>NC_063208.1:18124249-18336749 GCF_017589495.1 Alosa alosa | reverse complement strand
ATCATCATCATCACCGTCATCATTATCATCTTCATCAGAGAAATGGGCTAAGATTCCATGCTATTTGTCAGATGAAATCAAATCAATTTTAACATTTGAAGATTTGAAAATACCAAGATTAGAACTTCAGCAAATAGCAAACCTTTGCAAATATGCAAATATGTAAAAAAAAAGACTACCCAACTACCCAAATGAACACCCTTATTGTTCTACATGTATTGTTTTCTTCTCAGATTGAGAGCACTGTCTATTCCTTTCTCTCTCTGGCTGTAGGAGGGCACAGAACAGACTGCTTCAAGTTAAGCATAAGCACCACCATTTACATCTCAGGCCAGACCAAGAGAAGAGCAGAGCAGTCCGTCAGACTTTGCATCGATTTGCTTTGGATTTTCATTAAAAGGACTTGGCATGAGGCTGGTTGTTTTCAAGCAAGAGCCTTTTGGAGTGGAATAAACACTAAAGAAAAGGCAGCCCCCCAACCCCAAAAAAAAAAAATCAAGGACGTAGAATGTAAATCAGTGTGAGTGAAGGATGGAAGATTCTGGAAGGTAATTAATTGGGACATCTCCATCCATCAGGTGTCAGCCATGAAAAAGGGCAGGAAATAGGGAGTGATGCCAAGACTTTCAAAAAGGCATCCATAACGGCATCACAATATTAGCCTCGTACTTGAGGTGAATAGCTGATCAATTCTGTTAGGCTTTAACAGATTTTTTACTTCTACAAATTATTGCAGATTAACCCAAAACCTCAGCAAAGTTATCAAACCAATGCATACACAGCTGGCGGAAAGTGATCAGTGTTCTCTCTTGAATTGGCGATGGAGGACAGGTGATTTATTGTCTAATCATTAAAAAACAAATTGCAATACATATTAAATCATTCAGGGAATTGTTTAGCAACCTTTCTAAGTAACATATATCTGCCAAATAGGATAACATGAGCAGTGGACCAACCAACATAATACACACCCAAGCGTGGATATTGGCCACAAAAATCCTCTGAAGAAGGTCTGCCCTACTTTATACCTTAGTTTGATAGTACTGGTGTTTTCAACCAATATCAGTGCTAACAAAACAGAATCTGTTTTGGAGATTTTTAGTGACCAAACCACAGCATTAATATGCTACCAACTTTAAGAAATGTGTGATTTAAATGTATCTATTTTTTGTCAGGAGCACTGCATGTAGAAGTACGCATTATCAAGCTGCATTCATCCGTCCTTCACCTTTGCAGTGAGAGAGAGAAAAACTGAAAACGTTATCAGAGACATCTGGTTCACAGCTGAATAGAACTCTTTGCCTGGAAAAAAAGCTTTTCCTGAGAGAGACACCGCTGAATGTCGTCTGGAGAATGCCAGTTTTGCGTGGATTCTCACTCACTGACTCAGTTTTCTCTCTCTCTCTCTCTCTCTCTCTCTCTCTCACTTTGTCATTTCTTTCTTTCTCTCTCTCTCCTGCTTTCCCCCCCTCCGGCCCGGGTAACATGAAAATGAGCTCACATCGCAAAATGGCAGAGTGAACAACAAATTAGCCCGACACCTGGTCTGGAGAAAATTCACAACAGCGAGAAAGACCACAAATGCTGTGGAAAGATGTCCTAGGTTTCAGAGATAGAGAGGTTTACAGCACCAAAATATGCTTAAGCAAGTTGAAGAAAAGGAAAGACAGCATACTGCTTTGTCGTGCCAAAAGAGTCAGGTTCCGGTAAACTAGCCCATGCCAAAGGCATCTCAGTTAGCTCTGAACAAACACTGGAAGGCCAAGAGACCAGACGATCAAGTGGCCGGTAAGGCCTGTTATTTAAAGTGGCACGGTATCATTGTCCAATAGTATTGTGCTCAACTGACCATTCCACAACACAAAACTATCACATAAATCAAGGAATATCTTAATGTATCATCCAACTGGGCAATGTGTGTTTACAATACTCCACAAAAACTTGACTTGCGTGTATTTTCTCTCTCTAAACTGCCACACCACTCCAGCAAGTGCTGCCACTCTTCCAGTAAACCTAATTCTGGTGCAATTCTCAGAAACTGCCATAAAACCGACTGACTGTAAGTACCACTTTATTATCACAAATTGACAGACATGGAACTCTCCTTTAAGTAATCCATACTTCAGGACTAAAATCCTTGACCCTCCATTGACAGCAATCAATATACAAGTAATAACAGTCAAACCCATTAGCCAAGAAGTGGAACACAACCCTACAATGACATTACTGTGATGATTCTTCAGATTTGGGATAATTTACTTCTAACTTTTTAATCTATACAAATATTTGGGGTAAAGCAATTAGTAATTACTCTATCATTATATTGAATTAACCTTACTTTTAATGGTTTTGGGACAAAAGCTGATAGTTTTGCAAAACTGAACCCTTAATGATTAAATGGTGTTTGCTGGCACCCAAAGGCACAATAGCATTAAAGAACACACACTTCTACAAAGGGTCCACACTCCCCACATACTGCAAGCATACTATACATATATATAATATATGTATATAGTATATATAGTGTATACTATTTGAAAGCATACTATATGCATCTCACAGTGTTCCTTAAATACTCTCTGGTAAGCAGGGTTGAGTGAGGAGAGAAATTCCAATTGGAATTATTTACACTTCAATGACCCAAGTTATCAAACTACAAAAAGTAATTTCTGGGAAGGTCAAGGGACATGCTTTGCTGCTTTCACTCTCTGAGGGGGGAATAAGCAGTGGCTGCTGATGCTCTGCCTCCTCTCAAAATCAAATTAAATGCATAGTCCGTGTGTATGCACTGTGCAAAGACACCAGGCCCCACTATGCTTTTTTTTCTGCCTGCGGTGGAGAGTCCAGCACCAGGCTTCTGCTGTGTTGGTGCAAGCTTGGGCTTGGTGGTGGGGAAGATGCACAGCAAATGCATTTGTGTAGGTCTGAAACATCTGGAGTGTTTCTACATGGCCAGCCGAGGGAAAGACGCGCTAAACTGAAGTGCTGACAGCCGAGAAGTGACAAACACACACACACACACATGCATGCGCACAAACACATGAGAAGAACTGGCAAAACACACACACACACACACAAGCACACACACTCAAACGCACACATATACACACACACACACACACACAAATACACAGCAAACTCTCCCAAGACAGTTCATTTGTCACTCCAAAGCATACGGCGTTAGACAGCTCCGATGCTGTGCCATCTCCTGTTTTGACAGAGGCATATTGATTTGTGGATGGTCTAGTGTTCCTCCCTCTTTAACCATACGCCATGGCCATTATCCTACAATGCTAAAACATCTCCATGAATATCACAGTTACTGTAGATAGAACTGTAGTGCAGATATGTTAGAGTTAAATAGGCACCAAGACTGTATCAAGAACACCCCTCCTTCCCACACACACACACACACACACAGACACATACACATACACACACACACACACACACACACACACACACACACACACACACTCGCACACTCCCTCCCCAACCAAGGCACCTGGATAATTGCTTTAGGGAGCATTCAGGTCCAGGTCTGGATTCGGTTGCAGTCTGGCCTCCAAATTCTGTTGAGTTGGCAAATGACTGAGTGTAGGCATTAGAGAAATGTGCTCCTGTACTTTTGCTGTTTGGCCACTGTTCGACCCCTCCCGCTTCCTAATCCATCTCTCTCACTCTCCCTCAAACACACAAACACTCTCACACATATTTTCCCTCCTCAAACACACTTATATACAGCATGCTCACGCGCACACACACACACACACACACACACACACACAATTGTTTTTTTACCATATTAAAACCAGTCAAACATCGGAGTCATAAATGAACATACTACAGACTATTACTGACACAAATTATGTAGTAGAAGTTGTTGTGAAAGAAGATGTTCTGAAAGACAGTGAGCATATGGATGTCACAGTCATAGCTACAACAAGGGCCAGGGTGGTACCCTTATCATTTCTATAGCCCAAGTAGGCTATGTCCCAGTACTGGTGATGTAAAGATCTTTAAAAATACATCAACTGTGTCTCGAAATAGTGGCTAAACGGAGTAAAGCTTAAAGAGAAAACGCATTTCCTATATATGCACCTTTTATCTTCCCTGTAGCTTACCATAGGATCCAGCACAAAAATGTTGGTTGCTTACATAATCTGTTACGGTGAGGAAGAGGTTAGTTTCCTACCTATGCGGGTGGGACGTGCTTACTATCTTTTAGGATGCAGTAAAGGAGCTCTCCTTGTCATGCATCCTCTTTCGGTGTAATAAGGATCTTATAATTAAAACGCCTTAAACAGCATATGCAGTGTTAGGATGTCAAATGTTTAGGATAGGCAACAAATATCCAGATCTCCACACTTTTAACGCACCGTTGCACGATAGCTGTCACGGCATATGGCTAGCAGGGAAGACTAGAGTTACATCTAGGTCCCTTTTCGGATGCCACTCACCCGATGTTCAGCGCCTGCTCCAACAGCTCGGGCTGCAGGATGTTGTGAGGGGGTGTGAAAGCTCCGTTAAAATGAGATAACACAGAGCTACAGAACTGTCGCAATGTCTCGAACTGCATTTTCTGGCTCTCCCCGAAGCCCCTCTCCCTCTCACTGTGCGTCTCACTGTAATGGTCCTTTTCTTAGGAAACGACAGTCCACCACCCTTACGGAACACCGCTACATCCACCGGCTACATTCAGCGCTGATGCATCGATCACGTCCCATATTTTCTTCGATTTCGGCAGAGGAAGTGCTTCACGGAGCGACGGTTGGTCGGAGACGTCTCCCTCATGCTCCAAACTTGAAAGAGACCCGGGAGGACCAGCAAATTTCCGACTGACAGTTTGCCCGTGGCGTGGGAGGTAGAGAGGAGCAGTTCCTCGTCTGTTGTTCCTCGTTGCTGGAACACACTGCCAGTTCCTACAAGGGCAGGGACATCCTTTTCCACTTTCAAAAACTCCTGAAGACCCAGCTCTTTAGAGAACATCTACTCTCATAGCAACACTTTACAACAAGTCTTACTGATCCCAGCACTCACCAGCCGTTAAACTGACAAGTAACTGTTAAAATACAGCACTCACCGACGCACTTATTCTTACTGTACTCTAATGTGTTTTTTTTTTTTTTTTTTTTTTTTAAACTGTCCTAAAATTGTGAGAATTGTTCTAAAACGTACTGTTTACCATGTTGTTAGTCGCTTTGGTTAAAAAAGCGTCAGCCAAATGTAATGTAATGTAAAGTAGCGGCGCATATTTACCGGTCGCCTCGGCACTTACACCGAAGACTGCTTCCATGCACAACTCCTATTCCTCCGCCAGTCAGAGACGTACTAAAACACAGCATAGATACACTCACCACACTTCTAGTCACGCATAAAATGTTCTTCATAAAATAACTATGTGTGGAGCGGTCTATTCCCTTTTGCCTGCATGCATTTGCATTAGTAGAAGGCCTACATACACTGTCAACACACCGGTGTTGCGAAGCAGGACCAGTAAACAATGGGTGGGAGGAGACCGAACTGGGACGATTTGGGGGTGAAATACAATATGTGAGGACCGCGTATATCATTTATCACACAGCAAGCGCAACATACCTATAGTCTAGCCAGCAGCTCCATTACGCATCGTAAAACTTTTTTGAGCAACTTGGTAAAAGCACAGTACGACACAATTCAACAAAAGATTAAACAAAAATGGGTACATATCAGTTGTAATAAGGCGTCATTCAAAATAGCTATCAATATCACCTCCAGACCAAGTATGCTCCTAATTTTATTTTAATTAACTTCCACCACCATCATCATTATTTCTCAATTTGTTCAATCTTAAACATAATGAGTTATCATATCAGCTATGACTTTAAGAATAAATTTGTATTGCCACTCTACTTATTCAATCTTATACAATCTCTCAAGACACTTCCAGGTTCTCCAAGGTATTAATGACTATGTTTGCCTTAGTGAATATCTTTGTTTAGGAGGCACTTTCAGAACAGGTAATATTTTCACCAGCTACAAGTTCTTAGTTATTATAATAATTTGTCTTAAGATGGCTTATCCTTCACTTTAGACCTACCTTGTGGTTAGAATTCAGCAAAATTGTAGGTCTCCAATAAGCCTACCTTAATCTTCACAACACAATAAGACATAATTTCATGCATACTGGCATAAATATTTTTCAAATTAATGTATTACTCTTTCACCCCAGCAGGGTGTACAGTAGACTACAAGCTTTACCCGCTCCCATTTTACCGTTTCGTTTTTTCTTCTCTCACTCCTTTTCTTCCACGAGCACTATAAAACCACGGGAGCCCTCAGGGAAGACACCATCAGGAAAGTTCAAATAAGCTACAGCAGCAACGGGCTGCAGCTAAAGTGGCAAGCTCAGCTCTCAGCTCTCCCCACCCCTATCCCTCTCTCTGTCCATCTCTCTCTCTCTCTCTCTCTCTCTCTGACTCCTTCACTCTTATGCACGGACTTTGCATGTATCTATGTCAATCTCTCTCTCTATCTGCTCTTTCTCTATCTCTCTTACACTAACTCTCTATCTCTCACTTTCTCAATTTCTAACTCGCTCTCTCTCTCTGTCTGCATGTAGATGTATGTCTGTATGCATGTCTCTATCTCTGTCCCTCTCTCATGCTCACTGTGCATGTGTGTGAATTCCTCTGTCTGTTTCTCTCTTATTCTCTCATTTTCTGGGTCTCTCTCTCTCTCTCTCTCTCTCTCTCTCTCCACCCCTCCCACCATTTTTGCACTGCCTCACACTTTGTATTTTTGTGCATGTTGGTCTCTCTCACACACACACTTCACCTCTCTTAGTCTCTCTCTCCCTCTCCATCTCTCTCTCTCTCTCTCTCTCTCTCTCTCTCACACACACACACACACACACAAACACTCAGACACTTCCTCACCACTCCATTTCTCCCTCTCACTCTCGCTCTCCGCATCTCTCCCTTTTCTCTCTTTTTTGCCTTCCTTCCATCTTTTCCTTTTAAAGGGAAAAATCACCCCTGAGCCCAGTAAACAAAGCCATGCCATTAAAGCAGGCAGAAAAAAAAACAGCACTAAATGGTAGCCTCTTCAATCTGCCGACGCACATGAACATTTTTCATCTTCTGAGCGTCTCTCCGTGAAGAACATAATGTCTTTGGGGCTGAGTCTACCTTCAATAAATAAATCAATATCCAAAAAAGAGAGTTTTTCTCTCTCCCAAATAAGAGGCATCACTCGAAAGGATAATGGTTATGCATTTGGTAGTCTTGTTTGAACTCTTGCCGCAGACCCAAAAACACAGTGCTATTTTTTCTCTTTTTTTCTGTGCTACCTACTTAAGTATGCACCGCAAGAAAAGTCTGGAACGAGAGTTCAATGAACTGATGGTATTTTAACTTTATCCTAAAAATAAACACAGCAGACTAATTCATACACATCAGTGCTTTGGCAAGCACAGATCATAAAGAGGGGTGCTATTTCTAGTGTCATTGACATTCAGCAAAAATGAAAGATAATAAAATGACTCCCCACCACCACTTTGGCAATCCCACCATTTCCTTTCCTGGTATTGTGATGCTCGATAAACAACCACAAAAACAGTCTGCTTCATCCAGCCTTAATAGCCCTGATTACAGGCTCCTGAGAGAGCCCATTTGCTTTGTACAAAGTTAGAAACCATAACTATCAAATCCTCTCACCTCTCCTTTATACAGCACTACTGTATAAAGTGTGAGACAGATCATAAGCAGCCCACACGTCTGGATAAAGTGTCTATCTAATTTAGAATCACACAAGAATAGGATCATCTTCATCAGCGCCAACACCACCATCAGCACCATCATCATCATGACCTCAAATTTCACAGAGCATACATTCAGCAGAATTCTTCATCATTATAATCATCAATATGAAGTCTTGTGGCACTTAAATCTATTTTTATTGACAGTCATTCATGGGTACTACTTTAATTAGCATCTTCAATTTCACTGCAATCCAATGTCATGATTATCATTACTAAAATCACTATCATAATCACTATTCACCATATTCCACCAGCCATCTGTCAGCTATGACCACCTACACTATCTTCAACATCCGCATGACTGTGCCAGAGTCCCCAAAATACCATAATCTTCCCAACAACCATCAGTCATCATAAACACAATCATAATCAACAATATCAATATCATCATGACTTGGCGTAAAACCACCACAGTGACTACTGGTTTATGCACCACTAACCCCCATCCCACCCATTACTCATCACTATACACACACTTCATCATCATCATCACCATCATCACTACCATCATCACTACCATCATCATCACCATCATCATCATCACCATCACCACCATCACTTTTAGCACTCTGCTTTTGAACTCTGAACACACACACACACACACACACACACATACACTTTGCAAAGCCTTGCAAAGCCAGAGTCCCGGTCTGGGCCTTTGCCTGCGGACATCAGAACAGCCCTCACCTCATTAGTGGCCCAGACACAAAACAGCCCTAATGATTAATAATAAGATACAGGGTAAGGTGGGGTGTGTGGGGGAGGATGGTGTGGAAGTGTGGTGGTGGGCCAGGAGATACTGCTGCTGCTGCTGCTGCTGCTGCTGTTGTCCCGATCCCCAAGCCTGCTAGATGCTAGTTTTCACTTCAAATCTCAGAAAAAAAAACTGCCACCCATCACCCAAATATCATCATGCCAGGTGAGACCAAGGCATGCAGCACATGGCATATTCCCATCCAACCCAGTACAGCCAGTCACTTAGGACACAAGTCAGCCCATATGAGGTCCTGATCCCCCCAAAAAGAGCATGGGTGTCATCTACGTCCAGCAGCAGAGTAGGTTACTAAGAGAGACATGAACACGCTGCACCAGCGCCAGGAAGTAACAGCGACGCACCTGTCGATGGATGAGCCGTTCCTAAGCGAGTCCGGACCGTAACCTCCAGGACCCAGTCGGACCTGAGGTCCTAACCGGTGCCCCTCAGCACCCCCTTGCTGTTGGCCGCTGTAGAACCAGGCTCCGGACTTTGTGAGGATTTCTTGTTGTTTTCGGCACAGGTTGCATACCCACATCACCTGCAAACGAGGGAAAAAACAAGACAGACAAACTAGGTGAAACATCTCAGGTTTTGGCGTTGCTGTGCCAGGAATACAAAACATTTCCCTTCACTCCTCATTCTCCTGTTTCTCACATTAGGAATGCACCAGAGCAGATAACTGCTCAGCTTAAGTTTCTGAACTAGAAGGTGGCAGGAATCATTGCCTTATAATGGTCTCACATGTGTGTTTTGCTGTTTTATTTTATGTTATTGTAGGCAAAGCTACTGTTGTGTGTGTGCATCTGTATGATCGTGTGTATGTTGGGGGGCTCAATGGGTGTGTCTTTTAGTATGTTTACACATGTTAAAGTGTTGCTCCTGTGTGTACATGAATGTGCCTCTTCTGTATTTGTGTGTGTATGTTCGTGTGTGTGTGTGTGTGTGTGTGTGTGTGTGTGTGTGTGTGTGTGTGTGTGTGTGTGTGTGTGTGTGCAGAGGGGTGGATGGGTTTGTACATCTTTGCATGGGTTTGTGTGCTGTAAGTGGGTGTTTTTCTGAGAGCATTCAGAGTCCCACGAAGCTGGCTGCACTAAAGCACTTTCCTGCAATGAGCCCCTAGCCTCAACAGCACACAGGAGAGTGAGGAGCACAGCAAAATCAATACAGGCCACTAACCACGGCCTTGCCGGAGAGAGAGAAGGAGAGAGAGAGAGAGGAGAGAGAGAGAGCAGGAGTTGCTGAGTCACCATTGTATGAAAGAATGAGTGACAGCCTGAAGAGAGGGAAAGAGAAAGCTAGAGAGAGAAAAGAGAAAGAGGGGAGAGGTGGAGGGAGAAAGGGAGAGGGAGCTTTTTACAAAAAACTAGTGGTGATTAATTCTTTATTGCTATCTTAGCAGACAAGAAATGTTTACATACCGCATGACCTATTTAGAGTCCTCTATTTTCTACAAAAGAGTGATTTATTGAGGAGGACTCCTTAATATATTAGATTGCTCTCTCTTTCTCCCAGCACAAACATCTATACACACAAAATACACACAGATTTCTGTTTCTATTTGAAACAGAAATAAAGCACAAGCACTATGATACCAAAAATAAAGCTATTGTAAGTCTTTACCAATTTCGATCCTTTTCAGCGATTCCATGTGCACCGGTTTTCTATTCAATATTCAATCCTCTTCCCCCACTTAAAAGTTTGGTCCAAAATTTCGAGATCATACGTCTCAGTTTGCAGCTTTACGTTTTGTCCTTTTTTATTTTGATGGCTCTGGAAAAAATGGCTCTGCTCAGACGGAACGCAGCCTTCAGCTATTACATTCAGTGCTGAGCTTTCACTTCAGCCTCCCTGAATTCAAAGTGGGCCTGCCACGGGGGAGAGAGCCGGGAGCCGGAGATAACGGCGCGCCCCCATACGGAAACGCATTAACCGTTGCGATGCATAATCTTGTCATCGCCGTTGTCTTAATTAGAGAATGCAGGCTATATTTAATTTCAAAAACGCGCAATCTACATTTTCCCAACATATAACAGCAGGTTGCTTCGATTTATTTACACGTGAGGTTTAATTACTCTACGCATGGTTGATCAAATGTTTTAGATTATAAATAATAGGCTGTTTCACTAAGGTAAAAATCACATCAGAAATGTACTGAATATATGTCACAAAGGTTAGAGAAGAAAATAATGTAAAGACAGACATTCACTCAAAATCACGATATTCTGAGCTATGCAGTGGGTCTATTTCTTGATTACCTACAGAAAGCTCACCTGAACTAAAGTGTTTCGCAAGAACGAGATGGTGAAACTTGCCGAGAACAGGCATAAGGAGACAGATATAGCATGATGTAGGCTAAATTGTAATTGTGACATTGTTATTACCCTAAATATTGTATAAACATAGTGAAAGATAGATTTCCTACCCATTATCGTTGGCTCAGTCATCCTGCCCGCGCAGGGACAGTGAGGCGATTGTGCGCAAAGAAAATCCACTTTCAGCGCCACGAACAGTTCTAGTCCAGAAAAGACAATATCGTTGTTTCGTTCGCTTTTATAGAAAGGTCCATGTTGCCCCCGCCCAACTACATATCAAAACAGACTTTATGCGTCAGTGAATAATCTAAATGTATAAGGAACTCCACTCAACTCTGAAGGTGAAAGGATGAACATCCTAAGTCCGTTTTTATGCGGTACTCGCTGCCAAAGAAGAAAAAATATCATAAAATAAGTAGGGCGAACGGCAGAATGCATTCAGCAGAATTCCGTTTCTAGTTATGTCTACATTATTTATGGATGCTGCTAGGATCAAGCAGCGAAGGCTGAATCCGCTTCATTACGAATGCAGATCGTCCCCAGTGGCACCATAATGTTCAGCAGCAACGCGCAAAAAAAGAAAAACACGCACACGAGACTAGAGCGAGAGCCTTCACAGACGAGGCCAAAAAAAAAAATTGGTACCCTACAGGGCTTACGGAGAGGGGAAATCTATTTATAGCACAGGTAATTTCGGAGCATGTCTTCACCAAATTGCACCTGAATTAAGACAGCTGTTACCCAACCATGTGGATAAACTGAATGTTTGATATTTATCTGCATTTTAGATCTTACATTTTCAATATCTGGCATAGTTGTTTCAAGTACTGAAACACAATAATCAAGATCAAGAACTATATACCTCTGTGTGTGTGTGTGTGTGTGTGTGTGTGTGTGTGTGTGTGTGTGTGTGTGTGTGTGTGTGTGTGAGAGAGAGAGAATGAGTGAGAGAGAGAATGCGTGATGACCTAGGCAGATGAGAGAGAGAGAGAGAGAGAGAGGGACCGATGCGTGTGAGTGCTCCATGACGTCACCCGCTGAGTGCTGAAAAAGAATCTGGTCACCCGGCACTGCTGGGGCAACCCAATCCAAGCTCCCAGCAGACACCACGGGCCATTCAGACCGCAACCAGACACATTGGCCCCCGTCCTCCCCATCGCCACGGCAACCAACCCTCCCTCGCCTCCAGGTGCATCCTGGGACGGCCTTTACATCAGGCCAAGCGGAGGATGGTGGTGGTGAGGGGAGGGGGGGGGCTCAACTAATGAGTCAGTAGACAGTCAAATGAAAGGTAAAAAGTGCCTTCACTGTCCCTGATTAACAAACTCATTGCCCTTGTGGTCCAGTGGACTTGGACTTAATCCCCCATGGCAGCAGGCACTGAAGATATCTGGAACATCTGGAGAGGATGAGAAAATCTAGCGCCTGCCTTATCTCACAGATGTGTCCTATGTGTTTGTGTGTGTGATGCATCCTCTGAATTATTCATGGAGGTTGAATTGCAGATTAGTCACTGATTAACCATTGACCAAAGGTAAAGTTCTCCTACACATTAATCTGCATATTCATACAGACAAACAAACAAACCACGAATGCGGCTGGATATCTGTACATTACTCAGATTATGAATTTGCTATTGTCTCATCTCTGTTTTGATTCATTCTTTTTTGGTTTTAGAAATGTTCACTATCGTCTAGAGTGTCTTTGCGGTTGTAGTAGACATGAGCTCATTCCAGAATTGACACCTGACACAGCGGATTCCGGGGGCGTAGCACATCGCTTTAGGCAATAACGTAGTGAGTTCACATATCAAGACGCATCAGCTGACGTTTAACCACTGACATAGTCTGTGTAGCTGGTATCCTGTTTCAGTCTGATGGTGGTGATGATGCTCTATTTTAACAAAGAACAAACTTAAAATCATAAAAAAAGACTAGACTAGACTAGACTACTAGATAGGAGACGAGTAGAAAAAGAGGTTGCTAACCACTTTGTCCTTCTGTGGCAAGTCCATGCAAGCAAGACAGCAGCAGAGATGATGGGTGTGAGAAATGGATAGATGCAGAAAGAGTGAGAAATAGAGGGAAAGGAAGAGAGGAAGAAAGAACATGTAAAATGGAAAAAGACAGACAGAATAAGCACAGGAGACAGAGACAGACAGCAGCAGCAAAAAGACATTCAGATAGAGACAAAACAAGGGGAAAGAGTCATGACATTAGTGGTGACACATATTGCTTTTAACTTGGAAGGCATCTTTTGCAATAATGAATCGTTTCCTGATATATACTGCCTCTAGTGGCAGAGAGAACTAATGCAACACTACATATCATATAACTAATATCCCAAGCAAAAGAATAATTCAGCAGGACTGTCCAAGATAAATTTAGGTGTAGCATTGAACAAGCCACCTAGAATTCTAATAAGTCACATTAATAACCAGCACACACACGTAATAGATTAATTCTATTGAGGCCACTTGTCTTTAGGCGGCTGCTCCAGCATCCTAGCAAGCACTTCCTGACTTCCTGGCTGAGAGACGCCTGGCAAGTTCCTGAATACACTGTGTTCCTTTCCCTTTCCTTCCTCAAAAGCTGCCGGCACTGCTGCACTGTAGGGCTGCAGCTCACAGTAGCTGGATGCTAGCGCCCTCTTGTGGTTCTTTAATGCCTTCAGCTGATCTTTCAGTTGACTGATAAAACACCTCAATAGCTTGTCATTTCAAAAAATGTCTTATATACAGTGCATATTAACATTTTGAATTGAATTATCATTCCAAGCATACCTTCATAGGCATAAGTGCAAACAAGAATTGGAATGGTTCTGGCAGTGAATGTTGTGTGTATGTTGTGTGTGATGTATTTATAGCCTACTGTAAGTGTATCTATGTCAGTGTGCATGCATGTATGTATTAATGCATATTTATATTCTTGATATTGTGTAGTATGTATTTGTATGTACACATCTACTGTATGTCCATCCCTGTCTACTGTCTACATAACTGCACTGCTAGAGTAACACCAACAGTCGGAACCAAATTCCTTGCATGTGTGAACCTACTCTGACTCTGATTCTGAACAGTGGACACTGGGACTCAGCCATGCAGAAGGGAATTGGGGAGTTGGGGTTCTGGGTACCTTGTTGGAACGCAGAGACACTCGTCCTCCACAGCGGGCGCAGAACTTGGTTTGGCAATAAGAACAGACGTGGCCGCAGCCGTCGGCGAACTTGGTTTTGTGGCAGATGCCGCAGGTGGGCGAGTCACTCTTCTGCTCCGTCGTGGATTTGGCCTCCTCCCCGATCTTCTTCACCTGGTCCTTGTACATCTCAAACTGCTGGTGCAACTTCCTATGGGGGATACGGAGCGAGCATGAGGGTTTAGCAGAGGTGACATGGGGCTAATTGAGGGACCCCCTTGGTATAAACTGGTCAATGAAAATGAATTAACTTTCCACATTCTACCGCATTGCAGTCACACCAAAAAGTGGTCCTATTTAAGAATCAATACTATTGTCTTTCGTAGAGCTATCGTGTTTTCGTTCTGCACCTTGTGTTGTGATGTTTTGGTGGTTATTCATTCAGACATGGAAATAAACTTGCATTGCCTCTGTCCTACCCTACTGATGTCTCTTTCATTAATACAAGAAGGTCTACATTTTGTCTCCTGAATTAATACAAGAAGGTCTACATTTTGTCTACATTTGGTCTACAAGAAGGTCTACATTTTGTCTACATTTGGTCTACAAGAAGGTCTACATTTTGTCTCCTGAATTAATACAAGAAGGTCTACATTTTGTCTCCTGAATTAATACAAGAAGGTCTACATTTTGTCTCCTGAATTAATACAAGAAGGTCTACATTTTGTCTACATTTGGTCTACAAGAAGGTCTACATTTTGTCTCCTGAATTAATACAAGAAGGTCTACATTTTGTCTACAAGAAGGTCTACATTTTGTCTACATTTGGTCTACAATAAGGTCTACATTTTGTCTACATTTGGTCTACAAGAAGGTCTACATTTTGTCTCCTGAATTAATACAAGAAGGTCTACATTTTGTCTACATTTGGTCTACAAGAAGGTCTACATTTTGTCTCCTGAATTAATACAAGAAGGTCTACATTTTGTGCATATTCAAACAACTCTGAATCCCTTTTTAGTTATTTTAGAGAGTTGGTTTGACTGTTTTCGGGGACTGTATCCTACAATAGACCTGACTGCCAGCGATGTGACCTGTTCATATTCTCACTCCAGAGAAATAGAACATCACAGCAGTTTTTCTTTTCCTCACGATATCTTTCATCAGCTCAAAAGAAGCACGCGATCTACAGGACAATCCTCACTGTCTTAGTTATCATGTGTGAAACACTTCAATTCATTTCGATATTGCAGCATCATACATTTCTGTACCCAGGAGGATACGTATGTTATTAAGTGGTATGTCTCCAGAACATCTACAAATGGCGATACAATGATGATGATGATGGTACTTCCCTTATCTGGATGATATCACAATTAGTAGTCCTACAAATGGAGGAGTCTAAAAGATTAGTCCTCTTTTTAATATGTTCTTTAGACAATGTTAATAGTAGGGCCCACGGCCGCAATGTGTTAGCACTTTTAATATAGCATACAAGATTGGTGGGTAGTGCACACATCTGTTATTAACATCTTCAGCACATAGTAGTTGTGGGTAGGGCCTCTCAATCAATAGCTATTGCCAAGAACTGCATGGTCATCAGGACCTCATTGATCCCAGTGGGCATTTCTCATTGTTTTTGAAACCCATGCAGGAAGGATGAAATATGGGGGGCAGACCCTGTTTTACATCACTTGCAGGTTGTTCAGTCCAGAAAATCAATGTTGATCCTGTCAGAAATGTCTGATGTTTTTCTGCATTAATATCCTATGTCATCCTTTTAAGAGGTGAGCACATTTGCACAGCTTTGGTGTAGAGGACCCTTCTCCCTGTGTCCCTGAAGTCCATCACCAGATACATTGGAGTATGGTCTTGCAGATGTCCACATTAAAGAACAGCAGGATCTCTAGAACACTACGGTGCTTCTAAGACTAATTCCTCAGACTCATCGCTAGAAAGAGTAGGCTACAACACAAACAAAATGTGAACTTGGGCAAATACTTACGCAACACCTAAATCAATTGGAGATGGGGTTGACCTGGTAAAAAAGGCATATTGCAGACAAGCTCCTTAAAAGGATAGTCAAATGATAAACAACATACCTATAAAAGGCGTTTTGTGATACTAAATCAAACTTATCAAGTTACTTTGAATAAACTATCATGTAGATATGTATCCAATATAGGCCGTATCCAATATAGCACAAGATCAGACACTTTCTTATTAACAACTACTACTCTCTATCTACTCTCTAACACTCCGAGAATGTCTTTGTGACAAGCCACAACCTACATACACACACCTATGCACTACTCACTCACACATGGGTTTCCTCGACACCTACAGTACACAAAACCAACCACAAGGGGGACCTGGTATCTGTAGAACACAGTCTATCACACTGACCAGAGTGACAAAGCAGATAGACAGTCTAACACTACACACAACTGCTATGGCTGTACAGCACCAACAGTACAGTATCTGCAGATACACTATCACAAAAAATCAAAGTGATAAGAATTTGGAAGCAAACCTATTCATAGTATCGTGAGTAAAAGGCAAAACAGTCTTGTTTTTTTGGAAGAATCTGAGGTCACTAGGTCAGTAGACTACAGCGCTAAAAGAGTCAGGAGTTTGACTCTCAGGCTGGAGCCTGAGGTTGGCCATGTATACTGATCCCAGGTCAGTTGAATGCAGTCTTTCCTACATCCAGATTGAATCGTTTTGCCATTTTGTAGTTTGTAGTAACAGTAGGGTTGATACTTGTTAATGTTAAGATAAGGTTTGACTGGCGGTAAGCTGTTACACATCATAAACCAAAGTCCTGAAACTGATCTGGGATCTGTGTCCATGGACAGCTTCAGCCCAGGGTGCACGTTCCCTGCGCCTCCACCACATCCCCTCTCCGCCATACTTACGACTTGCGTTCCTCCTCACTGGTAGACTTCGACTGGGGCTGCGGCTGCAGGACGTTATTTACCAGCTCAGTGATCCCACTAAAGGGGTTCCATCTGTTCGAACAAGGCACAGCCACGTCAAGCCACGAACAAAACCGCAGGAGAAACGCTCTCCTCCTTTTCTTCATCCTCCTCTTCCACCCCTTTCTCTTTCTTACTCTCTCTCTCTCTCTCTCTCTCTCTCTTTCTCCATTCTTTCTCTCTCTCTCAATGAGCACAACCTACAGTATATGCAATTCCATTCTATTCTTAGTTCATTCACTCCATGAAGAAAAAAGACAGCAGCACTGTGGCGGTGTTGAGATAGAACAGTCCAAGATGGAGGAAGGATCATCAGCAAGTAGTAAAAGGGCATGGAGATCGCTAGTATGCGTTGGAAAAAGCACTCTGGGGGTCTGTTAGTGATGAGACCATACAGGCTGCAAAGGACAGGAAGTGTGCAGAGAAGGGAGAGTGATGGAACCATTTAGGACTACAAAAATTAGTACCACAAGGGAGGGAGAAGAAATGCCACCAGATAGGAAAGCCTGAGCATTACTGTAGGATTGAGCTGTTCTAGATAGATAGATAGATAGATAGATAGATAGATAGATACTTTATTGATCCCCAGGGGAAATTCAAGAAGGGTGGGTTAGGGCTACTGCAATTACATTTACAGCATCCCCCATATATCATTAGGGATAGAAAGATAGAAAAGCCAAGAGAAATACAAGACATAACGGCACCATTGGAGAAAGCAGAGGGTGAAGCAGAGAAAGTAATGGAGAAGGCAAAGGAACTGCAAATTCTGATCTAGAACACCCAATTATTTCCCAAGATCTAAAACTCAGAACACTTGTATGCTATGGGCCTTAATTTCATTAATGGACAATATGCAAAGTAGGGCAATGAGCAAAAGTAAACTGAAGCTAATCTAACAGCCAGGTAAAATCATTTTGTTAATTTAATACCATGAAGACCATCAAGGAGGTCAGTCCAACACTCCAACACACCAATGTGGGAGACTCTTTGCACATTGCCCGACTCTACTTGTTGCCCATGTGACGGCGTCAATGGAATCAGGCCTCTGTATCTCTCTACATTTTAGAAAAAGGAGCCAAAGGGAGGAAGGAAGCTCTACTGTGAAGCAGGAGGTACAGCAGTATTGAGTGACAGAGAGCAGTGTCAAAGCCCAGGTTCTGCTAAGTTTACTTACTGAGATGGCTGAGGCTTTGGTTCTTCTTTCTCCCTAGAAAGACACGGGTCACACACAGCTCAGCACAACACAGATGGGTGACAGAACAAAGGACCACACAGTAACACATAACACTGGTGCTGCATTAAATAAAATGACACTCACAACATGGGCTATATCTGGACTTGGGATAAGCCACAGGGGTTTTTATTTATTCATGAGCCGTTATGAATAATGAAGTGTTTCATTATGAAATTTGTTGATTCACAAATATTAAATTCCAAAGTCCAAAAATGGCCCTCTATAATGGAATGAAAATGATAAAGGAGAGGATAACAGCATGGCAATGTAAAACACACAAAGTAACGACAATTCAATTTCTAAAATGAATACACATGACATGATTATTGAATAATTCTAATGATGACATGACACATTGTTTTTATGATGACTTACAGACCAGGGAAGAAAAGATCTAAAGGCGTTTCCTGATTCCAATATGTTCTGGGTCATCTCCCCCAGTGAGAGACAACAAATTAACTACGTATATGAATATTCAGGGTGAGCCATACAGCACTCCCTCTGCCTCTCTGTTGGATAGACAGAGAAATCAATTCCATAGGATCCTTCATGTCGTACACCTCCACTGCATGAAAAAGGGAGTGGATTGTGTGCACGGTGGAGGTTTAGATGGTGCCACCGGTCTGGACACAGCACACAGGGCCATTTGTGGTCCTGTAGCAAAAGGAACCCAAACACCTACAAACGTTCTAATGCATTCCTAATTTTGGTGGGGAAATAAATCTGGGGGTACCCAACTCCATCAGGATCTGATGAACATACAGGGCCTAAAATGGGGAGTGTATTTCTGGAGCCATCTGCTTTAGGAAGAGGTTTGCTATGAGGCAACTAATTAGCTTCCACTAGGTTAGCACCATCAGGGTTCCGAATGGGACAGGACCTCTTTCTTCAACCGAGAAAGCAGGGAGGGAGGGAGTGTCACATCCGTGACAGGAAGTTGGTGTCTGAGTGACAGCGAGTAGCGCCCAAGCCCAGGGAATTCTGGGAGTCACTGGGAGTCTCTGCTGTGTCTACCATGGAGGTATTATATATAACGGTGTCTACTTACTGAGGTGGTTGAGGCTTTGGTTCTTCTCCCTCCCTACAAAGACAGGTTTGGAGCTCAGCACCACACACATAGAGCTGTACATCATAGGAAATTGAAAAGCTACCAGAGATTGTGACTGTCAATGTTTTTGTAAATGTTTTTAAAAGGGCTTACTACTCATAGAGTCAATGATATGACATATGACTGTTGAGCATATTTAAACTGCACCAGTGGAAATCTATATCACAGTATATCACTTGCTTCGCCTGATTACAATGACTAGACATAGTAACACAGCTTTTGTTTGGTAAGACTACCAAAAAACAGACTAGAAGGGTATTGCATATAATATTGCAGTCTATTGCACAGACCTACATGAGGAGAGTGGCGCTTTTACTCTTTCATCCACATCACTACCTGTCATGAGCCCTCTCACTCCATCGGGTTACCACCTTAAGTGGTTTCCATTATCTTCCACTCTGCTCACCACTCTCTCTACTCAGCCTAACTAGCTCCACCTGTCCCTGCTCTGCTCTGCTCTAATTACTCTGCCAGCTGCGCTGCATTACCCACTAACCTCTCCCAGTATTTAAAGCCCTGTCTTTCAGCTCTCCTTTGTCAGATCGTCTGCAAAGCTCACACCCGGAACCTGTTTGCTCGCGCTTCTGGCTCACTCTTGTTTTGTGACCCCGGACCTGCCTGAATCTTGGATTCTCTTCTGCCCCAGAAAACCAGACCTGCTTTCTGCCGTAACGACTCCTGACTACTCTTCGATCCCGGTAACTCTGACCAGCCTTCTGCCTTGCTACTACGAATTTGGATTTCCCTTGAACTGTACTTCTGCCTCGTTTCATCCGCCCTGTTGTGTCTGTGTCCCCCCAGGACTTCCGGACCACCCACCACCGGCGTCATAGGACGCATCGCTGCCACTGGGGGGGGACACAGTCACAGCACATTGGACGGAACCCCACCAGCCCACCAGCCCTGCCCCCGAGTTACCTGCCCCGGTCATTGCAGCCGCTGCTCCGGAACCCAAGATTGGAAACCCCGAGCGGTTCAACGGCGATTCAACCCAGGTCCGGCCATTCCTGACTAGCTGCCGACTTCAGTTCTCCTTGCAGCCAAGGACCTTCACCACGGAAGGGGCTAAAGTTGGGTATGCCATCACTCACCTGACGGGCCGAGCTCGACTCTGGGGAACAGCGGAGTTCGAATGTCAAACCCCCGCATGTGCAACCTTCGACCTGTTTGCTGAGGAGATGCTGAAGGTGTTTGACCTGGATTCACCAACCGCAGAGGCGTCTTGTGAACTGTTCAGTATTCGGCAAGGCAGACGTACAGTCGCAGACCATTCCATCGACTTCCGAACCCTGGCAAGACGAAGTTCTTGGAACACACCATCGTTGGTGGACGCGTTCTTCCATAGCTTGGCCGACTATATCAAGGACGAGTTGGTCTCCCATGAACTGCCTTCCACTCTTGATGAAGCCATCGCACTGACTGTCCGGATCGACAGAAGGATACAGACCCGTCGTCGTGAGAGGGGGCGCCAAGGTCCACCAACTACCGGCATTCGGAGAGCTCCGACTGGGCTCCTGTCATCTACTGCCACTCACCCAAGTGAGCTTGACCAGTCTGAGCCCATGGAGATTGGGCGAGCCTCTCACTCCTGCAGAGCCAGCCGCGCTTCACCTCAAACCTCTGCCTCTATTGTGGAGGTGATGGACATCGTGTGGTAACCTGCCCTTTTAAAAGCGGCTCACCGGGCATAGGGGAGTCCGGTTGAGCTCAATGACCATCCAGTCCTCCGACCGCAAACCCCTGCTGCAAGTTCACCTCCCGCCTCTGACTCAACTCACACCCTGGCTGCTCTGGTGGATTCTGGCGCCGAAGCCAACATAATAGACATCAAGCTGGCACGCCAACTGGGACTGGAGAACCACCGTTTGACACCTCCTATTCCTGCCCGGCACTGGGCCGGACACTTACTCGGATCGGTCACTCATGTCACGCCCCGGTCTCGATGGGTCTGTCCGAAACCATCAAGAAACTATCCAGTTTCACCTGCTCCCTCTCCAGGCCAACCCCTCATCCTGGGTTACCCATGGCTCCGCCGGCACAACCCTCAGCTCGACTGGGTGACCGGGTGATCAGGGGAGTGGGGAGAGGACTTCCACCCGAACCTGCCTGCTTGCTGTCGCCCCCTCGGCCAGTACCCACTAACTCCGGCTCCTGACCTCTCCAATGTCCCAGAATGCTACCATGGTCTCAGAGAATTGTTTAACAAAGCAAGAGCCACATCTCTGCCCCTCACCCGACCGTGCACGACTGTGCCATCGACCTCCTCCCTGGAACAGCCCCTCCAAAGGGCCGTCTTTATTCGTTGTCTGCTCCTGAAAGAAAGTCCATGGAGGACTACATCAACGACTCTCTGTCCAAGGGATTAATCCGGCCCATCTTCATCTCCTGCTGGTGCTGGCTTCTTCTTAGCCCCTGCATCGACTACAGGGGACTCAAACGACATCACAGTGAAAAACCGTTACCCTGCCTCTGCTCACCTCTGCCTTTGAGTTGCTCCAGGGAGCCACTGTTTTTACCAAGTTGGATCTCAGGAAACGCTTACCACCTAGTGCGGATCCGGGAGGGAGATGAATGGAAAACCGCATTCAATACACCAACAGGCCACTCACGAGTATCTGGTTATGCCTTTTGGCCTCACCAATGCTCCTGCTGTGTTCCAGGCTCTAGTGAATGAATGTGCTGCGGGACATGTTAAACAAGTTTGTATTCGTTTACCTGGATGACATCTTAATCTACTCCAGAAACCTGTCTGAACACACCCCCCATGTCCAGCAAGTCCTTCATCGTCTCCTGGAGAATTCCCTCTATGCCAAGGCAGAGAAATGTGAGTTTCACGTCAAGACAGTGGCCTTCCTGGGGTACATAGTGGCAGAGGGAAGTATCCAAATGGATCCTGCCAAAATATCAGCAGTCACTTCATGGCCAGTTCCGGAGAACAGAAAGAAGCTGCAACAGTTTCTGGGGTTTGCTAACTTCTATAGAAAGTTTATCCGAACTACAGTACCATTGCTGCCCCTCTCACTGCTCTAACCAGCACCAAGCAACCCCTTCACCTGGACCCCAGCAGCCCGACAAAGCCTTCAGTACCCTCAAGGTAAGGTTCACCTCCGCTCCCATCCTCCAGATGCCTGATGTGGACCGGCAATTCATTGTGGAGGTGGACGCCTCGGATGTGGGAGTTGGTGCTGTGATTTCTCAGTGGGCTGCGGAGGATAGGAAGCTCCATCCCTGTGCCTTTTTCTCACGTCGGTTGTCCCCCTCTGAGTGCAATTACGACATAGGGAACCGAGAGCTGCTGGCTGTGAAGCTTGCCTTGGAGGAGTGGCGTCACTGGCTGGAGGGGTCCACCATTCCATTTCGTTTGGACCGATCATAAGAAATTGGGTACATCCGCATGCGGCCAAGCGGTTGAACTCCAGGCAGTCCCGCTGGGCCCTGTTCTTCACCAGGTTTAATTTCACTCTGTCACACCGGCCTGGATCACGCAACACCAAGCCAGACGCCCTCTCCCGTCAATTCCAGAAGGATGACACCCCCTCCAAGGATCCTGTGTCGATTCTGCCAAGTCCCTTCATCGTAGCAGCTCTGACCTGGGCTGTTGAGGAACAGGTGCTGGAAGCTCTCCGTAACCAGCCAGGTCCCAGCTTGCCCAGCTGACCGCCTTTTTTGTCCCCCAAAACCTGAGGTCCCAGGTCATTCAGTGGGGACATGACTCCCGCCTAGCTTTTCACCCTGGCTCCACCCGCGCCTTACAACCTGCTCGCCCAGAGGTTCTGGTGGCCCTCTCTGAGAAGGGATGTAATGGAATTCGTCCAAGCCTGCCCCATCTGCAACCAACACAAGTCGCCCTGCCAGCCCCCAGCCGGATTGCTGCAGCCCCTGCCTGTGCCCAGACGTCCCTGGTCTCACACGCCCTTGACTGTCACAGGTTGCCCCTTCAAGTGGCATGACCGCCATTCTCACCATAGTTGACCGATTCAGCAAGATGGCACACCGTTCCCTCCCCAAGCTCCCAACCGCCAAGGAGACCGCCCAGGTGGTCCTGGAACACGCTCTTCGGATCCACGGACTGCCAAAGGATGTAGTTTCTGACCGTGGGCCACAATTCTCCCTCCGCTTTTGGAAGGAGTTCTGTCACCTGCTGGGAGCCACAGTCAGTCATTTCAGGATTCCATCCCCAATCCAATGGGCAGTCGGAGCGGGCAAATCAGGAGCTCGAGAAGGCACTGCGATGCATGACCTCACGCAACCCCCACTCCTGGTCGCAGCAATTGACATGGGTGGAGTGCGCACACAATTCTCTGACCTGCTCTGCCATCGGTATGTCCCCTTCCAATGTGTTTTATGGATACCAGCCTCCTCTATTTGCCAGTCAGGAAGGGGAGGTTACTTGCCCATCTGCACTTGCTTTTGCCCGCCGATATCGCCGCACATGGTCACAAGCCCGAGCCACCTCCTCAGATCCGTTGCCAGCTACACTACGGGGCCAATCGTTCGGAGGAATTCCTGCTCCCACCTACCATGTTGGTCAAGGGTGTGGTTGTCATCGAGGAACCTGCCACTCAGGGTGGAGTCGCCAAAGCTGGCACCTGTTTCCTTGGCCCATTCCCTATCATAAGAGTGATTAGCCCAACTGCTGTCCGGCTCCAACTGCCTAATTCCATGAGGGTGCACCCCACTTTCCATGTGTCTAAGATTAAGCCCATTCATGAGAGTCCGCTGGTCCCTGCTGCGCCTTCTCCTCCTCCACGCGCTCGTCGATGGTGGTCTGGTTTATACGTCCCGTCTGCCTGCGTCCAGGCGGAGGGGTAGGGGTCTCCAGTACCTCATTGACTGGGAGGGCTATGGACCTGAGGAAAGGACCTGGGTGCCGGCTAGTCGGATTGTGGATCGGACTCTCATCACCGCCTTCCACCAACGGCATCCTGATCAACCTGCAATCCGTAGGGGCCACCCCAGAGGGGTCCCTAACCGTCCTGCCCGCCCAGCTTCCCATCCTGTGCCTGACCCTGACCCTGTCTCTGAACCTGTACTCTGTAGGGGCCGCCCCAGAGGGGTCCCTGACCGTCCTGCCCGCTCGGCTTCCTGTCCTGTGCCTGACCCTGTCTCGGGACCTGTCCCATCTCCCGACCACGACCCTCCGGCTTCCTCCGAGGATGAGGACGTTCACTCGGACCGTTCGGAGGAGTTCTAGCCCTCCTCCGGCTCCCCTCCTCCCGCCCGGCGTGGTGTTGCTCTTGGGACTTCTGGGGCCGTCCCTTGGGGGGGGGTTCTGTCATGAGCCCTCTCACTCCACCGGGTTACCACCTTAAGTGGTTTCCATTATCTTCCACTCTGCTCACCACTCTCTCTACTCAGCCTAACTAGCTCCACCTGTCCCTGCTCTGCTCTGCTCTAATTACTCTGCCAGCTGCGCTGCATTACCCACTAACCTCTCCCAGTATTTAAAGCCCTGTCTTTCAGCTCTCCTTTGTCAGATCGTCTGCAAAGCTCACACCCGGAACCTGTTTGCTCACGCTTCTGGCTCACTCTTGTTTTGTGACCCCGGACCTGCCTGAATCTTGGATTCTCTTCTGCCCCAGAAAACCAGACCTGCTTTCTGCCGTAACGACTCCTGACTACTCTTCGATCCCCGTAACTCTGACCAGCCTTCTGCCTTGCTACTACTTAATTTGGATTTCCCTTGAACTGTACTTCTGCCTCATTTCATCCGCCCTGTTGTGTCTGTGTTCCCCCCCCAGGACTTCCGGACCACCCACCACCGGCGTCATAGGGACGAGCTCGCTGCCACTGGGGGGACACAGTCACAGCACATTGGGCCGGAACCCCTGTATCCCTGTTATTCCCGGTAACCCTGGAGCCTTCACTCCTCCCTACTTCCCTTTTTCCCTTAAGTTTAATAAACTTTCTGGTGTGACGCAATTGTGGTCCTCTGGTTGTCTGTCTGAACCGTGACACTACCACCACCACCACCGAGCTCTATGAGGGTTTTGAGTCAAATGGGACCTCTAGGCAACACAGAGAGCAGAGGGGAACTACAGTAGTTACAGGGCGTTGTCTGAAGTGACAGCTACAAGCATCAAAGCCCAGGGCATTCTGAGAGTTGCTGCTCTTTACTTACTGAGGTGTCTGGGGCTTTGGTTCTTCTGTTTCCCTATAAAGACAGGTTTGCAGCTTAGCACCATACTGACAGCAAAACAGTGAATAAGGGTTACATTATGCTAAAATAACCTAAAAGCTGAGGAAATGTCCACATGACCGCCTCAGTTTTTTCTCCAGACTTGTATCATGTAAACCCATACACCAGATACGGGCACAGGCCAACACTAAAAGTTAAGAAAAACATGAAGTATGGTTCATCTTAATCAACTCCTTCTTTCAAGCTTGTAGTGGAATCTTCCAATACACTAAGCTGAGATTGGGACAAACCTTGATACTTCAAAAACCTACAGTGAGTGCATTGGGAAAATTCATATGTGTGTACCTTAATTCAAACTATCATCAATTTGTTATCTTTTGGTATTTATATACGGGTATAACTTTGCACCCATATTTGAAGCACAGATACAAATCTGAAGAAAAACTGAGGGGGTCGTGTGGAGACTTCTAGGTGATCTGGCACAGAATGACCCATAAAAGAGAGAGCTGCCAATCATCGCTCGCTCAGTAGAAAGACAGCAGATGTAGGTGAACTGGCCTTTATAGACATTGGGTGTGTGCACACTGAATATTTTTACTATTTATGCATTTGAAAAGATTCAATTGTCTATCACTCTCCTCTCTCCTTTCAGCGTAATAACTGAACACAGAAGCCACAGATGACGTAAGTTTTACTGGTAGCTCTGCCTGGCAACATAAAAAAAAGAATCGACTGAGAAGAGATGTAGTCGAGAACCCTCAGATCCTCTCGCTTTCCTAAATCAAATTCACATCAAAGCGCAGTGGGGCAAAGGCAAAACCACAAACGACAGCGGCGAAGGCACCCTATTCACATCAAAGCCATCACATTTAACAAGCGAAAACAGGGCAGCACTGCAAACTGATTGTTTGGATTGTACAGATTTAACATTGAGACAACAAGCACAGACAGTCAATGGTAGAGGCGCTAAGAATAATCTACAAGCATGTGTGAGAGAGAGCGTGTGTGTGTGTGAGAGGATGAGTGAAAGCTACGAGAGCCAATGAGAGCTAGTTACTATAATCAACAATCCTGTTACACAATGATGCCCTTAGACTTAAACACCACTCAACAGGCTGCCTTATTTGTACCGGCCACTCTGGGATCAGAAGCACAGTATGGACATGTGCTTGACCATATTGCTGAGTGTGGTCATTCAGCACTGCAGTGAGGTTAACATTTGCTTGTGTCCATTGTCAGGTTTCATATTTTACCTGCTTTAGATACCTAGCATGGGAGTACTATACAGTCCCAGAATGCATCACAGTCAACTGTGTTTAATCTTTCAAGCTTGAAATAGAGGTGTGAAATCAATGGGCGGTCAATGTGCTGGATCAGGTGTCTTGACGTTTAGGCCGCTGTAGTGCTGAAGTTTAAAAGCCACAGCGAGCAGTGTTAGATGTACTCAACGGAGGATTAAGCCACTCTGAATAGCCATTCAGCTCTGTCTATTCAGCTGACTGGACCCTGCTCTCACCTCAACCGCAAAGGGCAAAGATCAGAGGAGGGCGGAGTCCGAGCCACGCGGCTTCGGAGTACATGTAGGAAGAGGAAGTGATGCCGAAAGTCAAACGGAACAGTTCCTGAACTTGAAGCAGACGTCAGTGACACTCTAGAGACCTTCTGCTGTGTACAGAATGACGGATTTCAAAAGAGGTTTCGGTTTTCTCATTTTTATTGAATGATAAAAGGTATGACAAACACTGAACAAAGCAGCAAGGACACCAAGTGAAGTGATAGACTGTGTCATGCTCACACTCTTGCAAGCATGCGTGCACACACAGATACACACACACACACACAGATGCAAACACACACAGACACACACACACACACACACACACACACACACACACACACACACACACACACACACACACACACAGAGAGGCACCTTCCTAAAAACACAAATGCACAAATAAAATAAAACACACACATACACACATAACTGCACACATGAGCACGTCATACTTTCGATCAATATCTGAAAGGCACACATATACTCCACATAGATATCAGCTTCCCAGCTGAAAAGCGCAGACATTTGGTCGAGCTTTGGAAGCTGCCTGGCATCGTGAGCAAGGGATTTGGGCAGAACCACCAAACGGAATTAATATGGATCCAGACGCTTCTGTCTGTTAGCAGAGAGAGCCACTTAAACCCACAGGAGCTTAGGACCCATTCTGGCCCATTGCTCCCATATTTGCAGAGAGGAGAGCAAAGCGAGGATGAGAAGAAGAGGAGAAGGAGGAGGGCCAGGGTGAGGAAGGCTTTGCCAGGACCCGATAGTTTCCTTTGAGCTAATTTCCATGCTGTGGAATACTCCTTTGTGTCCAGCATCACTAGCAGGTGTATTTTCAATGTTCCTTCCAACAGCCAAATTACCATATTACTTGTTCTTGTGATTGATTCATGCCATAACATGTCATCTCCCAACACAAGACTGTCTATGGCATAGACTGTCCAGAGACAGTATGTCCATAGACATTGACCTTTATAACTCTACTCAGGGCTACATAGGGCTAGTAAAACACTTGACCATACAAGAGGTGTCCTTTTACAATACCACTGACTGCGGCCTGTGTGTTGTGAGGCTAGCAGAGACTCACAGCAATCATGTATACATCATGTATACATATCATCGTGATCATCAACACACATGGGTCTTGTAAAAACTGCTGGGCTTGTCAGCCTTGGCCTTTCGTGCGATTCCAGCAGAGGAGAGAGAGAGAGAGGAGAGAGAGAGAGAGAGGGAGAGAGGAGAGGGAGAGAGAGAGGGAGAGAGGACTCCTCCTCTGGCACTTGTGTTCTCTGGGCTACTCACGCCACACAGGCTCTTCCTCGAGCTCCATAGCCTGGACAGTATGTCATGCGTATGATTACATAACCAAGAGACATGGAGGCGATATGGGGGCAGGGGTAGGGGGTGGATGTAGAGGGAGGAGGAGAGTTGTGGATGCATGGAGGGGGTTGTAGGAAGGAGGGAAGGGAAGGAAGAAACCCAGGAGGCCTGTGGCTCATCCAGAGGACATACCTGTGCATGAGGCAGTGGCCCTGATGTTCCACCTGCTTTGCGGAGTGAGAGAGAGGGAAGTCTTCCTCGTGGAAGAAGCCACCAGGGTGTGGAACAATCCCTCCAGCCCCTCTCCGTCTCTCACCTCACCTCTAAAACTGGAAGGCATCTGCTGTGGTCTTCCTGTCACAGCCTCAGAGATCTTACAGTCATTTCTGAGTTAAAGCTGATTCTCAAACAGCCTTTGCTTTCACATACTATACATTGCTTTGCTTTTACATGGCAGTTGCTATGCACATCAGCTCCAGCAGCTGCACTGTATGTGGCAAAGGTCCACTGTTCCCCAGGAACCTGAGGTCTTCCCTGTAAGATGCATGTGACCACGAGTGTGATGGAGGAGGGGGGTCTTTTCTTACATAGATTTGCAGTCAGGGAAGA
This sequence comes from Alosa alosa, assembly GCF_017589495.1. NCBI lineage: Eukaryota > Metazoa > Chordata > Actinopteri > Clupeiformes > Clupeidae > Alosa > Alosa alosa. The sequence continues at coordinate 18,307,796 of NC_063208.1, read as the reverse complement.
TAAATATGCAGACAGCATCTTTTGATGTCACTCATTGACTGTAGTGAAATACTTTTCATATTTGACAGAGAGCTATTGGGCTCTTAATGACTGGTACCATCTGACTACAGAGCACTGGTGTCTTTTGCTAACCTATACTAGATACTAGACTGAATCTTTCAAAGCATATTCCTCAATCAACACACAGTTAAAACAGACACAGAAAGTAACTGCAGTTACAAATGTCAATTGAATCGTTCATACCATGAGCAAAATTAAATGCACAGCGTTTGACATGTCATGAGTTTGGGCAGAAATGTCCTTGAATGTAATGCGGTGCAGCATAACTCGGAGTAATCAGAGATGGGAGTACCCACTATCCAGGCCGAGTCCAAGTGTGCGAATCTGACTGGGCCTTCAGGTCCCATGAGCAGAGGCTCCACTGAACACCAGTTAAGTGCAGCCAAGCCACTGGGCTAATAGGATCTGCTGCTCTAATTAGGTTCAAGAGGGCTCCCAAAAAGAAAAGACAGACTGTTGACTCGCCTTGCTGGGACTCCTGAAGTGGCATACAACAGAACGTAAAATCAGAGATAAAGAGAGAGAGAGAGAGAGAGAGAGAGAAAGAGAGAGACTGAGAGAGACATGGAGAGATGAATTCTGCTCTGATTTGACTTGGCATGGCTGTGAATCTGCCAGTGCCTTAAAGTTGCATATGAACTGATGTCTCTGACAAATGATTCCCCATGTAAACAAAACTGAAAACAAGGTGAAAGCAGGTGGGGTTGTGTGTCTGGTTGAGGAATTTGACATGCGTGTTTTCAATTTTTTGAAATGCAACATGCATTTTTTTTTTAGTCTCACCAAGCCGATCAAGCCAAGTGTGGCCTTACAGCGCTTAAAACATTTCTGTGTTTTCAGAAAAGCCTGCTCTTCAACCACAACAACAAATAGTCATTGACCTAAGAGGCTGCCTGGCACGACTGGCATCTGTGTATGTGAGGGGTGGTGGTGGTGGTAAGGGCATGGAGGGCCATGCCCAGAAGTGCCCTCCCCAGACATCTCCATCACAGCGCCATCCCCCCTCCTGCTGATCCTCCACCAGATCCTTATCCTCACCGCCAGACACACAAAGCTATCGGGCAGTGCCCTCATGCCGAGGGCAGACAGGTCATTATGGTCATTTACCAACAACACAATGAACAATCACTATTGGGGTAATGTAATTTTAGTCACAATTTTATAATTTTTTCATTTTAATTTTAGCTGATTCTGATTCTTATTCTGATTCTGATTCTGATTCTGACCAGACAAAAAAAAGTAATCTAACAGAAGTTAAATTACAGTCCATTTTAATAAAGTCTTTTGGCTGAAATCAACATGCTTTTACTTTTAAGTCTTCAAAGGCAAATGAAAATCTGAATTTTTATTTCACAATCCTGTTCTAATCAGTGTGTGTGTGTGTTTGTTCCTCAGGCCTTCGCTGGGACTCTGGGCTCTCCTGTTTCACTAAGCAGCATACGGCACAGTACCAGGGAGGCCACTTTACCCAGTCCAGCATGGACATGTGAACTTGCCAAGTGTGTGCTGTATGAATGGGCAGTTACCGGGGCAGCCAGGCCAGCTCCCCCTTCCAGTCCAGCTGGACATGTGAACCTGCCCGGCAAGGTTCCATTCTATTTTCAAAAATCCAGGGAAAAACAGCCTCAGCAGAAGGCTCCCACCTGCTACCGCTGGCCCCAGCACAATCAAGCACAGCCTCGGTTCCATTCTGTGGCATGGACACAGGGACACTGATTTGTCATACAGCAAGTAGTGCTCAGGCACATGACAGTGCTGGACACACAGGGGACACCGGGTCATACAGCATCAGGCATGACACAGGTGGCATGGACACACAGGGACACAGATTTGGTCATACAGCAAGAGGCACAAACACAGGGTGGTTCACAGGGGACACATTTGGTCATACAGCAAGTAGTGCTCAGGCACATGACACAGGGTGGCATGGACACACAGGGGACACAGATTTGGTCATACAGCAAGTAGTGCTCAGGCACATGACACAGGGTGGCATGGACACACAGGGGACACAGATTTGGTCATACAGCAAGTAGTGCTCAGGCACATGACACAGGGTGGCATGGACACACAGGGGACACAGATTTGGTCATACAGCAAGTAGTGCTCAGGCACATGACACAGGGTGGCATGGACACACAGGGGACACAGATTTGGTCAGCCAGTCAGATTTTTTCAATCATCCAGTCGAGACCGGGCAAGATGGGCACCGCTGCCGTGCCAAAATCACAGCCGGGCCTCTGGTGGCTGGCACCTCAGATAACCGTGTCACTGCGTGCGACCAAAAGAGAGGCCCGTTCTAAGCCAGGAGGGGAGGGAGAGAGCGTAGCACATATGAGGTAGTGAGTAGTGCTCAGGCACATGACACAGGGTGGCATGGACACACAGGGGACACAGATTTGGTCATACAGCAAGGATTCTTTACCCCACTGCTGTAGCAAATCAGAGAGACATTCTTTTAATTCAATGTAAAAACCTAGATATTACTGAGCCAAAAGTCCCACCTTCATAACAAATCTTTCTGGAAACCACAGCTCTCCTTAGAATATAACAACAGATGTATGCATGTACAGCACTCTCTGAATTTCACACTGACACCCTCTGCAGCACTGAGAGAGCATATGATTCCATAATCTTCTTATTAGTTTTAATGTAATGTAATGTAGTTTCAAAGAAGCAGTGGTGTCCACCAGTCTATATGTAGAGTCATCCTGTATTTAAGTTGGTATTCCCAGTTCATAGAGTTTCTGTCAAAGAAATGCAACAACTGCATTGCATACAGGTAAGCCACACCGGCTTGCACACACAGAGGCGTGTAAACACTTAGTAATGTGGTAAATGAAGAGGTCACAAGCCAGCGCTCTCCAGGAATGGTGCTATCTTCCTCTACACAGTCACTGTGACTGGACAAGCCACTGACTGGCACATGCAACAGGTGTTGTATTGCAAGGAGCCTCTCTCTTGCTCTCACAACCTGGCCATAGTATCGAGTGCCAGAGCCAACACTGAGTGCACTGGCCAAAGTGACCTAACCGGACACTGATCCAGTGTGTTTACTGTGGGCTAAAAAAGGGAACTTCGGTACATTTCATGGAAAAAGTAGCATAGGCCTACCATTCAACAGGAAACAACCGGCATGTTTGTGAGAGTTTGTAAAAGAGACAGAGAGAGATAGAGAGAGAGGGTGAAAGAGGAAGATTTCCATGTTTCCATCCAAACTGTATTGTCTCTACATCTGGCACCTTGGACCCCAATATTAGCAGTAACGGGGGAGGGGCTTGTTATTTATTGCCTGGCACTCTGCGAGAGTGTTTTCTTCTTTACAGGCGTGCAGCGTGAAATGAAAGCGGTGCGGAGTCACGGCTGCCACGCTCAAGATGGGAGATGTCCTTGATAAGAGGGAGGAGGGAAGAAGAGGAGGAGGAAGAAAAAACGGGAAAAAAACATTAAAAACTGGAGGAGTGCGACTTGCTCGCTGGCTGAGGGTGAGAAACATGACGGATAGTCCCGGAGGTCTAACACCAAGCGGGCGGAGCGCAGGAGGCCTTGCGTGCTTCATAATGCGACGGCTGTCACGTAGCTCAAATCAAAGTGATAGCGACCCCAGTGTTGCTCATTCACACCTGTGACATTCGCCAACTGTTCTTGTAAGAATGGATGCGATGAGGTTGGAGACGCGATGAGACGGAGCTGAACCTGTGCGTGTGTGCGTGTGTGTGTGTGTGTGTGTGTGTGTGTGTGTGTATGGGTGTTCACTTCGGAGATAAACAAGTTGTTGCCTCGCCGGGCACACACCATATTAGGCAGCCGGAGAAGCATTGTGTAACAGCCAAGAATTGCACTGGCCTTTCATAACCACAGAGTCCGACAAAGTGGTTGTTTTGAGCGAGAGAAAAAAAAGAGGCACCCAAACATCGGCGCTGACATATGTACGGCAACAGTGCTGACCAGGTAAAAAAACAAAACAAAACAAAACAAAACAAAAGCCTGCTTTGCGGCAGAAAACGCCTCACTTCAGTCTGGTCCGAGTGACATCAGAAGCCTGGCCGGCCCACGTAAAAAGTTTCAGATGGCAGAGTGACAGGCTGGCTCATGAAAAGTGACACTGCTGTCAGTGGCCTCGGCCCCGGAGTGTGTCTGTGCGTGTATGTGTGTGTGTGTGTGATTTTAAAGGCTCCAGCGGGAGAGAAAAAACAAACACACACACACACACACACACAAACACCTGTCAAACACACTCCATTCCCATGACAGAAGAACTGCCCAGTGCAAGCCAAGTGCAGCCAGCGAAGTATGGCACCGCAACTAAAATGGTGTAATTAATCATAAGAAGGGAGATCCAGCTTGCATATTGTAACAGTAGCCGTCGGGGAAAGCCCATCACACAGGAAGTGGGCCAGTGGTTTCCCTCTCTTTGGCACGAGGGCCATGACATTTCAGATCAAATCTCATCACACCCACAGCGATTGGGGCCATGAAAACAATTATGGTGGAAGACACATATACACTAGACAGGCTGCCTCAGAGACCTCACATATTGCCCTATATTAAGGGGTTCAAACAAAATAACCTGAATTTGTGTGGTCCATGCATACTGTTGGTGGGGTTCTTTTATCCTTCCCAGGTATAAACTGCTGTAGGACAGACAAACAAACACTCACACAGACACACACACACTAACACACATGTATAGCACATATATACACACACGGATTTCACCTTAGCTTAGTGTATAAACCAGACCAGTGCACGTAACATGCATTATTGCTCCCAGGTGCCGTGGCCCCTGCATGTTCCCCCTGGCTCTCGCTAGTGACGCGAGGTTAATGAGGTGATCCATAAAGAGTGTCAGGCATTCTGCAGCTCGCCACCTCCCACTCTCACCACTGGCCTGGCCGGCTGGCTGGTGTGACCAGCAGGCTCCCACAGGCTACAGCACACACACTCATCAGAACAGCTCCCAACAGCAACCCTGAACCACTAGGGGCCACATTCACAATATCAACAAAATATAACGGATATGAGCAATTCGGACAGAGGAGCACTGGGAGGTTCAACAAATAGCCTACTGTAGGAATGGTTACATTGGGACTGTGAGAAAGCAAAATAGACTGACTCAGGAACAGTTTGTGTAGGACCGCAGTAAAATCAAACAGGATGGGGTACAGTAAATGCAGGGTACTCCTATTATACTCAGGATGAGACACCCACTAGCAGATTCCAGTTCGATGTAATTCATATCACAATAGTGTAGTGTAACCTACAAACACGCTACAATGATCAAAGCCTTTGTCCACATACTAAACAAAACTGGTGCACCATCATGCCATGATTTGAAATCTAATGCTGAAATGGCAGAATGCTGAAAAATGCCTTGGCTGATCTCCCTCCGTTCAGCAACAATTTTCATTGACTACAATAAATCTCCGACTGACACAAATTCAGTAGATAATAATGAAAATAACAGGCATAATTTCACAAATCGTAAAGTGTCTCAGAGTTTGACAACAGGACAGCGAGAGACAACCTAAGTCAGCCTGTTTGTGACGGCTCATCTCCAGAAGGTGGCTTATGTCATACATGTACTGCATAGCACCAAAAACAGCTATTGCAGGTGGCTGGTGAGTCAGAGCTTTTCTTCTTTTCCCCCAACCAGAAAAACCAGCCAGCTCCCAAGAAATTACCTCAGCAGCAAAATCCCTGTAGGCAGTTCTTTTCAGGCAGTAAAGATTCACCACTAAACGTTGGTCCCTTGTAAAGGCATAGTCATGCCATAGTGATGCAAGCTATGAGCTCATCTTCCCATCAACTACAATGTAACAACAAACTAGGCATAAATATTTGCCTCAACCTTAAAAAACATATAACTTCTATACGATCTTAACATCTTTACAGCGTGGCTTCTAATCTATGTGCTTTCCTGCATTATCACAGCACAGTGCTAAGTGTGCATTCCCTGAATGGTGCTGTGGATAAAAGAACCTGTTAAATGGCTAACGTTAATGTAAATATTAAGGGCGTGGGTTGCTAGGATAGGACTGGCAGTGCAGGTAACGTGGCGATGAGTTTGTTCACCTGTCTGCTGCCGCTTTCATTAAAAGCAGGCATCCCGGCACATCATGTTCTGCCACCTTTCCCTGATTCTCTCTCTCTCACACACACACACACACACACACACACACACATCTGCTGGGAGTGTCTGCGCCGCGCTGCCTGCCACTTTATACCGCTGCTGCCAGATAGACCGCCATCACACTGACAAGCAGGTGGCAGGGAAGTTTCAAAGCCGCAGACAAACTTGTTTTCACAAGATGGGTGTAAACAACTACAAAAACCCACCCACCCCCACTTACTGCCTTTTTGTTCAAGACAGTACAACAAATACAAAGACGGCAGCTGGGTGGAGGGGGAAGGATAGGGATGCGGATGGGGAATGGGGGGTTTACATGTTTTGACGTGCCACCTTGAAAGGATGATAGACAAACCTCAAATCTCAGATCTCAAAACTCCCAGGAAAAACAACTGCCCTTTAGCTTAAGTGTGATTCCCAACAAGGGCAGACACTTTCAGCTACCATGACCTTTGCTGTAGGACTAGCCCTGTGTGCTATGCTTCCTGCACAGTCCAATTCACCATGTAAAACAGATGCACGTTCACTCTATGGCTCTGCCTGAGACTATATGGTTTCCGACGTCAACTGTCCACAAGAAAAGCTATGAGGAGTTTAGGTCAAAGAAAAGGATTGACAACGAGGGCCCATGTTATAGGCTGTTTGCTTGTAACGTGGAATGGGCTTTGATCATATTTGGCAATGTCAGTTCTAATTTGTCAGTAGCTTATTCTTCTACCAGACAAAACGACTGAAAAAGCTCTATATATTAGTTAGTCTTTATCACTGCGATACTGATAGCAGAGTCACCCAACCTAAAACTCGCTCAGACGGCCAATAGGCTACTGTGACAGCCGGCTGCTGTCGTGGTAAAATGAATAGTAAGCTGTGCTATGACAAATACAGCCAAATTAATTCAGGTGAATATAACTTTGAATTTACGATACGTTAGTAGCATTAGAGCTAATCAGTAAACCGCTGCCTGCCACACACCCATTCCTGACATCGCTGACAGCTCTAATGTGAAGTGACCGACGGCTGCGAAATCTATCTCCACCTTAACATTCTGACGGACAGCGTCGTGGTCCTGAAAACACAGTAGTGTGCAGCGCGCGAAACAGCTAAACCTCCGTGTAATTCGCGTGATAAACCATGAATGAGGAATATATCTAAATGTTAAGCCTAAAGGTAGATATGAAATGAAAGATGTCTGTCTTCTGTTCAAAGTGCATTTCGTCTGACTGGGGGCAGTTAAACGTCTTTAATCTGTGATAAAAGGCGGTTGACGGGATTTTTAGCCGAAGATGGCGCCCGTAGCTAACCCAACCCAAAGGCGACAGAGCTAGGCCCGCGCGGAACGGCTGTCAGCTGGCACGGGAATTGCCCCTATAGTAACAGACAATACTATCGCAGCACCATTTGTAAATGCACTGCCGACTTATCAAGAGAAGCGGTAAAATCCACCGAGGCGCTTTGTCATTCAATGAAACGCCCACGCCTCTGTGTTAAGTTTAGGCAGGATATTTTGCTCAGCTCACTCAACAATAATATTGACAGCCCACGTAAGCACTGATATTGACTTATCAGTGACAATTATTCTTGAAATAACACCGGTGTATAATGGACACCATTGATATGAGCACATTGAAATGCAGCTACCAATTTCAGCACCACACTGCAGCACGGACGATTCTCAGCCCCACACAGTGCTTAGCTGCTTGCTAGCCCTGTCTGCTCTATTCAACAATTGAGGCAATTGAGGGCGCTTACTTCAACATAGACTGCTCTTTCTCATCTTCTTTTTTCTGTCGATCCATGACAGAGAGGATGATCTTTCTTTCCTCCTCTGTCAGATGGCTTAGGTCCGGCATGTCCGGCTGGGCATCCGCCGCAGGAGGAGCGGTCGGGCCGCCCCGGGGCCCGACTGGAGCAGACATCTTTAGATGGAATTGCTAAAGAAAGACCGAACATTAAGCATAAAGACTTATATTCTTAGCTATTTCTATAGTGTTAACACATATATATGCATTACCCTATCTGAGCAGGCTATTCAAGCAAGAACACATGCATCATGGTCCAAACAACTTCATCAGGTTATGCTGTCAGCATACGGTCTCCACCACTATCATTTAGTGTTCTCTGAATGCAATAAAACCTGTACAGTTTAAATGCTTTATAGCGTTCGCCTTCAATGTCCACAATGCGTGTAGCCATTGTATTTTAACGTTATCACTTCTATTGGCAGAAGCCAATATGCATCCGACTGATAAGCCTGATGTATAGTTTCTTAAATCTACATGATCATACACCGACATATCGTAGTAGTCCAATGCTGTAGATAGGCTGCAGCAGGCGGTAAACGTTGCTAAGCGGCTGCTGAGATGTTGTCTGCGATTCTTAGCACGGCTTCAGGGGGGGAAATACATCCCATCAAGACAACGGGATATAAGGTGCTGAAAGCCAAAAGCTCCCTTGTTTCATGCACAAACCGCTGGGTGCCTTACAATGACACAACTCAACAGCCATCCATTCGAATGGGTTCAGAGGGAGTAGAGATCAAATTCTTGCCTTTTATTTCGCAGTCATGATAAATCCAGTCTAACCCATAGCTGGTCCTTCTAGGGAGAGGTCAGCCGCATCTTCAAACGCAGGGCCCTCGTTCCCTTCTGGCGGTTGTTTGCGTCCTCTTGCCTCTCTCGCTCCCCCTGGTTCTCTCCTGGTGGATAATTCTTGGAGATTTCTTGAATGCTCAAAAATGGATGCAATAGGGTAAAAGCCCGATAGGATGGATGGGCGGAGCAACGATCTTGCGTAGAACAAAGATCAGCTGCTCCCAGCGGGAGGGGGCGGAAGTAATCGGTGCTGTGGCACGTTCATTGACAGAAGGTAGCCTATCGGCAGCATTTTCAAAACATGAACTGGATTATATCTTTGCCTATCGCTATTCAAACATAGTATAAGCAACATTATCCAGGTCCTCATGAATAATTTGCTGATTAGGCTACCAACTTTATAAAGATAGCAATGGACTTATAAAACATCCGAACCTATCGAGCAACAGGTCTGAAAACGACCCTGGAGATGCACTGTTGCAAAGAGCCGAATTAGGCTACTATATCGATTTTAATGTGAAAACTAAAAGATTTCTGAAATAACAAAATACTCCGACCCCTGATAATGATGGTATCATTTTAGTGGGACTATAATATTAATATGTAGCAGCATGGAGCAATGTTCCTCTAAATTCTTGGGTTTTACAGCAGCAGATTATATTTTCATAAAATAAATGCCGTTTTTGAACCGTTTTTCCAGTAATAAAGCCAGACGTAAAAAATAATATAGGCCTAGTTTAGATAATTACCAGGTCAGACATACATTGCTTACAGAAACAAAGGGTTATTTGAATATGTTGGCAACAAAATGCAAACCAACACTTTTAACGCAAAACTATTTCTTTATGCTTCCAATTCTGGAGTAATTCTACATGCTTCCAACCAGAGCCCTATGAGAGATATATCTATAAGGCTCTGCTTCCAACCATTTATTTGCGTTTCAATGAAGTTGAACGCGGTGTTCTACTAGCCTATTCCATGGAGCTAATGAAGTTGGAAAACATGACAACTAAAGCTTTGTTACTGGATATCAGTATCAGAAGTAATTTCTTGACGCCTGCCTGAGGGCAATTTGGATCAGGTTACAGTTGCTCACATTAAATAATAGAAATAGTGTATGCAAGAGAAATTATACATAGGGTGATAAATGCCAACAGTTTAGACCTTAAGCACCAGAGTATTGCACAGCTGAATTAGGACATCATTAAACTGAAGCTGACACTATAAATTATTTTACTTTTAGATACATAATCATAAATTGGATATATACCACAGCAATTTTGTTGCCAGATGAGATGGAGACTTGGGTTTCAATCACTTGACTTCACAAAAGTTATTTTGCACACCCAAATGGTTCTATGCCGACTCATAAACTGGGTCCTAAATGGAATTACAAGTGAAATGAGCGCCCCCTATTGGCCAATTGGTGTTAGGTAGGCCACTATCAGGAGGGTTCTACTTAGGCCTACTTTAGAACAGAACACGTTTTTAGTGTTTCTAGGCAGAAATAGGTGCGCTCAACTCAACATAAAAAGAGGGGTTTGGGTGCATAAACAAAGGAAGCACTGGATGAAGCAAAAAGTAAATGCACTGTCAAGATTTAATTTTTAGGAAAGCATGTCACAAATGTCAGGGAAGAAGTTTGTACAGTGTATTTTATCACATTGAATTACTTTATCTTTGCACATGCAGGTCACTGATTATAAGCACTGTCTGTGTGTCTGCTGACATTTAATGTGCGGAGAGGAACTGAGATATTTTAACAAGACAGATAGAGAGGGCCTCTTCCGCTATTCAAAGGCTACCACCGCGATATTATGTATTATGAAACACGCAAATATGACTTCCTTTGTTTCTTCATGTATGGTTTGTTATGCCAGGGATGGCCATTCTGATGTCAACTCTAAAAGCTGTCTGATTTATTGCTCTGATGCCAATGCAGCCACTGTCTTCTGAAGAAAGTATCACTATATACAGTACCACTCTATGAGAAAGACGTCACCACACAGTTTCACCCACTGATCTCAGAAGAACAAAACAAAACAACAAAACAAAAAAAAAGTGTTCATGAGATCAGTGGTTCCACCCCAGTGTCAATTATATAACATTGTGATTTCATACATGACATGCAGGTGGGAGATGGTGGGACTGGTTGGACTGGATTGAACTGGATTGTTTAACCATGTTGCCCTCTGGAAGGTACCACAGGTCACTCAAAACATTGATTTAAAAAATAAGAATATTAATAATATTATCTTAAAGGCACTCAAAGCGATGTTGGGTAATGCACATCTTTTCGGTGATTGGCTGGAACACTTTGTTGGTCCAGGTAACATAAATGTGTGTGTGTGTGGATGCTTTTGTTGTTGTGTCGGTGAGTTGCATAGTTTTAAAAAACAAACATTAAGGGTTGTTTTAAGGACATGTTTGTACATGCCCATAGCCAGCCACTCTGAAACAGTCAAAGGCGATTCAAAATGAGTCAGAAAGTCGAGACAGGACCTATCGTCAACATTTCAGTGTCCACCACTCTAGTTCATCCAAAACAAACCAGAAAAGGGACTCAAAGCGCTAAATACCGGAATTATCCTTTAATTGTGTCTGTCATCTGTCATCTCCTCAGTGACAACAGAAGGTTCTAGAGTATAACTGACTCATGTACATAACAGAGATGATTAGCCAGTGACTGATAGGTCAGCTTGAGTGTCTGTGACTGTGGCAAAAGGCAGAGGAATCTATTCAGAGCACCAGAGTGTGATAATCAGTTATTGTGTTTTTATTTCTTCAGATATGGCAACACCCAAAGCCAACTGTAAATGTGTGTGTGTGTGTGTGTGTGTGTGTGTGTGTGTGTGTGTGTGTGTGTGTGTGTGTGTGTGTGTGTGTGTGTGTGTGTGTGTGTGAGTTATGATGAAGTCCCTTTAAAGAACAACACCTGTTTTTACCAGTTTTGTAACCTTGCATGTGTTGTTTTTACAGTTTGTTACAGATTGTATAAGTATTAGTATTGATATGGTGATACAACATTAAATTTCCCATCAACATTAACAGATCCTAAATTTATGTGATGGGCTGGTGGCTAGTTATGTATAGAACTTATTCTAATTCAGATCTAACAATTTGTGATTAGGCTATAGCAGCAAGTGATTATTTTGGACAGCAGTGAGTGTCAGACTGATTGATATTGATATTAAATAATTGATGTACATCTGTATCTATATGGGAGGACATATGAGCATAGCTGAATATTGGGGGGACATGTCCCCCTCAAAGTATATTAAGATCATTATTTATGATTACGGCCTTGCTTAAAGCAACACCAAAGAGTTTTTTGTAGCTTAAAATAATGTTTCCAAAATCGTTTCAGTGGTTCATCAACTCGTAACAGGGTGAACGCCTTTTACATTCGCTTTGCGGCCCTCTATCGGCTATAATTGCACTATGTAAGTTTGCCAGATCGGGTAGCGGATCTCAGTTCGATGGAATGAGACATAAGAAACTACAAATTTGACTTGCTTCTGATGTCGCAGTACATCATACTTTCATAAAATCACGCAACATACTCTACCTTGTCTGTGGACATCGTTATTTGCAAAGCCAGTGCTGGATAAACAAAAAGCCTGTGTGGGACAGAGGAAAAGTGCTTTGGTGTTGCTTTAATGATGCTGTAGCACATCTCTATTGACAGTTTACTTTTTTGACAATGAACTGTGCATACATGTACATGTACATGTGCAACAGTGTTTTAACTAGTAGTTTGTGTTATTTATGTATATGTGTATATTAAGTAGTGTTTACCTGTTGTGCTACCTGTATGTTTACCTGGCTGCAAGACAAGTTTCCCTTAGGGGACAATAAACTGAAACTTAACTGTACATAGGTGATGGGTACTTTCAGAATTACTCAACATCACCTGATCTTTGTTCACCAATGAAGAATGAAATGGGCAAAGAAAAAAATAATGTAATGTTATCGCTTCAAGACATCATCTTTAATTTTTAGGCAGTTTATGGGCAAGGCATGGGATGGAATGCATTCCTCTCTCTCTCTCTCTCTCTCGATACCAGTTGCATTGACATAATTTGTCATGAAATGCCTCGAGAAACTGGTACTACGGTGCATAAAATCTAGCCTCCCAGCCTCTTTCGACCCCCATCAGTTTGCATACCAGTGAAACAGGTCCACGGAGGTGCGCCATAACGACGCACGATGCGGCGATAAACCACCTGGAACACCCCAACACCTATGGTATGAGGATGCTCTTTGTGGATTACAGGTCTGCATTCAACACCATCATCCTGGACATCCTCATCAACAAGCTGCTCCACCTGGGCCTCCACCCCCATCTGTACTTGGATAAGTGATTTCCTCACCAACCGCTTAGAAGTTGTTCGACTGGGCCTCCACCTTTCTTCCACCATCATTCTCAGCACAGGAGTACCGCAGGGGTGTGTTCTCAGTCCTCTGCTATACTCCCTGTGCACCAGCGACTGTTCCCCAGCTCATCCAACCAACACAATCTTTAAATTCGCAGATGACACCACAGTCGTCGGTCATATAGTAGAGAGTGATGAGACACACTACAGGGTTGAGATTGGGCATAGCAGCGTCTCTACTTCCTGAGACTGCTAAATAGAAACAACCTAAGAGAGGCGCTGCTGGTGGCCTTTTATCGCTCTGCCATAGAGAGCATACTGACGTACTGCAGAGAATATGCAAACTGCACTGTGGCACAGAGAAAAATCCCTGCAGAGGGTCATCCACTCTGCAGAAAAAAAAACATTGGCTGCTCTCTGCCCACACTTGACAGCATTGCCTCATCCCGTTACCTCAGCAGGGCAAAAAACATAATCAAGGTCTCCTCTCACCCAGGCCACAAACACTTTCAGTTACTCCCCTCAGAAAGGCGTTACAGGTCTGTCAGAACCCGCACATCCAGATTCAGAGGCAGAGAGTTTTTTCCCCACAGCCATCACAACTCTAAACACTCACTTACAGAAATAGGACTTTATCATGATGTGACGTGATGTGTGTGTGTGTGTGTGTGTGTGTGTGTGTGTGTGTGTGTGTGTGTGTGTGTGTGTGTGTGTGTGTTGTGTGTGTGTGTGTGTGTGTGTTTATTTAGGCGGCACTCCATGTCTTTTCACCCTGTGTCATGCAGGCCACATGCAGGGCATGTTTCATGTTGGCTGATATGACTCCAGGCTGTGACCACATTTTCGTTCCAAAGTATTTCATTGTTACCCTCTTTTTGCCTTAGACCTATATCGACATATTACCTTCACCCAGATGTTGACTGAAAGGTACATTGCTCAATCCAACCAGGGCAGACGTCTACTTTGTTATCTTTACCTGAACTGAATATGATAGTGTCTGAATATGATAGCTATGCGAAGGGTATTACTGGAATTTAATGTTTTCCACATTCCTCCAAAAGTGACTGTAATGATTTAGGCCTAAAGTAAATCTTAATGTCATGTGTACAAGCCTTTAGAACTGAATACACCACAACGCCACACCACAACACAAAGACTGGCAACAACCATTTTTTATTATTCCAACAAAGATTATTTTTAAATGAATTTTGTGCATTTAAATATGTGATACGACAGAGAATTGTGTAGTAAAAATCAAGGAGCTATACACAGGCAGACAAACAAACAGACAGACAGATAGATAGATAGATAGATAGATAGATAGATAGATAGATAGATAGATAGAACAAGTAATCTGCTGACTCACTAAAGCAACACTACGCACTACCGCTCTCTACTGCTCATCCTTAACGAGAAGAGAAAGAAGTGTTGAGCTCATCGCAGTTAAGATTTTATTAACCAATCGCAGCCCAGTAAACAGCTCCCCTTCACTCTGGAGCGCTTAAAGGCCAATGCATTGTGGGTCATTTCAATGAGGTCAAAAACGTGGGGAGGCGTGTACATTTCACCGATCTGTATATCATATACCGTGTCCCTGTGAGGAGCGAGGCCCATATACGGGCACATCTCAATAGTTAAAATATCTGCGTCAATGTAAAGTTGCTGCGCTGCGCTGATCCTGTCTAACGTCTTCTCTGCATGATCGCTTATCCTATGTTACATACGAAGAACGCACTGGTGGAGGTCACATGAAGTACTATCTCCGTTATCGATCGGTGTCTCGATGGCTATAACATTTATGGCAGGCTACGAGTCACCTGATTGCAGTAAATTCTGGGTTAGTAGTGCGCTGTCTGCACCCATAAATTATACTTCGCTGCGCCGTGCGTTTTTAGTGTCGTCTCGCTGCCACTGACTGTGTGGCCGACTTGCAAGTAAACAAGCATGAGTACCATTTCGAGACAGCGCCAGACTGCAGCCGCAGCGATCCCCGTCTCCCCGGATTCTTCTGGCTCACCTTTCTCCTTAACTGCAAACCTCCTGCGTCTTTTTAGCCACATCAAATATGAGAATTTGGCAGCCGGACTGAGCGGGGGAGTAATCTCGACAATGGTGCTTCATCCCCTGGATCTGGTGAAAATACGCTTTGCAGGTAACGCGTTGTTTATACAAACTAATGAGTTGCGCTGCACAGCATTCTGTTTGGTGTATAGCTAGCTGGTCGTTGCAGAGAGCGCTTCAGCTACTTTATTTCTAGGTGACCTACATTTGGTATTTACACTGAGCCAAAAAAACAGATATCCTACCAACGTCAGGGCAGATGGCGCATACTTGAGTGCCCTGCAACCATGACAGACGTGAATGGCGATTAGTGTTTAGCCTGTAGTTGGCATGACTCAGGGCTTTAACGGTGCTTCTTGTCCTTCTGTCTGTTCACCCTACCCCCTACACGGCCTCCCCTCTTTGTGCTGCCTTGTAGTGAGTGACGGGTTGCAGATGAGACCCCAGTATGATGGAATGGTGCACTGCATGAGAAGCATCTGGCAGCTGGAGGGGATTCGGGGTCTCTACCAAGGAGTGACCCCAAACATCTGGGGCGCAGGGGCGTCCTGGGGCCTTTACTTCCTATTGTGAGTGTGTTGTTATTGTTGTTGTTGTTGGTGTGCGTGGGTGAATTTATTGTCACAATTCGTGTTTGTGCATGCCAGACAGGGCAGGGCCCACATGCTCAAATGGCACAAGACTATGAGTGTGCATTGTGCAACTTCGTTAAGTGAGGAGCTATGCAGTGCAGCACAAAAGCCCAGGCTATTGCTAGGGCTACAGCTAGCCCCTTTTGAAAAAGACACACCCATACCACAAAGCTAAAAACAACAGGGAAGAGGAACATGCAGCAGTTGCAGCATGCCAGAGCCTCACACAAGCTGATTCTAATACATACTGATACTGCATTGTAATACTTTTGATCAGTTAGGTATTTGAAGTGTGACTGTAATCCAAATATATAATACTCCCTGTAATACCCCCAAGTAATTTTATATGAAGTAAATTTGTATGAAGACTGTTCATAGCCTTTTTCCACAGACTGTGCCTGTATGTCAGTAAGAGAGAGAGAGAGTGTGTGTGTGTATTTGTAATCTAAGCTATGGGTTTTTTTCTGTTTACAGTTACAATGCCATCAAGGCGTACACCCAGGAGGGCCGCCAGACTGAACTTAGTGCTTTTGAGCACCTGGTGTCCGCAGCCGAAGCAGGTCAGTTTGTGTTTGCGACCTAGCTTAACACTCCCGCCCCCCTCAACGTGTGTGTGTGTTTGTGTAAGCTGATATCTGTGGCAAGAGGTTGGACGCAGTTGTGTTGGGCGTATCTTGGAAAGGGAAAAGCACTTGATGATTGGGCAATAATCTGTCAGCCATTGGACCCTTTGGGGCCTCCGGGGGTTGCTCAGCACTCTGGCTGCAGCTGTTTGGGAAGCACGTTTGGTGCAAGGAAACGAGAGGACATGCTGCAGCAGGGGTACTGAGAGCCTCGGTTCAGTTCAACTTCAACTTCAGTTCCCTCAGGACACTCCATTTTTAATTTGAGTCGAAATTGAAGGGTCGAAGGTTGGTTGGTTGGCTGGCCCACACGCACAAGATATTAGAGACTCTGATTTTGCTCATTTCTGTATGCCCCCTCCATCACCAAAGAGCAGTGTGGAAGGGCCAGAGATGACGAGGAGGCTTTCAGGAGCTCTCCAACCTGCTGCCTGCTTTATGCCAGAGCAAGAACTCCCAAAAGCCTCCGGAACATTCTATTTTTGTTAGAACCACTAGCCTGGAGAGAGAAATAAAAAAAAAAAAGCCTAACACTAACCCCCCGGGTTGTGCTGTACAGTAGATGAGCCCTTTTTGTTTTGGCTTTAGAGTGTTGGTTTGAAGGTTTTTGAAGGTGCCCTGCTGCTGTTGGAACCCCCTCTTCCCTCCCTGTTCCCCTGCGTTTCCAGGCATGCTGACGCTTTGCCTGACCAATCCGGTCTGGGTGACAAAGACCCGGCTGGTCCTGCAGTACAATGCAGACCCATCCCGGAAGCAGTACAAGGGAATGCTGGACGCCCTCGTGAAAATATACCGTCACGAGGGTATCCCAGGATTATACAGGGTACATTTTGGATCTAAACTA
Source organism: Alosa alosa (assembly GCF_017589495.1). Lineage (NCBI taxonomy): Eukaryota > Metazoa > Chordata > Actinopteri > Clupeiformes > Clupeidae > Alosa > Alosa alosa. The sequence goes on along the minus strand of NC_063208.1, from coordinate 18,290,479 downwards.
ATCCTCTCTGAAACGCTTAGCTTTGTTTTGGGTGCACCTATGTAGAGCATAGCCTACTGCATTTGACTACATCTTTGCAGCTCAATTCAAATCTCTGCATACCTCTATTTTACTGTAGTTTTAGAGCTAGTCCCAATGGCTTCATAGCAGTCAGCATAGCAGCGATAGCTTGTTTCTGCTCCAGATGATATTGTTATGGTTTGCCACCAGAGGGCCTCATTACATTTGCTTTAGCAGAGCTAGCAACACTTTGGCATAAATATTGTATTGGAAAATATGCATCCCAAAAGCACATGCAGCACTTGCTACACTTCTTTCAATTCAGTTCACATCTCTCAACACCTAACTGTAATGGTAAACGTATGTTGTCTCTTAATGCTATCTTCTTGGTTTTTTTTCTTCTGATATACATGATAATATCACCCTGAATGGATTTTTTCTCTGTGCAGAGAGCTTGATAGTTTGATCTTTTAGTCAGTGTTCATGAGGGGTAAGGTTGGCCAGTTCCTGATTCATGTCCACTGTCACTGCAGGGTTTTTTGCCTGGTCTGGTGGGTACTTCCCACTCTGCGCTGCAATTCATGACCTATGAGAGCCTCAAGAGAGACTACAACAAGTCCAGGAAGATGCCCTCAGAGGCCTTGCTGGTAAGATCATTCATGCGGTTCAGAAATGTCTTCACTCATGTGTAACCCTAATGTTTATCCAGTCTCGCTGAGGCCTGGAAGGAAGACCGGTTACAGTTACAATTATTTTATTTAATCTTTTATTCATTGAACACATTCAGCAAGTCTGCACACTTCTAACTCCTGTTACCCTTGATTACCCTCTACCTAGGAACCAATCTCATTCACAAGGGTGCATAAAACAGAAATACAAATTACACTACCACTTCCTCTTCATAAACATAAAATAACAAAGGCATAAAATATACGCCTACACGTGCATTATGAGAGATAGAGCGAAAAGGAGGAAGCTGTTCTGGAAAGTTGCAACTGCTTGCAGTTTTCAGTGTGTCATGATTTTGTGCAAAGTAAAGCTGATGAAGTTAAGATAAGGATGCCAGGTGTGGCAGGGTATCACGCCTGGATCACAAGAGTCCGTTCGCAATGGATTAGGAAAAACCTAGTTTCAGCAACAGTACAGTCTTCATTTCTTTAATTCAAAGCACGAGTTAGAATGTTCTGTTCACTGAAGAGAGAGACAGAGAGAGTAATTCTTTCTTGGTGGGTACTTCCTCCTTCCCTCTCTCTCTCCCTCTCTCTCTCTCCCTCCTCTCTCCCTCCCTCCCACTCCCCCCTCCGCCCTCCCCCTCTCTCTCTAGTCTCCACTTGAGTACATTGCCATGGCAGCAATCTCCAAGATATTTGCTGTGGCAGTAACTTACCCGTATCAGGTTGTCCGAGCTCGCCTACAGGACCAGCACAACAACTACAGTGGGCTTGTGGACGTGCTAAGGAGGACATGGAGGTAGCCATAAGCACTGGACACTCCATTGATTCTACATTTTTAGCCAAAATTTCATTTTAAACATATGTGTTTTTAAGGACTGAATGGTCTAGCTAGCCATTTGAGATTATATAGAATATACATATACACTAGATGCAGTATGTTTCATGTCAGGAATGTATATGATGTTCCCTTTTGCAGCAATGAAGGGGTGGAGGGCTTCTACAAAGGAATGGTCCCCAACCTGGTGCGCGTCATCCCAGCCTGCTGCATCACCTTCTTGGTGTACGAGAACGTGTCTCGCTTGCTGCTGGGGGAGTATCATTAAACCCCAAACATGCGCGTACACACACACACACACACATACACCCCCGATACGCACATACATACGCACACTCACACACCAATACATACATACATATATACACTCATACACACACACACACACACACACACACACACACACACACACACACACACACACACACACACATATATGCTCACTGACACAAAATCACCCATACACACACCTCAGGAACACTGAAATGGACCAACAGGATGGAGATGACAGCCAACAAGCAGGGCAGCAATGCCAGTTTGTTTTCCAAGTGGCCCCCAGGAGACTTCAATGCACAACAAACTCTTGGGGGATCACGCAGCATAGTTTCACTGGAGGTTGAAGACAGCACACCACCTCAGTCTCTGATGAGGGACGACCCAAACCATTGCTGTTGCTGGTTAGTGATTAGAGTAGCACCATGTGGAAAGCAATGTGTGTTGAAGTTTCTGTTATGAGTTGTTGGAGAAGGTTACACAACATGGAGGAAAGGACTAGGGCCAACGGCCACGTTAAGGGGAAGTGACACTTTCAACTATTGCAACTCTCATGTAGAACAACCAAGATAATGTTTTGACACCTCGGTCATTGTCATCGTTTGTCCTCTGTTTTTTTTCGCACACTGACCTTTCTCTCCGGGTGGAAAACTTAAACACACGTGCTTGTGCTTGTACTTGTGTGAGGGAGAGGGAGTGCCGCATTAGACTGTCCCGACTGCTGTATATTTGAAGCACTTGACTCCTATAAGAGAGACGAGGGGGAGGGGTGGACAAACCCATCTACCCTCTCATGCTTTGCGGAGGGAGGAGATGACGTCAGCAACTTTCCATTGCTGAGTTTGTTGGGCTCAGACAGTCCAGCCTGGACGTCCCTTAAGGAAAGACACATGGAGACACACGGTCACATGGAGAGGAGAGAAAAAAAGACTGAAAGAGAGACTGAAAGAAAAAGAATGTATAGGTGTGAACCAAAAATAAGGAGTCTTAGAAAGAGTTGCTCAGGGGGGGGAAACGATCATGAATCCTATGTTTCGGATAGTTTTGAAAAGAAAGTGGCTCTCTAAAAACTATATAGGACATATTCATGGAAAAAGTGGAAAAAATCACATCTTATGTTTTTATTGACACGTGCGAATAGTATTGCTTATGACATTTTTCTAATTATCAGCGTACAGTAAGTCCATATGCTAGATGTCTTTGTCACCACTAGGGTGCAGTCTTGTCCTTGGATTGGAAATGTTTATGTGTGTCTAGACTTGTGCACAAATTAAAAGCCATGTTGGCTTCCTCCCTCGTCTGTCTAATGAAATAGAGGCTTATCGTAATGATGGTGCCAGGATATAAAAATATCCCTGAAGTCCAACTTTTTTCACAATAAAGAAGTATTATATTAAAGATGAAACTGCTCTAAAGACATTGAATGGAAACAACATTGTGTGATTTTTATGCTTAAAGTGTATTTTAACTTTGTAAAGTGTTGTATCACCCATTTGCATTCATTATTCATAACAGAATGTTTTCTTATGCATAACTGCTAAGCCTTCTGAACAGAACCAGTATTACTGGCATACTTTGTATTAGTCTAATTCATGGAACCAAAGGTATTTTAACCTTCAAACCACTGGTCAGAAACTGTGTCAATGCCTTTGAGTGCACAGGACCTGGTTCATAAAGAATGTAGAAAAACAAATTCTTTCTAGGGTTTATATTATCATTCTTTATGGAGTTGATTTTGCTTGTGCTGAACTGTCATTGACTCTCATTTCCAGTGTTGATTTAGAGTCTGTGCCTTTAAGACTGGCCATGTGCCTTGATTAATGTGGCTGTGAAGTATCTGTACTTCTACATATGTCTAAACAGCAGCTGTTAAAGCACTCAGCACACCCTCTCGGACTCGATGAAACATTCCCTGCATTAGTCATACAGGATACCAAGAATGTCTGTCCCACCTTCGATGTCTGGTAGTGTCTCCTTTTGCACAACAGATGGGGGGTTAAGAGTATGTGCGCTACATTTTTATGATGTGTGAACAGCTAAGGTTATCATCTGCCTCATGTATTAATCAGGGATAAACATAACACCTTTCTGTGTTTGTGAAAAATACACTGTAAAGTTTTTGTAGAAAGACAAATTCAATAGGCCAAAGTCATGGTTGTGTAAAAAAAGGGCTTTATTTTCTAAAGCTGTACATATAAATACTATAATAACATTTTGACAATGGTCACGGAGGAATGTTATACATATGCAGGGATTTAGAGGTCACCGGTTCAAGCTGAACAAAATGAAGAGGTTGGGACAAACATGGGTCCTCCAGCAAGTAAGACAAACACATTTAACGTTGTATTCATTTCACTTTTTTGTTCCTTCATGCAATTTTAAGGACATGATATAACTGTGAACTGTGAACTAATGAAAGCCCCATAAAAAAACATGGATTACTGCATACCCCTGCATACTTCCGACAACAGTCGTCCTATTCAAAAGATATAGAAAAAAAGGAGAAAAAAGAAAACAATGCAACCACTTGTCTAAACCATGCAAACATCACTGAGCACCATAAAAGTCGCTGTTGGATGGAGTAAAGAAAACAGATCCGCCTCCTCCCTCCTTCACGGAGGGCCACTCTCCCTGGAGGTGTTCCTGTACTCTCTCCCCAGCGGATTACACAGAACAGAACATGTGTTACACAGTTCCATTTGGACCGAGCAGTCATATATACAGATACATTGAGATGTGGCACACTGGTGCCCCTTCCGGTGGCTCAACTTTCCTTACAAAAAGTAAATGACTAAATATCTGACATAAGACTAGTCTGATATACAGTAAGGCTTTTAAGAAAAGCAGATCATGGTCAGGCATCAATGCTAAGACTGCCATCAGTGACACCAGGAGTGTTGAAACTGGAGGGCATTAATAGTTCTATTTATTACTATTTGAAAATGAAAATGCAAATTCTGTTGCCAGGAGACTGGAGGCGATAAGTGCCACTAGTCCCTAGAGACGTGGAGTCAGAGACGTAGTGTCCCCTGTGCAAAGCTGAGTCAGGCTACAATTTGGTTTAAGAGGTTCTTAATGGGGAAATTGTGGTGTACTAAAATTGGGTGAGTTTGGTCTGATTATAGAGGTACTTTAATGCAGTTTCCTTTCTACATGAAAGTAGAAAAGCTTGGAATACAGTCGGTAGACTGGTTGGTGTTTAAGCTCTCTCATCTCGCTGTCTGTAACTTAACAGTCACAGACAGTGAGAGGGACTTGTGGAGGAATGACAGGATCATTTGGGAAGCTCCTCGATGATCACCCTAGAGACGGAGTTCCACCCAGTCGATGCGTCTCCTTTCGGATAATCTGCACATGTGCCCACCCAAATTCCCACATCCACCAAGCCGGCAGGGATCCCCTCACAAAGCCCTTCCACTGCAAGACAACAAACAAACAAACAAACAAATAAATAAATCAACAAGCACACAAACAAATAGATCAATTACTAAATATACTGAAGGCAAACGTGAATGAAACATTTGCCATACTCTTGTGTATCATATTGTGTCACTTTCTCTGTCTGTGTTCTCTTTCTCTCCTCCTTTCCTGTATGTGATGAAATGGTGTTAATTACTGAGAGAAAGTGCCTTGACCTGCTATGGTCTAAAAACCACCTTGAGCTCTAAAATACCCAAGGGGCTGGCGGATAATTGCAGGATGTGGCGGTCATAACCCCCATGGTGAGGCATCAGGGAGGTCAGGGACGTGGACCTTTTGGCAAAAGGGATGGACATTTTTTTTCCAGCCGCAAATTAATCTATTTCTGGTGTCCATGCTCAGCCCTGTTGCTGCCGCAAAGCTCATTCGGCTGTTTGTTCTAGAACTTTATGATGTATCTATTGTCTTCTGTATTGTACCAAGCACACAAGACGACATCTCATTCCTTGATGTTATAGTTTTTTGCTGGATTTCCATGCAGATAAAGAATTGAGAAAGCCATCTACTGTCCACTGTGGCCCAAACTGAATGGGTTTCTCCCCTTCATACAGTAATGTTATCAAATATATTTTGCACAGTGGTTTCAATAACAAAGAAATCTCCAGCTTTGTTTTGGAATAGTTTCACTTCAGCCACATTTTTATGGAATTATAGTGATATGCCAAAACAAGCTAAAAAAGAATGTGCCATGGAGAAACTGAATGTCTGTGGATGACAAGAAAACAACTCATAATTTTGGAAGGCTAATATTTTCATCCATACCCTGGACCAGCTCATGGCCAATTCAAATGTGTGTGCTGAGAAAGAAAGGCTGATTTTAATGCCAGCTATGTATCTCTTATGCTTAATTTATTCATAATCGACCAGTGTGTGTTTATGCATTAGTATGCAACTGTGTGCTGCAAAACAATCTCTCAGGAGGATAAGCTTTCAATGCAAACGGAATGAGTTAATTGGCTGTCTCTTGTTAGGGATACCTGCTGACGTCCGGTGTATGTTGATGGTGGAGTTGAGCTCCGGGCTGCCCTGGTCCAGGTAGATAATGGACTCAATGGGCAGCGGTCCAGCACACTCGGCTCCATTGAAGGTGAAGTACCAGCGCTGGCAGCAAGCCGACCTGCACTTGAGCCGCAGCGAGCCGCTGAACAGCACGCGCAGGGCACTGTCCGAACGTAGCTTGGTGAACGTGCAATCCTGCAGGGGGCACACACCATGACAGATGGTCAGACGACACACAGCATCCCACAGGTCATCCCACGACTACTTAAAGCTGCAGTTGGCAAGATGTTTTTGATCATATTCACTGAAACCGACACTTTACTCCGACAGAACAACATAAAGCAGCCGTTTTTTTTTTTTTTTTTAAACAGCATTTCTACCTCCACCTAGAGCCTGTTATTTGTTTTGCAAAAATCCACAGCTCCCGGTTCTTCTGGTCCAATCAGAGCAGGGCTGTGTGAGATCTGACTGTCAATCACAGTCTGGTGTAGTCTGGTGCACACTGACGAGCACAAATTCGATGAGAGGATGCTCGGTGGTAGTGGGGGAGGGGCATGAGAGTTGTAAACATTCAAAATTTTGGTCCCCTCAATCTGTCAGACTTGCCAACTGCAGCTTTAACCCACTTGAGTCCAGGACCTGACTTAGGTTATTCTTGTGACATGCCATGCTCTGATGTCTGCTTTATGGAATGCCATATGGACTCTGACATTTTTGAAAATGTATGTGAAAATATAAATCACTTCAACAGTTCGCACTGCATAAGTTGTTTTCTTTCTGTCCTTCATGCTCCCTTAATTATTATTCATAGAAACTACTTGGGCAAAGTAGTATTAGAAGTACGATGTATTAGAAATTATAGTTCTTTTCTTTAAATAATTGGTTTTGTTGCGTTTGAATGAAATGCGAGATTACTGTAGAATGCCAACACATTTCCACTCTCGCACACAAACTGTGCAACCAATTTCGAGTACTTCGTCTTTCAGGACTTGTCTCCACAATGGTTCATTCATTTGGTTGATGTGTCATAAAATTCCCATTAAATTAATAAAAACACAGCTGTGATTGCTATTGGACTCACAGTGGTAGAAACAGCCTTTATACCGTACATACAGACTATTAGTCATATCCTATTCATGGAGACTGAATACATTCTTTATTTACTGCCATGCTGTTTTATGAGATATTCTTTAAAACTTCTTAGCACCACAGTATGTCTATAGATGTTCATTTTGGAAGGGCACGTACAGACAAAGGATTTGGACAAGGATTTACTTGTACTGAAACAATTTGTCCCTTCTTTGTTTGTTTGTCCGTGTGTTTGTTTGTTGTGTTGGCTACTCACAGCAATTTTTCCCAGGTCAATGCCATAGTTCAGCGAGTTCCAGGCACACTGCTTGAAGTTTGGCCTCCACGGATCCTCAAACCTCTCGCTCACACACTCGCCCTTCTCTCCTTTCAAGCCATCGCGTCCAGGGATACCTGGGGTGCCAGGGATGCCATTCACCCCTGGGTTACCATCCCTCCCCTGGTTACCAGGAGGGCCCTGGAGACACGTGCCATACTAAAATAGAAATTAAAGCAGCATGTCCAGTCCTTCTCAGGATAAGATATATCACAGTATCATATGTACACAGTATACCTTACAGTTGTTGATCTCGATAACATGCAAACAGACACTAAAATGTAACTTAATATATCTAAAGGGGGTTGTGTTTGTGTGATTAATGCATAGTGTACTTTGAATGTTCTGATGATACTTTGCTCAAAACAAGTTGTTTGCTTTAGGAATTCAGTGGTTGATTAGGAACCAGTTCTGTAGCTGGATGGCTTATTTTGATTCATCATTTGCATTTTGTGTAAAAGGAGGAATGTAAACAGAGTGTGTGGCTCAGGAGCACAAACAGCTTCTTTCTGTGATGTGTGACCTTCACACGAACCATATCATTTTGTTTTTGTCTTGGTTAGCCTACGTAAACCTGTTTTTTGTTCACTTCCTGTTTTTGAGCATCACTCATCTCAAAACAGCTGTGTCAGGACTCTCCAAGAACACTCCTGATTCAGCCCCAAGTCCGCCTGTGGTTTAAAGAGGACAGTGACAGTGCAAGGTTGTCGTTGTTCATATTTGTTGAAACGGAACGAGGCAGGCCTGCTCTGATTCACACGCTGACTGACCAGCTGGTGAAATCCCCTGACCACTTCCCAGCACTGTAGACAGTGACACACCAGTTCTGGAGCTTGTGTGAGCATCATTAAAAGCAAAAATCAGTGGGCTGAGGGGCGTAGTCAGTCACTTTGATGGCTGTTTTGTACAAGAGGGGAAGTTGGCTTTCATCTAATTTGTACAAGGGAAAGCCCTAATCGTACTAATGCTCAACCTTGGACAGACTGAATAAAGAATTTTAGATAGTTTTAGTCAATAAATTGTTTCAAGATCATTGAAATGAATCCCACTATTATGCTGGTATTATAAAAGAAATTAATTGAAAACATTTTCAAAATAAAGTAAAAAACATTCATAATTGAATGTTTGGGAAGCCAGAGTGAGGGTGGAGAGACATCTGGATAAAGCCAGAGTCTTAATCTCTTGGTCCTGCACAAGGGATGGAAAAGCTTATACAATGCCGTAATTCCAGACCGAATTTCAAAGGACATGCAAAAAGGCGTGCGCTGAAATTCAGCCATGCGCCACCACATCAGTTTTAGAATTCTCAACCGGCTGCCAAGACCAGCTCTCTCACGTGGTGCCTGACTCTGCCACTGAGCCGCACAGTGATGTAATACTGTACAGTGCCTAAAAGGAAAAAGCTTTTGGGGAAAAAGAAGAAAGTCTTAATGATAAAGTTGTGACTGTAACATGTAACGGTTAAATGTTCATACTGTACAAAACCCATAATCATGAGTAATATACAAATATGATTATTATGTAGGCCTACTTATTATAAATTGGAACTGAAGAACGACAGGAGTTTTCATCTTCAATTTATGTGCCGTTCCAGTTCCACCTCCTGAGGAAAGATATTGAACCATTTTTGGCCATCTTTGTCTCATGGGCAGTAATATAATTCTTTACAGTAAGTTAAAAGGCTGAAATACTTTGATAGTTCACACAGCGCAACAACCAGTGTTGATTTCCACAGAGTGAACACAATCTGTCGAAGCCAAATGAATCTCGTTGCGGTACGCTTGGCACAAGCCTCATGAAACTTTCATCACTCCCTTTCCCGACATTGTGCTTTCTCATTTCACACATTTTTGTGGCTTTGTGTGCTCTCGGTGGTCTGTGGAGATTGCTTTGTGGATAGACACGAAACCTCCAATGGCGCTGGGCAATCTTCTCCGATGGAAGCTAAAGGTGGTGGTGGCCATGCTGGTGGGGTTGCTGACTCAGTCCACACCACAGGCTTGTTTGCGTAAACCTTTTTTCTTTTTTACAAATGACTCACTCGGTTTGAGTAAAGCAACTGGATCATGGATGTGCAATAAAATCTTCTTTTTTTTTTTTTTTAAATACTATGCTGCTACTGCCAGTATCAGATTTGATTTGAGCACACTGCAACAGCAGGGGGTTGTGAAGCAAAAACGCATATTAGCAAACCAACCCACGTGGACTGCACATAATGGTTTTAGTTAATGTAGGTTTGCGCCAAACAGAAGTTATGTATCTTTCAACACCTCAGGGCAACCTCCACGTCCAGACGTCTCTACCGGTGGCGTGACCCAAAGAGGAAACGTTCATCTGGCTTAGCTGTCAAGAGTAGGAGACCTCCTCTGAAGCCATGAAAGAAGCCCCTGTTCCTTCTCCATGATGCACAGCTGCCTTTCTTTTCTTTTTTCTTTCATTCAGGAAGCCTCTTCTGCACACAGCACCCTGTGTGTGGAGGCACTTCAAAGGCCCTAGCACTGTCAGACTAAACCCCCAACCCCTTTTTAAAAAAAAAAAAATCATAACCAAAAACTCTCCACACATGTTTGGACTCATCTCGCAGATGCTAGGTGATATCCAAAGCACATGGATTCCATTCTCTTCATGGACTGATCTTGAAAGAATCTCGACTTCCACGCATGGCATCTAATGCAATCTGCGCAGGGCCGATGGAAGGTTAGCAGACAGACACCGTTGAAGACATGCCAGCAGGGTCTTGGAAGGAATACAATTCAAACAGTTCAACAATATCATATCTTGCGAGGCATGATGTAAGCATTTTTTGAGCCTACTGTGAGAAAAGAATTGCCGGACTTGGTGAAAAATGGCGTGCGAGCATTTTATATTAATTTCTCCCATATTAATTCAACATCTTACATTTTACATTCTTTATGTTGTGGCGAATCCAGTTTGAATGACTGCTACTGCCCATCATTATTTGAATATATTGTTGCATAGTCCATTACGTTTTAAGACTTCCAGTTGGATTATGAGGGGGTCAATGAAGGACAGGAAAATTAAACCTAACACTCAACTGTTCATTACGCAAATTGCATAGGCCTACTCAGTCAGATAGCAATCACGGGTTACCCGTTAAGCCTGGCGCGCAGACTGCAAGACTTGCAATCTTCGACCCCATTTGGCCGTCACTGCTGTCGAATAAAATAACCAGCGCAGCGGTATACCCTCAACCTCGCAATCAATAACTGCTGGCATCTGGCAACCGTTATACATGTCGTAGATAATGACACTAGACATTTTAAAAAGACAAGATGTTACCTGTTAGGCTGTTACTGAATTTAGTGTGAATTTCTAAACAAAGGAGGCTATAGGGCTTTAATGACGGGACAGGTAAAACCGACTTTAAAAGTAGGCTATGTCATTTGTTTGAGTTATAATTAGACACAAGTACCACTTACCTTGTCCACGAACTCTGTCTCCTTTTGTCGTTTAACTTTCTGTGATCCGCAGACATGAAAAACGAACAAAGCCCAGAACACCACTTGCATGGACCCCATACTTGTGGAAAAGTGCTGAAGAGGTCCGTGGTGTGTGCGCGCCTCCGTGGAGTTTGCAAGAGTGGAACCAAAATGTGCGCTCTGAGGTAGTTTCCTACTTGTGAATCCACAGAAATCCCCAGGGAATTCCGGATTCTATCGTCCGCTCTCACCCCACTCCTGCCAAACTCACTTCCTCTGATTTGGCTTTGAGACATGGCTTGCATGTTTGATAAGTCAAAGGAAGCTCTTAACTATAAAATTGTAGTTTTGGAAAGAAACGTGGTACTTGGCACACATGGTATATATACTACTTGGCTGTAAAAAAAAATCAACAAAGTGGTACAAGATATAGATTATTAACATTAAAAGGCTATGGTGGCCAATTGTAGAAAATGGGATATAATGATTTAAAAAATATGACAGTAAATGGTCTGCATCTTTGTCATGCTTTTTGTAGATTTTGGATGGCCCATACAAATTGTTAAGGATGGCTGATATGAGTGGGCTTCAGCAAACATTTTTCACTATAGACTGGACCTTAGACTCATTGTGGTCTGGATGGCACAGCAATTTGATGTAAACACCCAGAGCTTTCACAGGTTTATATTATAAGATGACTGACACCCATTAAGGGCTGGCCACCAGTGGAACAGAACAGCCATTCATACATTCTGTGTGTATTTTCATTTCCCTGGCCTGACCTCAGAGGGCACCATGTAGGCCAGTGTGGGGGAGAAAAACAAACTCTTTGAGGTTCTCACCCGGAGGCCGAGTATTTCCGCGTCAACATCATCATTTCCTTCATTCGTTCCACTATAAATACAATGAGAAGTACAGACAGCAACATCCACCTACATTTACAGGACTTTTACTGTAACACAGTTAATATATATAAGTGTCATTAGGTTTCCATAGCCTATAAATGAGGCCCCTGTAAGTCAACAGGTCTGCTATTCACTCCTTAATTATAACAACCAGAGGTTATGTTGATACAAGGAAGTTGGTCTTACTCTCATTGGTTTCATGACTCAGTAAATTTAGCTCTTTGACCTTAGAGTAGCTTATTCTAAGTGTGCAGACCTAATGGGCTCCACTCCATCCAAATGAAAACAGCAAGGAGATAGAAGTGGGCTCAGTTTAATGGGGAACTCTGTTACGCAATGAGGCTGCCCTACGTTACACTGTCAATTGAGGATGGCAGACTGCATTAGGTAACAAGTAGGGATGTAGTGGAGGCTAAACGTAAGTAAACACAGTTTACCCACCTCTGAAATTTCAGAAATATAGTTTATCCACCTCTTATTACAGTTTATCCACCTCTCAAAAGAGTTTATTCCCCAATTGTAACTTTTAAAATGTAAAAATCACACTGTTTTATCCACATTCACAATATGTACACTCATCAACACTCTAGGAACCATTTAATACCACTGGTATTCTTACAAACATTGGACAATAACCTCCACCATCATCAAACATGTTCTGATGCCTTTTTAAAAAAATCTGATACCGAATGGCACAGTCCACCTTACTGTGATCACAGAATTCATAGTTTACTCACCTCTAGTTTCATAGATTATCACTACACCCCTGGTAACAAGCCATGTAGATACAAATTATTTGTATAAGTGGAGAGAAAAGAAGACAGACAAACAAATGAGCTTAGACAGACTGGCGAAATAGGCCAAAAAGCCAAAGGAATGGATAAAAAGGATTTATATTTATACAGATGATATACAAATATATACATTAATACATTAAAATACCACAATGGTGAAATAAGTGGAAATACATTTGTTCAACAGTTTCAAAGTAGATTGATATTTTCAAATATTTTAAAAGGTTACAAACATTTGCAAATAAACAGGGCTAAACAACTTCAGAACATTTCAAAATCCAACAGACTGAGCATCAGTTCACAATCCTTTTGAATGAGTCAGTGAACTGCAGGGGGACTTTCACCTGCAGGGGGCGTAATTATTCTATTGCATGTCGCTATTCTGAAAGCTGGCACGGACATACACGATCGATGTAAACGTCAAAGCTGTTTTATATCGACTCAAAGAGGATCACACGTGTTGTGTGAGTCATAAAAGAAATGGAAGCATGCTTGTTTCTTGTAGTCCTGTGATAACAAGGTCGTCAATAAGTCAATAATAGGCTAGACTCATGCAGGGTAGCTCATCAGTTAGCCCAATAAGTGAACACTGGCTAGTCCACTTACTGTAAGAGACTGTGGGTAAGTTTTGAACAATCTTTTTATTATGACTGCCGCGCAGCGAAGCGGCGGTCATATAGGTTTAGTCAGATTTTTTTCTTTTTTTTTTTTTTTTGCATGTCCAAATTTCTGTCAAGGATTCCCGGGACACTGAAAGACCGAGGTAGACGAAACTTGGTGGGCATGTAACCCCATATGGATAGCATGGAACCATCGTTTTTCGTTTTGATCTGTAGCGGCTGTCATATTTTGTACCGCTCTGCGGTACATCTAGTTAAATGAATACTGATCTGACATTTTATAGGCTACCTCAAGGCAGACGCATCCTTGTGGACATCTGTTTAGAAGATAAAGAGGCCCATTCAAATGGGAAGCTCCAAGCACTAGCTTACATATTTCAGCTGGTAAATAAATTCATTCTTCACAAATTGTTATTTTCTTTTGTTTGTGACAACACAGACACCCACAACAGTAATTCCTCTATTTAATATTTATAATCCTGAAAGGAACAAGTGTTTTGGTTCCTGGGACCAATTATGTGCTGGAATTATGTGCTGTTTCATTTTGAAACAGATTTAAAAAAAAAAAAAAAAAAAAAAAAAAAAACATTGGGTGTTGCCATTGTGTAGTGTACAAAAGCCTTATCACTGTAATGAAGTTGGTGTTCATTCGACAGTGAATTAATTAATGTGAGAAGAAAGCTATGCTTGATCATTGTGTGCTTTATGCAGCACTAGATTAAACACATTGCTTGTCAAAGGGTCCTGGTTTTACACAATGTGTGAATTCTTTTGGTGCCACCAGTTTCCTAGGTGACTTGCGTGAGTTAAAATCAAACTGACCAAATGAAAACAACAAAGCATACAGACACAGACACAGACACACACACACACACCTGAGAGAATCCAGAATTAGACCCTACATCTCTCTACCTCCAGGTATCTGTCTCAGAGACCCTTGCTTCTGGATCCTACATGATCCATATGCTCCCAGTGGACCAAGTGGTGGTGTTAGGAGTCACTGACTCAGCCATTGGAACTTTGGGCTGGACGAGCTAGCACTGCGCAGTACATTGTTCTGGGCATGCATTAACATCCTCTGGCCATGTCCAATTACCAGCAGAGGGGCTGCTGCGAAGCGCTGCCTGCAACTGCCGTGCTCACACCACACATCAAAGAGGAGGAGTTGTCACCGCCGCCGACTGCAGCAACAGAGTTAATTAGTGGGCTACTGCCACTGCAGAACACGCCGAGAGAGAGAAAGAAAGAGAGAGAGAGAGCAAGAAGAAGAAGGGGGAGATGGATTGTGAAAGGTGGAATATGACTACATAAGACATATAACACATAGGAGAGAGAATGAAAGAGAAAAAGTGTGTGAGAGAGAGATAACACTCTGTAGTAAACATGTTATTTGATGTGACGAAAAGTAAAAGCTTTTGAAGCTGGACTGTGATCTTGATCATGAGGTCTTAAACGAAAGGAGTCTGTTCAAATTTATATATCGAAATGTTATATATGGTTTTATTATAAGCATGTCAAGTCAGTCCGAGAGACAGATAAAGTGTGTTGACAAATGAATTGCCATGGAAATAGCATGAAATGATGCTGGCAGTTTATTTGAGTGCTCTTGAGCCTCGTGATAAATGTGAAATGAAAAAAGAAAAATGATCTAACATGTGAAGATTCATCCACATAGGCCTACCATACACATACAACACCCTAACACACACTCTCATACACATACACACACACACACGTGCACACACATACACAATCTTAACTATATGCATTATTTACCCCTTCACTGTGGCAGACTAGCGTACTGCACATCATCCTCAGCTCCTTCTGCAGTCTCAGCACTGGGAAGACCAGCAGCTCTTCTCTGGCCAGACCTCACAGATAGGTCATCAAAGTCAGAACTGTATGAGTTCAAAACCTGTATTGCTGATTGTCAGAAACTGACCACTGAGACAACATAATAGCATGTGGTTTACTTGACAGTAGAAGGCATCTCACCTCATTGTCTCCTTCTTGTGTCCCGTTACTGTTTCCCTTGTGTGAACATTTGAAATATTTTAAACATTAAAAAAAAAAAATAACATTACATTTAAAAAATGTATTAAAAAGTCAAATCCTTCAACAACTTCAACGCCATAAGACTGTATACTGTTGTGGAGTCGACTTCTACCACCACATTTGTCTCATGTGATCTCCTCAGCTCAGCCAGTAAACGACACACAGGATACCCACAACTCCACAGACTGACACTCCAACAAGAGGCTCCACATGACCCACTGCTGTAGTGAAGATTGTGATAGATTGCACACCCAGAACACACACCCAGAAGCTTTTTTCCCTTGGTCGAACAATGGTCGAGTTAGCGCTATCAGTCTATGCATCAGCCCAATGGCTTGGCGTTAGCACTTTTGGAACCAGAAGTGTATCTCTTAAATTACCCCACTAATAATGTCCAGAATATTACTAAACTTCTACAGTGGTACAAAAAGGGTCTGTCCTCATAAAACGAGGCATTGGAAAGTTTGTAAGTAGCCTACACCAGGACTCTGCTCTGCTGCTACCGCTACGCCGATGTCACTTCTGTGATTTGGGAAAAGCCCGTAAGTATTATTTGAACTAGATGTCCCGCAGAGCACTACAAAACATGACCGCCGCCCATTCCAGCACATTTTTTCCACAAAAATAAGTCACACTTGTCAAATTGTGCTCATTTCCTACTTTGTTCCTTTTTTTGTGTTTGTAATTGAGTGTCTGCAGAGTGTGTGGTTGTTTTTGTGTATATGTGTGCTTCTGTGTGTGTTTATTGAGTGTGTGCCTGCATGTAAGTTTTTTTTGTGTGTGTGTTTTTTGGTGTGTGTGTGTATGTTTGTGTATGTAGGTGTGTTTGTATGTGTGGGTGCATATGTGTAAGGGTGTGTGTGTGGGCATGTATGTGTGTGTGCATGTGTGGTGTGTGTGTGTGTGTTTACATGTCTTTCTGTGTGTGTGTTTTTATCTGTGTATGTGTTTTTATGTGTGTGTGTTTCTTTATGTATGTGTACGTAAATAAAACAAATCAGGGAACCACCTACTCTTTGCGATAAGTGCCATGGGATCTTTAACAACCATGGTGAGTCAGGACCTCAATTTAACATTCATGCAAAGGAAAACATCTCCTGCAGTACAGTGTCCCTGTCACTGCAATAGGGCATTGGGATTGATATTTGTTTGGTGGCTTTTGGCCACAGGGAAGAGTGCCACCTACTGGCCAGCCACCAACGCCACTTCCAGCAGGAACCTACTCTTCCAAGGAGGTCTCTTATCCAAGTACTAACTAAGCCTGCTTAGCTTCAGTAATTCAGCAAAGTCAGGGTATCTGCTGGTCTGGCTAAAAACAAAAGGTGTAAAGGCATATATGATTCTAACTGTAACACTGAATTGCATTATGCACAGTCAATTCTCACTGGTATCTGCTAGACAACAAGGTACCTACACATGATTAGTTTATAGATTTCACATTTAAAATACGTTTTATACAACCCCACCCCCATCTTGCCTGTTCATAATTCTGATAAATTCTTGAATTGTGTGCGTGTACGTGTATGTGTTTATGTTTGTGTGTGTGTGTGTGTGTGTGTGTGTGTGTGTGTGTGTGTGTGTGTGTGTGTGTGTGCGTGCATGTGCTTGTGTGTGTGCCTGTGTATGCGCCTGTGTGTGTGTGCATGTGCATGCATGCGTACATATGTCTACTGTGTGTGTATGTGTCATACGTATGATTACTGTGAATGTATGTGTGTGCGTGTGTATCTGTTTATGCACATGTGTGCATATGGAATGGGGTTAACATGGTCAACTCTGCTGGTGTACAGTCACTAAATGACTAAATGTACACATAAATAAATGTATTGTATGGCCCCCCATGAACGAAAGTCCACAAAACTTGGCATGCATTCAGAGGGTGTCATAATGATCCATTTTGTGCAGTTTTCACCATGTCAGCCAGAGATATTGTGATTACAACATCTAATTTTTGCTTTTTCATTTTTAACTAGGTGGTGCTATACATGATATGAGTGGTTATGGGATGGGTTGACATGGCCCCTTAAGACCAACATACAAAAAAATGTAGGCCCTACAATTCTCGAGACATTCACTGAAAACTGTGTCCGCCCTAGCCTCCTTCCAGTGGGGGGGGGCAGGGGGAGCTTAGTACATTGGTATGCTTAGTGGACACTGTCACAAAGACGTGAAGACCTCCATTCACAGACACACCGTAACTATCACTGTCAATAGACGATCGATCATATTCTCCAAAATGCAGATATTCTCCTTCAGAATCAGAATAGGTGAATAACTTCATCACACGTAAACTTTTTTTTCAACATTTGGTGTATTTCTGTTTCAATTTGTGCATAACTATGGCCCACATCACTTCCGCGTTATGGAGGAAATGTCTTCTTTGTGTTTTTCTTGTGTGTAATCGCGTGTAATATTAGTGCTTCCTTAAAACTTTCTGAGCTTGAATCGAAGCTCTGGATGTCTGCCAACTAGTGGTGGAGAGTGCAAGTGAGATTCGTCACCGTACATGGATTTATCGTCTGTTTTACTGTAATCAGTGACGTTGTTTTTTCGCAATTTTGTGACTGTCGGGTAGAGGGTTAACTGATGATCCCTCCAGAGCACAGATGTGTGTAGGGCCATACGTAAATGTCCACCTTTCGCCTGATAGTATATTTTTTACTACCATATTTCTCTTAAGACTCAATCAGGACGAAGCAAGATCAGGATCCAGGCATTTACTCTTTTCAATGAGGGGCCAGTGGCCCTCAAGGGAGAGAAGTACATGTTTGTTTTACCCCATCATGGATTTCACCAGATTCTCAGTATTCTCTGACTTCTCTGCCTATACAGAAACAGTCTACCATATTTAAAGTTACACACAAAGAGAAGGAGTGACCTCTACTCCAACCCAGTTTGAATATGCAATAGAAAGGGGGTGTGAGGGGATTAGGCCTTTCAGGTCTGGTCAGCTTCTATTGTCTTTTAATTAAAACTACCCCTTTCCTGGGAAGTTCCTCAGAGGCCTGGACACATGCTGTTCTACAAACATTAACATTTCACACCTGGTGATGGGCAAAAGGACTCTAGACAAGCTTTCATTGAATTCAAGGATAAACAAAGGATGCTTGCATACAGACCAAAGACACACACAGGGTACACATGGGTACAAAAATCACAGATGACCCTAAGAAGTACGCAGTATGTACATTTACAGAAATGAGGCTGATTCACAACACTTTCAAATCCCCCTTTTCAGGTCATAAAGACTTGAATCATTAAACTATTCACATAAAATATGAATCAGCTTATAATAAACAGAGGACTTTTAGGGTGTGGAAGGAGGTTACAGATCATGGGAGAATAAAAATAACAACAGTAGAAACACTGACATCATCTACCATAGAAACAGCTAAGAAAATGCAACCAAAGCCAGTTTCCATTCTTCTTGTGGTGCACAATGCAATAGAATAAAATCACAGGTGGGTTGCTTTCATGTGGTGCACAATGTTTAGAATGTGTATGTGTGTGCAAAATGTGCTTAGGCGGCACTTGGCTCTATTAATAGGGGGCGTTCCCCCACACCCTGTGTTCCTCTTCTTTTTCTTCAATCTTTCCTTCTCCAGTTAAAGTATACTAACAAAATAAAATTCTCTAGTCTGAAGGTCAGGGTCGACTACCTGGAACCTTCGGATCCTTGCTGTTTTTTGGGGTTATTCTGCCCACAGCAGGTCCACTATTCTAAATTGATCCAATCTTTCTCGTGATGTTCTGACCAAGGTCCTTTTGTGGGATGGTACACAAGGCTTCCAAATGCTGCTCTCCCAGGAACACTGTGCTGCTGGGGTCTTCAGGGGTGGTGTTTGATATCAGATCAAAGGGCTGTCCCCCTTTCGATAAGCTGTGTCTTCCACCATCACACTTCTGTCCCATCCATCACACTTCTGTCCCATGAGAAGCCAGCGGGAGAAGTGAGACATGCGTCGTTAGGATGTCTCTGGGTCTGCGACTTCAGAGTCTGTAAACAGATCTTGAAAATACATGTCTTGGAGCAAGAAGTTTTAGCTGTCATTCCAGTACTAATAAGCAAATGATCATTCAGTGGAGTTCAACATTTTTCAAAGATGACGTCAGCTGCAGTGAGGTCTGTCTTGACCTCTCAGTTATACCTCCAAACACGCAAACAATACAGCACATGAACTTTGAGGCTTGTGATGCCTCAGAACATAATTCCTAGTAATAATGTAAACATTTCTTATGACAGTGGTAACAAAACATCTCGTCCAAATCTATTAAACAGTGTTCTTGAGAAGTAAAGTTTCTCAACCTATAATGTAACAGGCTATCTACACACATCACCATTGTTATCAATATGAAATAAATCATTACAAAACAACAAACAAACAAACAACATAAAAATGAAATCTCAACCCATAGGTTTTCTAATGAAAATAAAATATATCAGCAGTTAAGCAAGCAAACAGACCATCAGAAATTAAACCAAGGAGAACAAGGAAAAAAAAAATAAAATAAAAATAAAATAACAACACAGCCAGGAAAGGCTCAAATGGGGATTATATAAAATGATCCTCCTGTTATCTTAGCCCCTATAATGGAATTGGGAAATCTTTAACCATATCATCTGAGCAACAAGTATTCCTAGTTAGGACAAACTGAAAAGGAAATCAAATTAAATAAACCGTAACATAAAGAAATAAAGGTGCAACAGAATAACAAAAAATAAAATTCAAAGTCAAAGAGAATCAAATCAAAGAAATAGAAATTATATTAGTTACTACCAGCATCTGTATAGCCTAGGTGCTTTAAAGCAACAAAAAAAACTTTACAGATACTTTCATATACCAACTCCAATGTCTTTACTTTAAGCGGTGGAAAACGCCATTCGGCGTAACTATTACAGTTTTTTCTCAGTCGCTTTGGTGCTTTTTCAGATCAGAATGAAAATTCTCATAACTATTAGTTCAACCTCCACAACATTTAGTCATTTGTGCACATCATAGTAGCAATTTCTCCTTCCTCTGAACAAATTGCAAATACTTTTGGACATGTATCAGTTGCTTTCATACAATTCTCTGCTGTTTTTTAACATTATCATTTGCTTATGTCATGTCAGTCAAAATGAACTATACTTATGAATGCTGATTAGTCGTTCCAAATAAAACTAATAGTCTTCATTTCATTGCTTGAGTCATTACATACAAAATTGTTGAACTAGTTATGAAATTCTGTCACAATGCTTTAGAATTGCAAAGAGCATACAGTAAAATGTAAAATTATTCAGTGTCTTGTACTCACTTACTCACCTAACTACAGCAATGTGTAACTTTACTGTAGTTTTCAAATGGCTGTGCTGTATAGTGCTGTATAGTGCTGTCTTGAGCATGTTCAGGTAGTGTCACCGAGTTCTGACCTTTTTTGCATTGGAAAACACTGAGAGAACTGTCATAATGAAAACATGACAAAGCCATTTGACCATCTTGTTCATAAACGATGGTGTCAAGACTTCTCATTTTGATGACACTGACAGTTTCATTGACATGAATACCTGCTTTTGAGGAATGGACTATCCATTTTGAGCAAGTGACGTGCTTTTGCAGGTCATCCACTAGGTTTTGCAGTTTGCACTAATTGTTTTGAGAATTGCACTAACTTCTGTGCAAATCTTAATAGTGATGTGAGAAAAGCACCAAAGCGACTGAGAAAAACTGTAATATTACACTTTCAGTTCAACATCTTTATAGGCTACTTCAACCTGTGATCTTAGTTACACAATCTAAAGATGGTTTCATACATCTGTTATGACCAGCAACCCTCTTATGCAATTTCATTTTTTATGTGAGAGATTCTTAGGCAAGCAGTCCCCCCAAATGTAGCCGTAAAGTGGGGAATGGCCAAGACCCTGGCTACCCTGAAAAGCTTAATCCGATAAGCTCCAGATTGTGTCCATAGGACCGAATATGTTTCTGTCTAAAACATACATGGCTATTTCCAGAACTATTGTTCTAACGCCAGTCTCATAGAGACGAAAGTATTCTCAGTGATACTTACGGGCCATTTACAGGAACGAAACAAGCTTGTTACTGACGCCCAACAGAGCTCCCTGCTGGAACCCGATAGTCTGACAAGAACTATTTAGGATTCAGCTCCCTTATATCTCACCACCAGAAAATATCAATTACCTTACCTTAAGAGTGTGCCGTCAAACACGATGTTAAAGATCTCTCAGCAAAATTTGAATCCAATTTAATCCAAAATTTTTATCTCACGGTTGGAACCTCCATAACTGATGGTATATTTTTTACTACCATATTTCTCTTAAGACTCAATCAGGACGATGCAAGATCAGGATCCAGGCATTTATTTTTTTCAATGAGAGACCAGTGGCCCTCAAGGGAGAGAAGTACATGTTTGTTTCACCCCATCATGGATTTCACCAGATTCTCAGTATTCTCTAACTTCTCTGCCTATACAGAAACAGTCTACCATATTTAAAGTTACACACAAAGAGAAGGAGTGACCTCTAGGTCCAACCCAGTTTGAATATGCAATAGAAAGGGAGGATGAGGATTAGGCCTAGGTCTGGTCAGCTTCTATTGTCTTTTAATTTAGAGGCCGTTTACACGACACCGCCGGGTGGATTTTCTCTTACCGCTTTCACACCTTTTACTCCGGCAAGAAAAAACCTCGCGTGTACACACAGAGGTGTAACCGGCTAAATGTGCTGTAGTGCATATGCCAGACCAGTCGATGGCGCCGCTCTGCAGAAGCTTCACCATAAATTCGCGTGAATCGCGTAGAAGAAAACATTGTTGAAACAGTTTGTTAAGCCAGAGAATGTCTAATAAGTGCTCTGGTTAAGCAGTCGCATGAAATAAGGAGACTACAGACAATTCGGTTTTCAATTCAACTATTCAAATAATAAAGTTCATTTTCAAGGTATGTGACTGCTATGTAAAATTTCAAATGCTTAGCCTACGCATTGCATTAGTTCTGAGCACCACTGGAGAAAACACTAACATGCAGTAAGCTAATGTTTAACTAAGTTAAGCTCCGCGTGTGCTTCTAACTTAGCCACTAAAGGCTGATAGGCTACATTGTGCACATAAATCATGACAGGGGAAAGAAAAACATTTTAATATGATAAATAAATGGTTTGGTTTGTTTTGACAAGCATGTCAGGTCGAAAGTGCCCGTGGCTATGTCGTCATAAAGTTGCTGGCTTCAAGACCTACAGGCGTCTACACAGCGAAAGTTAGCCGGTTTTCAAAAGTTCCCACTTCGAAGCCGGTGTCAAAAAAGCTGTCGGTTTCAGTCTCCTAAACTGCCGGCGTCGTGTACATGCATGCAATCGTGGCCGTTAACGAAACCTCACGGTTTCACAAAAACCTGGCGTCGTGTGCGGCCCTAAAACTACCCCTTTCCTGGGAAGTTCCTCAGAGGCCTGGACACATGCTGTTCTACAAACATTAACATTTCACACCTGGTGATAGGCAAAGGACTCTAGACAAGCTTTCATTGAATTCAAGGATAAACAAAGGATGCTTGCATACAGACCAAAGACACACACAGGGTACACATGGGTACAAAAATCACAGATGACCATAAGAAGTAGCCCGGTATGTACATTTACAGAAATGAGGCTGATTCACAACACTTTCAAATCCCCCTTTTCAGGTCATAAAGACTTGAATCATTAAACTATTCACATAAAATATGAATCAGCTTATAATAAACAGAGGACTTTTAGGGTGTGGAAGGAGGTTACAGATCATGGGAGAATAAAAATAACAACAGTAGAAAGACTGACATCATCTACTATAGAAACAGCTAAGAAAATGCAACCAAAGCCAGTTTCCATTCTTCTTGTGGTGCACAATGCAATAGAATAAAATCACAGGTGGGTTGCTTTCATGTGGTGCACAATGTTTAGAATGTGTATGTGTGTGCAAAATGTGCTTAGGGCGGCACTTGGCTCTATTAATAGGGGGCTTCCCCCACACCCTGTGTTCCTCTTCTTTTCTTCAATCTTTCCTTCTCCAGTTAAAGTGTACTAACAAAATAAAATTCTCTAGTCTGAAGGTCAGGGTCGACTACCTGGAACCTTCGGATCCTTGCTGTTTTTTGGGGTTATTCTGCCCACAGCAGGTCCACTATTCTAAATTGATCCAATCTTTCTCGTGATGTTCTGACCAAGGTCCTTTTGTGGGATGGTACACAAGGCTTCCAAATGCTGCTCTCCCAGGAACACTGTGCTGCTGGGGTCTTCAGGGGTGGTGGATATCAGATCAAAGGGCTGTCCCCCTTTCGATAAGCTGTGTCTTCCACCATCACACTTCTGTCCCATCCATCACACTTCTGTCCCATGAGAAGCCAGCGGGGGAAGTGAGACATGCGTCGTTAGGATGTCTCTGGGTCTGCGACTTCAGAGTCTGTAAACAGATCTTGAAAATACATGTCTTGGAGCAAGAAGTTTTAGCTGTCATTCCAGTACTAATAAGCAAATGATCATTCAGTGGAGTTCAACATTTTTCAAAGATGACGTCAGCTGCAGTGAGGTCTGTCTTGACCTCTCAGTTATACCTCCAAACACGCAAACAATACAGCACATGAACTTTGAGGCTTGTGATGCCTCAGAACATAATTCCTAGTAATAATGTAAACATTTCTTATGACAGTGGTAACAAAACATCTCGTCCAAATCTATTAAACAGTGTTCTTGAGAAGTAAAGTTTCTCAACCTATAATGTAACAGGCTATCTACACACATCACCATTGTTGTCAACCATCCATTGTTATCAACCATCCCCCTTCGGATCGGTGGCACACCCTTGTCCACCAGATCCGCCTCCGAAACTGATAACAAAACAAACTACAGGAAGACGTCATTGTATGAAATAACATGGTATGGTTCTGCTTGTAGACATCAAATATCATCCGGTGATGGGTGGCTAAGAGCAAAGCTTGTTAATGTATGAAATAAATCATTACAAAACAACAAACAAACAAACAACATAAAAAATGAAATCTCAACCCATAGGTTTTCTAATGAAAATAAAATATATCAGCAGTTAAGCAAGCAAACAGACCATCAGAAATTAAACCAAGGAGAACAAGGAAAAAAAATAAAATAAAAATAAATAACAACACAGCCAGGAAAGGCTCAAATGGGGATTATATAAAAATGATCCTCCTGTTATCTTAGCACCTATAATGGAATTGGGAAATCTTTAACCATATCATCTGAGCAACAAGTATTCCTAGTTAGGACAAACTGAAAAGGAAATCAAATGAAATAAACCGTAACATAAAGAAATAAAGGTGCAACAGAATAACAAAAAATAAAATTCAAAGTCAAAGAGAATCAAATCAAAGAAATAGAAATGATATTAGTTACTACCAGCATCTGTATAGCCTAGGTGCTTTAAAGCAACAAAAAAACTTACAGAGTGCTCTTAGACCGGAGCATATAACAAAAACCAGTACATAACTTATTATCTTCAGCTTTAAGTGACTAGAGAAAAAATAAACTAAATAATCATGAGTCAAACTTAGTATTACAGAGGGGAAAAGGAAGTGTGTAAAGGAACAGACAATAACACTAGATACATGCTCATTGCAAATGTTTACCATTGTGTTCCCCATATAAACCATAGAAATAAAATACAGTAAGATAAGGAAAGTAACAGTAATCTGGACTTGCCCTGGTCAGAATGCCAGACATGAAAAGAAATAAATAAAAATAAAACAAAACAACAACAACAACAAAAAAATAGAACAAACAAAAATAACAACAATTGTCAGTCTTGATTGCATTAAACATTGGCTCACCATTAAAAAATCACCAGCCAACCTGGAAATCAATTTGTCTTATAAGCATATTATAAGAAAGCAAAGAGTAAGATACTTGCAATCATGTAGTTTGGAAGACAAAGGTAAAAAAAGCAAACAACAAAGCCACTCTGAAATGGCAGAAATTCATAAAACAATATTCAAAACATTATAAAAACAGGACCATGATTGTAGATCACCAAAGAAATTAAATCTGTGTTACATTTATAAAAAGTTCCCTTTGGTACAAAGCTATTACCATTGGAATTAAGTTTCCACATTCACACATGCTGGCCAGCACATACACTCACACATTCATTCATTTATTTAGGGCCCATGTTGACAATAGCAGTGACAAGACAGACAAGACAAGACAAACTCATCATGTTGCAACACATAACACTGAACATAGAAAACTCCATCTTTGCAGATGGGGCAAATATTACTTGGATCCTAATCATCCATCATAAGTCTCCATAATTTAAAAGTTGCATTATCAATCCAATTTCAAACTAGTTGTACTTTTATCAATTTGAAGAACACAGTATCATATACCAACTCCAATGTCTTTACTTTAAACGGTGGAAAACGTCATTCGACGCCCAACTATTACAGTTTTTCTCAGTCGCTTTGGTGCTTTTTTCAGATCAGAATGAAAATTCTCATAACTATTAGTTCAACCTCCACAACATTTAGTCATTTGTGCACATCATAGTAGCAATTTCTCCTTCCTCTGAACAAATTGCAAATACTTTTGGACATGTATCAGTTGCTTTCATACAATTCTCTGCTGTTTTTTAACATTATCATTTGCTTATGTCATGTCAGTCAAAATGAACTATACTTATGAATGCTGATTAGTCGTTCCAAATAAAACTAATAGTCTTCATTTCATTGCTTGAGTCATTACATACAAAATTGTTGAACTAGTTATGAAATTCTGTCACAATGCTTTAGAATTGCAAAGAGCATACAGTAAAAATGTACGTATTCAGTGTCTTGTACTCACTTACTCACCTAACTACAGCAATGTGTAACTTTACTGTAATTTTCAAATGGCTGTGCTGTATAGTGCTGTATAGTGCTGTCTTGAGCATGTTCAGGTAGTGTCACCGAGTTCTGACCTTTTTTGCATTGGAAAACACTGAGAGAACTGTCATAATGAAAACATGACAAAGCCATTTGACTATCTTGTTCATAAACGATGGTGTCAAGACTTCTCATTTTGATGACACTGACAGTTTCATTGACATGAATACCTGCTTTTGAGGAATGGACTATCCATTTTGAGCAAGTGACGTGCTTTTGCAGGTCATCCACTAGGTTTTGCAGTTTGCACTAATTGTTTTGAGAATTGCACTAACTTCTGTGCAAATCTTAATAGTGATGTGAGAAAAGCACCAAAGCGACTGAGAAAAAAACTGTAATATTACACTTTCAGTTCAACATCTTTATAGGCTACTTCAACCTGTGATTTTAGTTACACAATCTAAAGATGGTTTCATACATCTGTTATGACCAGCAACCCTCTTATGCAATTTCATTTTTTATGTGAGAGATTCTTAGGCAAGCAGTCCCCCAAATGTAGCCAAAGTGGGGACCCTGGCGCTCCCTGAATGGCCAAGACCCTGGCTGACCCTGAAAAGGGACTTTCCAATCCGATAAGCTCCAGATTGTGTCCATAGGACCCATGACATATGTTTCTGTCTGTTAAAACATACATGGCTATTTCCAGAACTATTGTTCTAACGCCAGTCTCATAGAGACGAAAAATTCATCTGTATTCTCAGTGATACCATTACATGGCCATTTACAGGAACGAAACAAGCTTGTTACTGACACCCAACAGAGCTCCCTGCTGGAACCCGATAGTCTGACAAGAACTATTTAGGATTCAGCTCCCTAATATCTCACCACCAGAAAATATTAATTACCTTACCTTAAGAGTGTGCCGTCCAAACACGATGTTAAAGATCTCTCAGCAAAATTTGAATCCAATTTAAATCCAAAATTTTAATCTCACGGTTGGAACCTCCATAACTGATGGTATATTTTTTACTACCATATTTCTCTTAAGACTCAATCAGGACGATGCAAGATCAGGATTCAGGCATTTATTCTTTTCAATGAGGGGCCAGTGGCCCTCAAGGGAGAGAAGTACATGTTTGTTTCACCCCATCATGGATTTCACCAGATTCTCAGTATTCTCTGACTTCTCTGCCTATACAGAAACAGTCTACCATATTTAAAGTTACACACAAAAGAAGGAGTGACCTCTAGGTCCAACCCAGTTTGAATATGCAATAGAAAGGGAGGATGAGGATTAGGCCTAGGTCTGGTCAGCTTCTATTGTCTTTTAATTTAGAGGCCGTTTACACGACACCGCCGGGTGGATTTTCTCTTACCGCTTTCACACCTTTAACGACTCCGGCAAGAAAAAACCGTGTGTACACACAGAGGTGTAACCGGCTAAATGTGCTGTAGTGCATATGCCAGACCAGTCGATGGCGCCGCTGTGCAGAAGCTTCACGATAAATTCGCGTGAATTGCGTAGAAGAAAACATTGTTGAAACAGTTTGTTAAGCCAGAGAATGTCTAATAAGTGCTCTTGTTAAGCAGTCGCATGAAATAAGGAGACTACAGACAATTCGGTTTTCAATTCAACTGTTAAACTAATAAAGTTCATTTTCAAGGTATGTGACTGCTATGTAAAATTTCAAATGCTTAGCCTACGCATTGCATTAGGTCTGAGCACCACTGGAGAAAACACTAACATGCAGTAAGCTAATGTTTAACTAAGTTAAGCTAATGTGTGCTTCTAACTTAGCCACTAAAGGCTGATAGGCTACATTGTGCACATAAATCATGACAGGGGAAAGAAAAACATTTTAATATGATAAATAAATGGTTTGGTTTGTTTTGACAAGCATGTCAGGTCGAGTGCCGTGGCTGAATTGAGAGGTGGGGCTATGTCGTCATAAAGTTGCCGGCTTCGCACCTACAGGCGTCTACACAGCGAAAGTTAGCCGGCGGTTTCAAAAGTTCCCACTTCGGAAGCCGGTGTCAAAAGCTGTTGGTTTCAGTCTCCTAAACTGCCGGCGTCGTGTACATGCAAGGCGTAACCGTTAACAAAACCTCACCGGTTTCACAAAAACCTGCGTCGTGTGCACGGCCCCTAAAACTACCCCCTTTCCTGGGAAGTTCCTCAGAGGCCTGGACACATGCTGTTCTACAAACATTAACATTTCACACCTGGTGATAGGCAAAGGACTCTAGACAGGCTTTCATTGAACTCAAGGATAAACAAAGGATGCTTGCATACAGACCAAAGACACACACAGGGTACACATGGGTACAAAAATCACAGATGCCCATAAGAAGTAAGCAGTATGTACATTTACAGAAATGAGGCTGATTCACAACACTTTCACGCCCAAACCCTCTGCAACACAAATTAGACACATTACAGTGCATCAGGTCATACTGTGTTCATGTTAATGAGCTGATACATTATTGCATGCAGTTGGTACTGTGTCACCTTATAAGTCATAACGCAGATTAAAGAGTATTTTTATCTAAAACTAGTATGCTTACAAACATGACAAATGAGTTTACCCGACTGAATTGAGGGCATCTTAAAATAATTTCTTGACATGAAATATAACATATTAGCCTAACATATGGCCGTATTTCTATTCACAAAGTATTGGTTATTATTGTTGGTTATTCTGCAAATGTGTAACCGTACATTTTGTGCCTTGTTGTGGACAAATATAGACACTTGTACACTCCTCTGTCACAGCATGCACCCAGGAGCATAATGCTGCAGTACTGACCTATAAAAAAGTCTAGTCAGGCTAGTCACACCACAACCACATCAGCGAGAGAACAAGATGCAGCACATGACACAAGCACACTACTGCACGTTTGCTGTTGATGCATCGCAAGTTAGCAAATATTTTGTAGCAATAAGTTGGTCAAAAATAAGTCTCTCTTGTTCGTATTGAAAACAAAAGTAGCTAAAGTACGAAGTAGAAAGTAATACAGTTGCTTATGTAGCCGACCTCAAGCCTAGGGGAACTTGGGCCAGCACAAACCAAGTTCTTTACACTTGAAAGGAAAAGAACAAAGAAGGCAGGTGTTCAGGCATGGAGACAATTCGCCTTATTCACCCGGCGGCCATTACGAGTCTTAGGGGTACACTTGCCATTACACCTCAGTCCAGCAGATGGTGGTGGTAATGCACTCCGTTTGCAAACTGCTAAAAAACAATTCACTGAAGAAGAAGAACAGGCCAGTGAACCCTTCTTCTTTAATCTGTGAGGTTTTTTTTGGCAGTTTGCAAACAGTGCATTACCGCCACCATCTGCTGGACTGAGGTGTAATGGCAAGTGTACCCCTTAGCCTCGTTATGGCAGCCGGGGGAATAATGCGAATGGAGTTCAAAGTAAGATCCAACTCCTTCTCTTATCCTGCCTACCCTGGTGAGTGTGATCTGGCACACCCCATTGCACCCTAGTGGACTGGAGTTGACCTAAAATGCTTTGCCACATTAACCAAATACCCGTTTATCTCAAACCTTCATAAAGCATGCTAATACAAGGTACCTACACAAAGGAAAGGGGGGCTAAGGGTTAGTACATTCATCAACCGCTACACTTACACACTAAAATTATTGTTAGAATATCTTAAACACAGTGTAACCATACCATAAGCACATGTTCTGATTTGCACTTTGCAGTTCTGAAACACACTCATTGCGAAACACTACACACGGTTTCTTACATTAGACACTTTGTTCAAAAATGAAATCTCTTGTAACGTTAATCATTGAAAAAAAAACACTTCTATAAAATGCAAATCTGGTCATTGGTAATACCCACAGCCACACACATACCTGAAAACACTTACAGAGAAAACTGAACATCAATCAGTCTATTTGTAGCACTAAAAATAGACTTCAGGTAAGCCATTGTGTATCTGTTCAATTGTGTACTTTTACATTGAGTATATATATATATATATATATATATATATGTATATATATATATATAATTTTGTTGCAATTGTTAAAAAAAAAACAACAACTGTAAGATGATTACTGAAGCCTTTCTATTCTTGAATTGAAATAGAAAATAGAAAAGATTGCAGTGTTTTGTATAAAGCCCATTAGTTTGTTGTTGCTGATTTGAAACAGTAATTCAAATGGTGCATGTGTATCATTTTGTTGCAAAATTAACTGGCATAGATGTGAGTTGTTTATGTCCAAGTGCTATGTCTTATTTGACTTGTGTGTAGAGTTTTGACATAATGAGACAAATTCTGCAAAATTTGTGTAAGCGGTAAGCAAAAACTGTATTTGAAATCCCTGATTAATTTGATAAAACTAATGTAGAAATGTGCTCTGTACCTCTGCTGAACAATACAATGACAACCAGAGGTTAAGAGGATAAGATCCATGGAAGGTCTTGCCTTTTCCCCTCTTCTCGATGTTACATTCCATTACACTTCTGTGTGTATTTTACACAGAAGAGAGAGGACCTCTCTTTCTTTTCACTCTCTCTCTCTCTCTCTCTCTCTCTCTCTCTCTCTCTCTCTCAAATAGTACAGTTCAGGATTGATAGTAGTTTCCTGTTTGTCCTTAGTTAAGTGTACTAATTTCATAGAGTTATGGAATGAGGTTCTGACTTAATCCCAAGTAGCCTTTCACTCCTGCTGCTGATGCAGTGTGATGATGCAGTGTTGCAGATCTGTTGCATTAGCATTACACTGTATATTCAACTGTTGCATGAACACACATCATCATCATGGGAGGGGTTTCAACTCCCACTGCATTGTCACACACACACAAACACACACATACATGCGCGTGTGCACACACACACACACACACACACAAAGCCCTACACAAGCATTGCACAAACACTATAAAAGAGGGCATCATGATGTTCACAGCAGGGATGGCTGCACATTATACTGCAAGTTATCAGCGGTTGAGGAGACCTTTTATGTCTGATGGCTTTCTCTCCTCTCATGTTTACTGCTTCCTCTGTGATGCACATCGGTGTGCTGTTTTTGAGTCAGGAGCTTGAAACTGGCTATGCAGTTGCAACTACCAGTCTTTGATCTTCACATTATGGTCACATTAAAATACATTTTAATAATAATAATAATTATTAGTATTATCAATAATAATAATAATTTTAATTTACAATATGGTCTGGTCTTTAATCAGCCAAAAGACAAATGCAACTCCTCTGTTACTGTAATTACTCTCCATGGCTTTTTGTAGCAGCCAGAATTAAATTCAAATCCCTGACTCAAAAAGGTCTCCTCAACCCCTGATAACTTGCAGTATAATGTGCAGCCATCCCTACTGTGAACATCATGATGCCCTCTTTTATAGTGTGCAATGCTTGTGTAGAGCTTTGTGTGTGTGTATGTGTGTGTGTGCGTGTGTGTCCTGTTGGGCGAGAGGGGATGTAGTACTGGCTCATGGATATACAGGTGCAGATCCAGTAAGTGACACTAATTGCAGTAACAGAATAGTTGCATGTATTTTTTGGCTGATTAAAGACCAGACCATATTGTAAATCTAAATTATTATTATTAAGTAAGTGACACTGGATCTGCACCTGTCTATCCATGAGCCAGTGTTACATCCCCTCTCACCCACTGAGATCCTCTGATGAGTGTCTGATATCACCCTCCATCTGCCTTCCATCAACAGTAAGAGGCCATAGTGATTCCTCATTGGTCTAATGATTTATCTAATGCTCTTTGTTTCTATAGTTTTGGGATCTTCATGCAGACTTAGACTCATGTGTATCTAACTAATTCATTCTTACAGGTCGAAGTATGCAATTATTGTTATTATTCTGTTAGATTTTTTCTTGAGTGTTTTATTAATGTTGATGGGTTTTGTTATTTAGGCTATAGGGCTTATGGTTTTTAAACTGTTCATTTAGTGTCAATGTGTTTATTAATGTAATTGTAAGTTGCTTTTGACATAAAAAATTGTCTAAGAACTATAAGCATAAACATAATATTGTTATAGGTTTGAATTTCAAACTTAAGTGTATTATTGTCTGTGATTCTAATACAGCACACCTGACCTGTTGTCAAATTCCACTACAACTACAACTACCACTTACAATCCTCTTGCTGACCATTCAGTGTGTGTGCCAAAAAGAAAACCCTCTATAAAGCTGTATAATAAATGGAGGTCAGAGTGCAATGTCTTTTAACAAGGAAGGTTCTTGTGCATGAGCTGCAGCTATTGTGTGGCATGAGGAAGCATTAAGCTGACTCATCAGTGTTTGCTGTTTAGCTCTTGCCAACAATGTTAAATAAGCAACTTGTTTTTATAAAATTAGCTTTGGTTAGACTTAACCCTTTCGTGCCCATGCCGAACATTCCATTTTTGGTGCTGGATGACCTCCTCACACAAAAAAACTTATTTCTTGAGTATAATACATACCATCAATGGGATATACATACCATTGTAATCAGAAGGATCAGTTCTATGAAATGATGTAAAATATATATGGTAATGTTGAAATAGTATTGAACAGTTTTTGAAAATCCTCTCAAAATGTATATCCGGAATTTGTCAAAATTTAATTTCATTCACATAAAAATGAATTTTCATCATATTTCTCTACAAGATAGAGAAAAATATAAAGGGTATGAAATGTTCAGCAAGTTGTGGACTATTTAACAAAAAAAGACTGTATTGGAATATCATCAACCTTTCAAAAGTTATGATAATTTTAGTGATCAGTGTAAAAAAAAAATGCAGGAAACGGGATTTAGAATGTTGACAGAATTCAGATTCACTTTCTCACCAACAACGCAAGTAAGCATAAAAATTAATAATCAAGTCAGAAAAATGGTTTAGATTTATTTGGTCTATAAGAATAAACCATTAATTTGTATATAAGCAAATGCTACAGTCAATAAGAATGACATAAAAAAACATACTGTACCTTACCAGTAATACAGGAAGTAAGTATACTGTATTCGTTGAAGACCATTTTGGAAGAGACAGAAAACTCATTACATTTGTTATTATTTTTGAAAAACTAGGAATACAATCAACATCACTCAAAACTCAATGTGTTCTAAACATTTGAAAGTGGATTACATACTTAGAACAAGCCTGTGGAGAATAAACACATACACACATATACACACAAACTCATACCCATACACACACACTTATGGCTCGTGTCCATTATTGCGGCGCGTAGACGCTTGCAGACGCCTAGCCCTCTCTCCCGTCGCCGCTTGTGGGTGTGTATAGGCTAAAGTGTATAGTGTAATGTTTTATTTTTTGTAATTACACAATGCCAGCTAACATAGGCTACTAAAGTGGAGGTAGCCTACTACTGTTAACATAATATGATTTTAATATTATACAAAATATTATTTTATTGAAACACTCACTGACATGTTCCTCCAAAGCACATTCTGTCTTGGTTCAAGTCGCCAACAAGGTCTTTTTGATAGGGTGCAGTGGCGAACTTGTTCTAAACTTAACTTCTTCGCCACTATGTAGCTTAATATATTTTCATAAAACCAACACGATTATCAGGCGGAACAAATATTTCTGGCAGGCTATTGTTCCGGACCGGAAGATTAGAGCAAAGGACAGAACTTGTTTACCGAAGATGTACTTTCATTGGCTAACCGCCTCGCGTTAACCGCTCTCATTTGCAAAAAGTTCAGCCGAGCCCAACTTCTTGACTCTGTTCGAATGGGCGCACCGCCTTCCCAAGGTGCATTGCGAAAGCGTAAACCACGCCTTGCTGCTCTCCATAGGAAATCAATGGGCTATGTGTGGCGCGGTGGGCTTTGCCGCGATAATGGACACGAGCCGTTACAGAGGAGGATAGGGAAAGGTGGGGTGGGGATCCTGAAGGTTGAACACAGAAGAGCTATGACTCATTACTAAACGCATCAACTTTTGCAGAATGCCAAATCTGACAGCAATTTGTTTATCAATAAAACAAATTCGCCTACCGTTACACTCCAGGGCCATACAAGCTACTTTAGTTTTATTATGTACGTTTTTTATAACAGGCTCCTGCTGTACAGGAATATGTACTTGATGGAAAGACGACAGAGTAGTAGTTGGAGCAGCTGAAGGTGAGGCTGAAATTTCAACGGAAATGCCTGCCGGCTGTTGTGATAGATTTCCTCCAAAGTCTTTCTGGTTGTAGCTACCAAACCTAGGTTCAACACCAGATTCTGCATTGCATTGTCAAACTTGAAATAACAAGAAGCTACTGACAACGGCAATGCCAATGGAGAAAAAGTGCTTTCTGGTATTCTGCGTTTTTTTGGAGTACACAATATGTATTTATCATTTGGTCAACGTCCCCTGATCCCTGCCAAGACTTGGTTCCCCAGTAGCAATGGATATTAGGGAGGGAAGTGAACCCCATGTAAATGATCAATCCCAGAAACCTGTGAAACTCTTCTGAGGTCTTTGTCCCATGCCCCTGCACTGTTTGCATACGACGGCCTACTAAGCACAAGCTCCCATTCCTTCCGGTTGGTAAAACCACATATGCCTGGGACAACAATGTGAGTAAAAAAGAACATAACAAGTCTATTCCTCCATCCCCTCATTGTCTTCAGCATTGTGAGCGCAAGCTCATGAGCAGTCGGCTACCTCTTCAGGCTTGTGAGAAGGTCTGTGTAGGTCTTGTCATCCTCCATCTGAAACAACAGCGAAATCTTCCAAATACCTTTATTAATGTAAAAAATAAAATCACAAAACTACAGATTTGTGCATGTATGCACACAAAAGAAGAGGTAGCCTAAACTATTGAAGCATCCTCAGAATATACTTGAAATATTGGATATTGGAAATAAAGGATGAAAAGTCATTTTATTACACATGGGTTTAGCTAAAATCTGATTGCCTGGCTGGCATCAAGATAAAGACAGATTACATTTCACCTAGTAACAAACTGCTGAAATGCAATAATGACATTTCTGAAAGAATATGTGATTTCACATCATGTTTTCAATAACTACATATTGAGAAGAGTTGTGCTTCATCTATTTCAAGTCATGCCATCTTAGAAAATGTTGAGACAAGCACATCTGATGTTTGTCATTTACAAGTTAGCAAGCTAAAATAGTTCACACTACAGACTGCACTACAGGTAACAACCCGAGGAAAGGCAATAAGTTAATTACATTTCTGACAGAATATGTGATTTCACATCTTATTTTCTACAACTACATATTGAGAGGAGTAAAAATATTGCTCAACTTATTTCATGTCAGAACGTAACGCAACTTGAAACGCGGCGCCCATTGATTTATTCAGCTTTGGTTTGCTATACTGTCTTGCCAATATAATGCTTACCTAACAAGCAAATTGGTACTAGAAAACAAACTTACCTACAGGTTATATACGAACAGGTTTTTAAATGAAACTGTCAAATGAAAACTAGAATTGCGGTTCCGAGGAACTGCAAGAGTGGGTTTGATCAAGGGCATGGAACTCGGCCTCATCCAAGTATTCCAACGGTACCTCATTTATGAAAATCGGACATACGGGTCAAAAGTTACATGCACACACCTTCATATACACAGATAGCCCAGCCCAGCCCATTAGACATTGCCAGATGACTTAGAACTCTGCCAGGTGCAAGCTTAAAGTGCCCATATTTTGACTATTTTTCAACAAGTTCAAATAGGTCTTTGAGTTCCAGAAAACATGTTTCTTAAGTTGTTTGGTGGAAATAGCATGTAGGAAACGATTGTTACCTACCTCTTTTACCCTCTGTTTCAGCCCCTTCCAGAGTGTGCTGTTTTCTGCTGCTCATTACATATTCATGATCTGCAGCTAATTTGGCCACGCCCAAAGCTTCTAGAATCTTTGCCCACGCCCCACTGACTCTTACCACTACTACTGCGTTAACTTTCACATGGACATGGCGGCAGTAGTTCAACCATACATGTTCAAACCAGAATCTGATCCTGAAGGAGGAGAGTCTCCTGCACTACCCGAGACTCAGAGAATTCAGCAAGACGCTTTTGAATGGTTAGTGAAACTTTCCATTTTTTTGAAACTTAGATAGTCAGTGTTTAGCCCGTGAAAGCTAACGTTAGGCTAGTCTAGCGATCGATAGCTAACGTTAGTTCCAGGTCAGGCAGTTTACTACTGTGTGAATACAAATTCATTATTAAACTTAATGAATCTGTATTCACACAGTAGTAAACTGTATTGTGCTTCTTGTTCACTAAACGTGAAGTTATGTCGTGTAAACACCCCGCTGCTTCAAGCATCGCTCGGTTGGCAGATCCTGTAACCTGCTCTAACTTAACGTTAACGTTAGTTTTTCACAGTAAAATTAGGGAGGGCTCCGACACCATTGCTCTACAGACTGAGTGTTCCTAAAGTACAGTAGTATTTTTCTGTCATACTAATGAGACTTGCATGTATGCGCTTGATATATTGGTGTATACTGGTGTTTTCACGTTGTAAACTTGAGAAAGTCTAGCCTAGCACTACTTACCATACACCTACTTACGTCAGGCTGAGAAAAAAAAAAAAAGTACTAGCTAGCTGGAGCACGCTCGTTCAAATGTAATCGTGGGTGCTATTTTTGGGTAAAAAATACCAGGTTTATTATTTCTTTAGCTTTATTCATGCATGACTCCTTTTGTATTTGTTTGTTTAGGTGCACATGTGGAAATTGTGCAACAATGCCGTCAGAGCCTGAGAACTTATGCTGCCAGGAGGTACCACAGGTAACATGATCTTTCCTTACTTATGTCAGCAATATATGATTGCAGACAAGATGCCACTGCATCTTATCTTATACTTACCTTATGTTATGCATAATAGGTTACAAGACGGCTGCAGCAGCTGGATGAAAGGCCTCCATGTATGATAGGCAAACAGGTTCTAAACCTGGACGGTCTAAATGTGTTCTCACTGCAGAATGCATGCAACATTTACAGGGCTGACTATGGTCCTTTAAAGTTAAGGGGAATAGAGCAGTGAGTTATCTGTAATAACCTACTTACATTCACTGTTCATACAACATAATAAAGCAAATATAGTCTGCCAAAGCCTCTTTCAGATTTTTTTCTTGAACTTATAGCCAAGTATTTCCTTAGCAAACTGTATATTACACAAATTCACATGAAGCATTTTACACATGCAATAAACATTTATTTACCACTGTCATTGTACATAAAAATACAGTATTGAATGATTCACTGATTCCAAATTAGACATACATTATAAAACCTGTTGACTAGCAATGTTAATTTTTCTCAGTCGTTACAGGTATTAAGCCTACAGAAGTTTTGCTATGGATGCTCATATTGTGAAGACAGGTCCGGCGGGATGTTTATCTTCAGAATCTCATCTCCATACGATGATGGGTCAACAAAGACTTTCTCCATGATCATGTCCATCAAATCATCAACATACCCTGTGCAATACACATACACACACACAAAAAGTGAATCACTAGTATAATTTACTACATTATTCAACAACTGTTCAATTTGCACGTGAAATTTTGTAGTTTCTCAGGTATTTAAGTAAGTTTGTTTGGTTTTATTTATTGTGTTGAAAGCACTGTTGCAGTACTTTGTCATGTACAATGTAAATGAAAAAAAAAACTTACGGAATGTAGCGTCTGTCTTCACTGGTCTGGCTCTGCACTCTCCCTTCCTGGATTTTGGAAAGCTCAGTTTGTAAAGAGGATCCCCTCTTTACAGTCTTGGACAGTAAAAAGAAAATCAGACATGAAAACAATTTCAAGGAATGGGCAAATATTCTCAAAGAATAAACAGTTTAATTTACCTGCACAGCATTCCCAGATATGGGTAGACCACGTTTTTGGGTGCGAACCGCAGAATGACACTATGGAACGCCTCCAAAGAGGACGTCTGGTAGTGGGGACTGAGTTTGGCAATATCCTTCAGGACAGTCTTCTTGGTCAGCTCCTTTTTCTAGATTTTAGAATGCAGGAGTTCCTGCAAGACAAAAAAAAAAAATATATATATATATATATATATATAGTACATATCATATTTTTGGTAATGACCATAATTGCAGAGTCCTAGAAGACAGTTGTGTGCCAACACTTTATTTCAGGGGGCTCAGTCTGGCAACCAATATATTTTGTAGCTGGTCTTATGCTCTGTATGTAATGTTAATGATGTACTGGCCTATACAAAAAGAGAAATTACATCAACTTCATCTTACATGTATGCCAACAGCTACATCAAGTAAAAAAAGGATCACAAATAAATACGACACAAGAGAAGAAACTAATTACAAATAATGGTTGGCTTTGAGTGCAAATTGTCCAGTGATGTAGCAATTTCAACCATACACTCTGGACAACACTAACATATTCCAGTTCAGAAAACATTTCCAAACACATTATTTTAGCAAATTCCCCGAAACCGCCGGGGATGTGTACTGCATGACCGATTTTGTCACAGGGTTTGAATGTCGAGACAATGCTGATTGCTAAGATAGGGGTTAGCGTTACCTTGTACGGTGGCAAAACACTACCTACTTGGTTAGTTTAGCAAAACACTGCTTGGTTAGTTCGTGTAGAATTGCAAAATAAACACAGGTAAATACGTGCACAATTTGACATCTCCCTTATACATGAATTAGCTGCTAAAAAGATCAGAAACATATGTTTGGATTAGGGGCGAGCTAGGCCTAGCTACTGTATCTTCTGACGTGGTGGGCAAAAATCTACTGTAGCTTGACAACCAAACTTGTAATCTTGCCCACACACACACACTTGTTTTAAACTGACTTTTTGTTGCGCAACCAATTACAGCATAGAAATCTTTTACAAATGCACAACTTTCGAAAGTTTCGCTGGACAATGGCTTTGCAGGAGGAACCAAGCAGACTTGTAAACTAACTAATGTTAGAAGCTAGCGCTAGCAGTTAGCCGCCTCAGTGTCAATGGCAAAACACTGCTACAACACACACGAGTTTAGAAGCTACCCTAATTTACAAATGAAATTGTATAGAACTACTTACATGTTCCTCGTCTGCAGGTATTTCACGCAAAGTTGGAACTGCGCTGTCGTTTAAGATGAGTTCCCCGGCTAATCCTGCCTTGTACTGACCGTAGTTTGAGAAAACAGTCAGTCTCGAAATGATTGTTGCCAGTTTCTTGCCAACTGTAGCATGGATACTGCCATCAAAAATCAATTCAATCCATGCCGCTCTTCTGTTCTCTTTGGCTGGGACACGATGAAGTGTTTTGTGCTCTTTTGTACAGCCAACAACAGAGCATTTTGCGTGGTACTTTGACAAAGGTGTCTTCTAATCTGAACCAGTGCTTCCAAATCGGTAACAAAATGGCTGCTGTCCGAGAAGTTACTGCTGTGCCTGGTGGGTGGAGACACTGTACGTATGCTCTGAGGGGGTGGGAATATTCAAATATTTCGGCTTGTGACGTGTGAACCCTTGGCGATTTTGAACAGCTCACCCAGAGGCTGAAGGCGGTATCAATTCTGAAACCCGTATCTCACTCAAAACAGCATGGATGGTTTTTCTTCCAAGTTTGTATGCGTATGGAAGCACCAGAGACACACAATAACACCCCAAATCCCAGAAAAAGTGATTTTTGCATAATATGGGCACTTTAACCCTTAAAGGTGTAGGTTTTTGAACATTCTAAGTTCCGCAACAATTGAAGGTTCTAAAATTCTATGTTGAATTCAATGAACCCAGATATTCTTTAGAACGTTCATTTCCCAACATTCCGTACTCCTTTAAGGGTTAAGCAATTAGAGCTGTGATGTCATAATCGAAATTAGAATCCTGAACATTACGCCATTCATTTCAATGGGGCCCAAAAACGCAGAAAAACGGGAATAACGCGAAAACGACAAGGGCCAGCGACACGAAAGTAACAAGCAAGCTACACCG
This sequence comes from Alosa alosa, assembly GCF_017589495.1. NCBI lineage: Eukaryota > Metazoa > Chordata > Actinopteri > Clupeiformes > Clupeidae > Alosa > Alosa alosa. The sequence continues at coordinate 18,250,221 of NC_063208.1, read as the reverse complement.
GTTCGGGCCTGAATTTTTGGAGTTCGAACCGCGTCGATAGCTCAAACGGTCTTGGAGCAGTAGTCGGTACAAAAAGTGGGTGAATAGGAAAACATAAGAAAACAATAGTGGGCTTGCTGGATCAAACCCACTAATAAGTAAACTTAAAGGAATTATCCGGAGTAAAATGCACTTTAGATCAATTTACGGATGATTGGGAATACATACGTTGAGTTGACATCAAAATCATGTCATTCAGATGTGTTTTGAGAAAGTTCGATTTTATCGTTTTTAGTCAAAACTCGTTAGCTTGGAAGTGAGAAGGGCATATTATTTCGCCACTACAAAACACTATTTTTATACCTCTTCTACAGTTCCAAACATCATTACACTTACGTGGTAGTGAGTAGAGGGTCCCTAAAGCCAAACCGAAGTATCCCGAGGTCTTTATGTGGTCAGATAGAGAGTCCAGAATGAATTTCATCAAGCCAGTACCTTTCGAAATGTTGCCATCTTTTTCTGCCATCTTTAGGGAAAGTCCGTAGGAGTCGATTGCGAAATTCACAATTTATTCGCCGTTTAAAAAAAAAAAACATAGTCCAGTCCATACAACTTCATTTCAATTTCAAAAGAAATACTGGACTATGTTTTTTTTTTTTTTAACGGCGACGAAATTGTGAATTTCCAGAGCGTGTTACTCCACACTTGGCAATCGACTCCTACGATAATGTGCTTGGATTACATTATAGTGGGCTTGCTGGATCAAACCCACTAATAATAAGAAAACTTAAGAAGAACAATAATGGGCTTGCTCTGCAAGCCCACAGCACTGGATCAAACCCACTAATAACTGACATCAAAAGCAAACAAGAATATTGCAAGCAGTTCAGAATTATACAGCTAGCTAAAGTTAAGTGATGATGCACTAGCCCCCCCGCTAAGCCATAATGTTGACGCTGATGAGAAAGCATATTACTGTCAAATAACATGATTTAAGGCAGGGGTCTCAAACACCCGGCCCAATTCCGGCCCGCAACGGATGTCAAAATAATAATGTAATCCGGCCCTTGAAACTTTTTAATTGTGACAAACAATGATACTGATTAAAATAGACGATAGTTCCAAGTACGGTGACAAATCTCATTTGTACTCTGCTCCACTATGTGCTAGACATCCAGAGCTTCATTCAAACCCAAAATCGCTGCGCAAAGTTTTCAGGAAATACTTGTATTACACGCCAGAAACACAAAGACGCAGCATTTGTAATGACGCTGGAAGCCGATGCAGACCATAGTGTTGCATAAATTGAAGCAGAAATTAAGCAGAAATAGGCCTACACCAAATGTTGAAAAACATTTACGTGTGATGAAGTCTTAGGTAGGCTATGTTATTCACCTATTCTAAATCTGAAGGAGAATATCCTTTTGGAGATTATGATCGATCGCCTATTGAATGGAGGTGCGTCTGCGTGTATAATGACGGTGTCCACTAAGCATACCATGCTTATTTCGACCCTCTGCCCAACATAGCTTGGAGGTTGCAGTGGTAATCGTGATAGTGTCCGTAATGGACGTGGTACAGACAGCAGGACTAGTAGAAATAGGGCTCTAAACTACAAAGTCACCCGCAATATGATGCGAACTTCTGGGTACTCAGATTACCCGCGATAGGAACTGATTTAACCAGAATACTTTATAGTAGGCCTTGTGGTTTAGAAACCATATACATCTTAGGTGTTGGTATACATCTTAGGTGTTTTCCTGTTAATTTGTTATGTGGGTAATATGAAAAAAGTAAAGTAAACCTGCTCAAATATGTTCATCCAGTATTTATTGAAAGGTGCATAATTTGAGGTGCTTGCCATCCAGTGGCAAATTAGATGGGTAAATTTACCCCCTTTATAAACTTTTGTTTTACTCAAAGATTTTTACATTTACAGTAGGACTTTATCTCTGCCCACTTTCAAGCCATGGCCTTTTGAAATTTTGATATAAAAATCCAATGGTGTTGCTTTCTTAACCCTGACGCCTATAGTTTTAAAAAAGTTATGAGAGGAAAATATTTTTATTTGGTGTGAAACACACACATACCTGTTTTTTTGCTTTTCATTTGTTTTATAATTTGTATTAATATTTATTTTATCATTATTTTATTTATAAGCTAAGGTTGCTAGCACAGGTGTCTAAAACTAGATAAAAACACTTGCACTTTCTGTTTGCAGTTTTGTGTGGTATTTGAAAACAAGAACATCGCATTTTCAGAAATAGCAGGCCCTCCAATCAGATGACGTTGGCAGAATTGGCCCCCAGCTCATTTGAGTTTGAGACCCCTGATTTAAGGACTTCAAATTAAGATAAACCATAACTAGAACTGCTGTGTGGTTTCCAGTCGAGGTAAACTCCAACTTAAGTGCAGGTGGCATCCGGCTGTCCACGTCAAATGCACCGACTCAAGTGAAAATATTTTTTCAAGACTCATCTTCAGGTATCCAAAACATTTCGCGCCATAAACACCTTAACCCTTGTGTTATCCTCAAATCTTACCGACACTCTTTATCCTTGGGGTCAATTTGACCCCAGCCAAATAAACCCTCAGAAAATGATTATAATTCATATTGTTACCCAGTTTTTTTTGTGACAGGTTCTTAACAAGAGTGTAATAGCCACCACCAAAAGCCCTACAAAACAAAGGGTAAGGGTTAATACTTTGCACTTTTCATCGTTTAAATGAGGTCGCATGGTGTTTGTACATGCACACACGATTGGCTCTGGACGTGAACTGAGTGACTATACACAACTCCAGCCAATCAACATGTTGTATCAGGACATTTGGCTCTTGAGCTCAAAATATCAACAGCTTTTCATCAGAATCTAGTGAGACCATTATAGTTGGTTCAGAATACTGCAGCATGTTTGGTCTTTCAGCCAGAGAGCAGACTCCTCTGCTAGTTACTCTTCATGGGCTTCCTATAGCAGCCAGAATTCAATCCCTCCAATCCCTCACTCTGGTCTACTGGATCTGCACCACTTGAATTATATGACTAAGCTCTACATCCCCTCTAACCCACTGCGGTCCTCTGATGATAGCCTGCTGTGCTGACCACCAATTAACGCTAAGAGGTCACAATCAAGATTTTTGTCCTCGGTGGTTCCTGGTTGGTGGTATGAGTTGCCTATCTGTTCTGCGTTCTTATGATAGTTTTGGGACTTTCAAGAAGGGTTTATAGACTCATCTGTCAACCTTACATTTAATTCATTCATTCTTGTACAGAACTTTATATTGTTATTAATATTGTTGTTATTGTTACTATTATGCTTAATGCAGGCCTTTTATATTTTATTTGCTGTTATTAGCTGTAGTGGGTATACTGTAATGTAGTAGTTAGCTGTAGTGGGTATACTGTGATCAACCCCAAATGTTAAAGGAACCATATGTAAGAAATGTATTTCAATTAATCATAAAATGGCTCTGATATGTGACTAGACATTAGGAAATCATGTTCATTTCAAATACTTATATCACTGACAACAGTAGTCCGGCCAGGATATTGCCATTTAAAAAGTGAAGTTGATGTTGATGAAGTTGATGTTGTGTTTTGTCCTGATGCGCCACCCTCTACCTATCTACTAATCACAAAGTCAGTAGTGTTTTGGCATCCGGGTTGGCAACCTCGAGTCAGGGGGGAGGGAATACACCGCTCTACAGTAATTTGAAAGTGATTGCAGTACCAGTTTTGGCCACAATCTTACATATGGTTCCTTTAATACATGTCCTTGCCTATTTCATATCGTGGCACATTTTCATCAATATTTTAAATGATTGTTTGAGGTTATGAATTCAGTTTACTTGTGAGATGAATGTACTGCTGTTGTGGCACTAAATCGTTGGCATGCTGTATTTCTGTGTATTGTTTCTGTTCGCATTTCCTCTGTTGCCGTTAGTGTTATGTTTTATTTATTCCCGTAATGAATATGAAAAAGAATAATGCACTTTTCCTTTCATGATGAGTTCCCTGATGAACACACTGAAGGGCATATACAAAGAGCATAGCCACTATATTGTGTGCATACTGGATCCACAATGCATACTGTATGTTTCATGTTATTTTAATGTCATCATTCTGATAGGACTGTACAACCAGTGCATGCCTTGTCTTTAATGATGGTGATTAAATGAAGAAAACATCCTGATATAATGTGTCCATCAACGTTAGACTTGAAAAGATGTCCTCTTCCACAGGATGTCAGCCATAGCCATATATACCACAACAGGCTGTTCTGATTTGATCAGTGCATATCCTGCAGGTCTTTTAAAATATACTAAAGCATTAGCTGTCATCATCAATCGAGAGGCTGTGCTTTAAGTCTAGCCAGAGCAGTGGCATGAGGAAATGACCACTATTTCATGACACAATCATAAAGCAAGATTCAAAAAGAAGTCTTCTATAAACTTTTGCCAGGGATGTAAAAAAAAATTATACTTAATTGAGGCCATTCGTTTCATATGTTAAAGTTGCACATGAACCTTTGTGTGTTACAGTAGGTAGAACCCTTCACGTGAAGGTTCTATATAGAGGTTTTAATGGGTGCATGAGTGAGAGACAGTATTCCTCACATGCGGAAGTAAGTATGTGGAATTAAAGATTCCAATTCATCTGCACATTTAAATCACTAGTCAGCCAGTTGAATTGAAGAGGATCATCAAGGGAACACAACGCACACTGGCCCCATCAAATCATACTGGCATTCTGGTCAAGTGAAGATCATCATTAGGCAGGAATGGAGGACTTCACCCCTCTCTTGGGTGTGTGTAGACATCTGCATATCATGTGCACAGCTGACACCTGGTTGATGGGTTTGAATGAGGCCACTCCAGCTAGCCAGTCAGTAATTCCGTGCCAAGGGTCACACTGATCTGAATAAAGAGTGTTGTTGTTGTTGTTTTTTATGGTGAATGGTAACAAGGAAGTCTGCAATGGTGGTGTTGGGGGTCCAGAGGGGAAATGTTTTGTGTGTTTCTGTGGTAACATTTTAATTCTTATGATTAATATTGTCAATTAAAAGTTTGTATGTTTTAGTATTTGCACACTCATGACATAGCACACATTGAGTCTGCTGTCAGGGAAAATGTCTTGGAGAGTATCTCCAGGCCTGTAGATGGCACCCTGGGAGGGAGGGAATTTTGAATGCCAGTGTGCAACACCTGAACCTTGCCTTGTCCGTTCTCTTTGTATTTTAAGGTATGTGTCATTTTATTCTTAATGTTGCCATCTAAGGTAATTTTGTAGAAATTGCTGGTTAATGTGTTGAATGATCCTGATATGAGTCTTATTAAATTGAAGTAAATGTTGATTCAAGCAAATGTTTGTTTGCCACCATTAACCATGTGGCCATGGCTTTTTAGTGAGGTTACAAAGGAATGAATTGGTTGCTAAATGTTGTGTTTATTCTCACCACATGTATATTCTTATAAAAGGGGTTAATGCTGTAAATGTGTGTGTTAATCAATTTAATGTTGAGTGTGTTTGAACATTGTTAAACATGTTTGGATAGTTAAGTATTGATGCTTAAAGTATTTTAATTAATAAATGGAATGCCAGTGTGCAACACCTGAACCTTGCCTTGTCCTTTCTCTTTGTATTTTAAGATCAAGCAAGAGAACGTGGTTGTGCCGTGCCCCAAGCTCCCCTAGACTTGGAGGCCGGTAATAGTGGCAGTAATGAACGAATGGAGTGATTTATTTATAATGGTGCCACTGGCAAGGTGAGGAGGCTGACTATCTGTGTCATGGGCCCTGCATCTCTTATGTCATGAACTTCATGATGAGAGGAATATTCATGGCAACAATGGCAGGAGAGCTCTCACCAATTATGACAGCTCCAGAAGCACCTGCCACGGGCCAATGCTGAGCCTGTTGTAACTAGAATACCTGATTGCACAGTAACACATAAGCAAAGCCTTGACATGTTATGTTATTATTCACAGTACATAGGCACATGCGGATGCCAATTAGGAAAGGTGACAGCAACAATATTGAATTGCCACAAATTGACATGATTTCCATAAACACCTCATGTGATGTGACTCATATTGGACATTCACTACATACAGTGGCAACACAATCTAGGCCACTGGAATACCTGTTGGACATTGAACGTTTATGAGTATCTGTGTGTGTGCGTGTGTGTCAGTGTAAAGAGTCTTGATATTCACGGTTTCCCGGGGTTCTATAATTAATTGTTATATTTTCAACAGCGCAGCAGAGAGCTTCACGATTTCCTTCGACCTTCGACCACTCCCTCATTTGTTTTGAAAAGTGGTTCTCACATCAGTGACAGAGAGAAAGAGACAGAGAGAGAATACTGATGATGACATAAAAATAAAATAAAAACACAATATGTCAAAGAGAGGCAGACTAAACAGAACAAAGCAAGAGCACAGCAGGCTTCCGGTTAGACACTTCACGCTGGCATCTGAATCCAGCACTCTGAACTTTCTGCCAACACATGATGAGGACTTAACCGGCAGGACTGATGATAAATATCACCATGGGTAATCATGCCGGTACAGTACATTGCTTATTATATCTCTGATCCTTTTTAAAAATCTCATCTCAATAGCACGCCACATGCACTGCTGGGCCATGACAGGCTGTGAGATGGTTTTATTTCACGTCGCTTCTCCACTAATGCATTCAGTGAGCCGGAAGCCTTTTCTGTTTTTTTTATTTTTATTTTTATTTTTTTATTTAGCCTGCTTCTCCTCGAGACAGCAGGGAGAAGAGGCATTGTTTAGATTATGAGCCTCGCATCCATTAATGCCCGCAGGATGTCACATGGTTTTCCACAAATGATTTTTCTCTGCTTATCATCCCCCAGACTGATAACATTTTGACATTTTTGGCTCTACACTGGAAACAGATTGTTTTCTATTCCCATACTCACTTTGGTTTTTAAAAAGGGGAGGGAAACCTACCTACCTACCTGAGATATTAATGTTGCCTAGGAATTGGTTGGCAAAAATTGTGATTTTTTTTGGGAGGTATGTTTATTCCTATGCATATGGATATGAGCTAAGAGGTAAGTCTCATACTGGATGGTCTCCAATAGACTATCCATAGATGCTCAGATTCTAAACAAACAATGTACTGACATACTGTTAACAACTATTTATGGTTAAGGTTAGGGTTTAAGTTTGGTTAAGGTGATATTCAGTAAATGTTCAACAAGTTCTTGACTGAAAACCATTTGTCAATAAACAAAGAATCTCTCTAGGCAGACTGTAATGAACTGTTGGCAACTGGGTTTGTATCTTTTTTGTAAAAACTATGTTTATGCCCATGAAAGAAGCACAGGGGGTATTGACCCAACAGCGCTTGCTGCTGAAATCAATTTGGTTCTGTGCCACACGCACCATCCAGTAATGACACAAACTTTGCATGTGAAGTGGATTGTGCACCCGCGGCTACAGGCGGTCACATGAAATAACACACTGTGCACACTGTGGGCCAGCCGTTGCTCACGGCAGTGGGGCTTACCCAGCCAGCAGCGTGGCATTAGCCACAACACATCGCTTTATCAACAGCGAACATATGATTCACCAGGCAGGGCTGGGATGGATTACGTCTATGAGACCACCCGAGGAGCCGCGCTCCTCTGGAAAGCACATTGCTCAGTCAGGGGATGGAAGAGAAAGACCTCTGGGAGCCAATTCCAGAGAGACTGCAGTGGCCATGAGAAAGTTGTGGGCAGCATGATGTTGACTTGGTTAGCTTGATTGGCTTGAGCTATGAGCTATGGGGTCTTTGCAAACATAACAGGCCAATACTTACTCATTCATATTTATTCCTATGCATTTACGTAATAATAATAATACAGTTTTTCTCAGTCGCTTTGGTGCTTTTTTCAGATCAGAATGAAAATTCTCATAACTATTAGTTCAACCTCCACAACATTTAGTCATTTGTGCACATCATAGTAGTAATTTCTCCTTCCTCTGAACAAATTGCAAATACTTTTGGACATGTATCAGTTGCTTTCATACAATTCTCTGCTGTTTTTTAACATTATCATTTGCTTATGTCATGTCAGTCAAAATGAACTATACTTATGAATGCTGAATAGTCGTTCCAAATAAAACTAATAGTGTTCATTTCATTGCTTGAGTCATTACATACAACATTTTTGAACTAGTTATCAAATTCTGTCACAATGCTTTAGAATTGCAAAGAGTATACAGTAAAAATGTACGTATTCAGTGTCTTGTACTCACTTACTCACCTAACTACAGCAATGTGTAACTTTACTGTAGTTTTCAAATGGCTGTGCAAGTGCTGTATAGTGCTGTCTTGAGCATGTTCAGGTAGTGTCACCGAGTTCTGACCTTTTTTTGCATTGGAAAACACTGAGAGAACTGTCATAATGAAAACATGACAAAGCCATTTGACTATCTTGTTCATGTTCATGTTACTATCCATTTTGAGCAAGTGACGTGCTTTTGCAGGTCATCCACTAGGTTTTGCAGTTTGCACTAACTGTTTTGATAATTGCACTAACTGCTGTGCAAATGTTAATAGTGATGTGAGAAAAGCACCAAAGCGACTGAGAAAAACTGTAATAATAATAATAATATAGCGCCTTTCAAGATACCCAAGGCTGCTTACAAAAACAAAAAAGGAAGGGTAGGGAAGGGGGGTTAGAGGCCAAAGGCCTCAGTGAATAGGTGTGCTTTTTCTGAACACGCCTAGGGAGGGGGCGATGCATGAGGGGTAGATAGATAGATAGATAGATACTGTATTGATCCCCAAGGGGAAATTCAAGGTCTCAGTAGCATACAGACATCACACACAACATGCACTTACAGCAGAAAAAGTAATATACAAATAAAAAATTGAAAAAACTCTACTGTACAATAGAGGCAGTAGACGATAAACATGATACTAAAATACTAAAAACTATATATACTATATAAACATTGTTTATACAGACCAATAGACTGGGGGCAGCAGCACAGAAGGCTCTGTCCCCAAAGGTCCAGAGTCTGGTGTGGGGGATGGCAAGCTGACTTTTGAGAAAGAAATCACTAGTATGCTTATTTCCCATAATAAAGCTGTTAGTGTCCTTTTAAGGGTGGCTTGGTATTTAAAGGCCCTTTAAGGGTTCAAAATAAAACACAAGCGCAAAGAAGAATGGTTATGGATGTCTGGGCTAAAACATCTTACAGATTTCATATTCCATTTCCCCTTATCAAACACTGATCTTACATAGCATGCATCATCATCATAACAGAACAGTGTGTTGGGATAAGGTGTGACATCACATCACAGCCTCCTCAGCTTATTGACTGTAATAGAACTCTCCTCGGGTTTAATGCTAATTTCCACTGTGAAATGCATGGCTATCAGAATCAATACTATTCCCAAGGATAATAGGACGAGGTTTCACAGACACACCAACCACACAGACAGCCTATCAAAGACAAACATGAACGAGGGTGTTCAGTAATAAGACAGCTTGGCAGTCCACTGATGGTTAGCTACCAATAACTTCACAGTTGAAGAAGTTGAACTACTGTAAAAGTTACCCTTGTGAGAATGGTAAAACTGAAGCTAAATTTAGTTCAAGCTATGTTGTAAAGAAATGATTAAATGGGTAAGGTGCATGATAGGAAATTATAACAAGCTGTATAGCAAAATAAGTCAACACAGAAATCAAATGTGCCTACTTCTTCTCATCGTACTCCCCAACTTGTTTGTCATACATTAACCAAACAAATGCTATACAATAATACTACATGTATAGATGCACCAAGCAGAATAGATTTAGCCGGGTAATTAAAATGTGTGCAATTTCTCTTTAGGCCTACACTCTTTACATTGTTAATATAGCAATGATCAGACGAGCTAATGTAAAAACAAATTAATTACTATTTCACTTCTACATGGTTCTCCTCAGACTAAAAGATGGTGGGTTTGTCATGAACAATAAGTTCCGGCTTGCGAAAAAGTTCCGGATGACGTAATAATCACGTTCCGATCAGCTGTTAATTTCTAGGTGAATGTCTTAGAATCTTCGTGAAACACTCTAAACACGTATGAAAAAGGGAGAATTTAAGTCGTCAGTGCGAAATAGATAGCCTATATTGTACACTGTATAGGGGAGAAGATGGAATATGTATCTGGTGAAATAAAATTAGCCCTGACTCTTTCGTTTTAAGGTTTTATTGAGCGCCACGCAGCACGTCAAACTTGTAGCCTATTTTACCGCGTCTGTGACCAATATAAGCTAGCCTAGGCCTACTTGGGGTTGTCTGAAGCTAGGCCTGCTTGAAAACACTGAAATAGCCTTGGCTACTGTCATGTTGGATATTGAGTTTCGTTATAAATGTATCTTAAAGATAGGCTACAAATCGGTTCGCTAAATATGCCAACCTGTTCGTAGGCTACTATAGGCACTGTTCATCTTCCTCGTCCACATTATTGGTCAAACTCTCAATACCCGTTATAACGTAAGCTACATTTCCAGTTGGCTACTCAGTTGGCTTCAGATAATCACAAAGTGCCTTTAGGTCGCTTATGGGAAGGAAGACAGTAACAATGTTGTCCTACCTCATAACGAAGTTCGGCCTTCTGCATTTTATCTCAAAACACAGAGACTAAACGTCATCTTTGCAGTATACAAGTAATGGCAAATGTGGTGTTCAGATGGTTACATTTGCGTCAGCAAAAAAGTTGGGGAAGCATTGATTTTGCAAGGTGCTAGTCTAGTTATTTCACACTGGAGTTGGACTACAGCAAAACTATCTTAGGAAGAAATCTGTGTTCATATAGTGTCGTACATAAACTCAATCACTAAGGTATCAGACGCTTTAGTATTGTGATAAAGTGCAAGAAATTTTAACCTGGGTAGACTATTTCATTCAGGGCCAACACAGGTGTAGTAGTATACAGTATGCAAGTTTCTCAACATCAACAATAGTAAATACACGTACTGTTTTTAAATTCATTAGTAGGCCCACATTCATATAGTTTACTAATCCCCAGACAGCATGTGTAACTTAAATCATAAGACATTTGTCATGGTCATGGTGGTGCACATGGCTTATGGTGGAGCAATGGGGAGACCACACCAAAAGTGAATTTGAACAAAAAGTAATTTATTACATACATTTGGTGGAAAAAGTTACAAAGTAAGAGGGGAACCAAGTATGTAGTGCAAGTCAGCATTTGTAGAAAAAAATGAGAGCCACTGCAACACTGCCCACTCTAATGTTTCTCATGTGTCAAAGGGAATGAATAATTGCCATTAGCAACTTACTGCCAATGCAATTACAACATATTTATAAAATACACATTTTAATAAACATAATAATAATTAGGCAAGAATTACTCAAATGTATGGTCTTTTTATTTCACAAAATAAAACCACAATTGATGTCTGGGCCAGGAGGTCCTTTTTGGCATTGGTGAGCAGGTTCAATGCATATCCTCTCCTCCAAGCTGGCTTGGTTGTGCAGGTGTTTCAGTCCAGTCCTCTTCTCAGGCAGCACCAGTCAACTAACCAACATCTAAGTTAAAACTGTTTCCCAAAACTATCATACTTACATGGTACTTTGTAAGTCTTGACCATGATAGTATCCAAAGTTCAGTAGTCTGGACTAAGGTGGTCATTACATATAGTAGCCTAACACGCGGACTGACACCTGCAAATAACAGACTTACAGTAATGATGTATGAAATCATCTCTCTCTCTTTTTTTTTGTAATTCAGGGTCATCAAGTTAATTCATTGGTTCATATAGGCTGACCTTGTAAATTAATGACTGCTTTGAATTCACTTTTAAACATTAGTCATTTAAATGTGCTGGTGAAACTGTTGTATACTCGATTGTTATTTACCCTCTATTCACTTGTTTACACCGTCATCTCTGTGGTGCAGTGTAATAAGGCTGATGATAGCCTGCGATGTGCAGCACATGACAGTCAGCTGTCCAAGAGTTCGAATCTGGATTGAAATAGTTATTTTGACTACAATATTCTCACCATTGTTTACCTATAAGTCTATCTATTATGCAGATCATATTATCCCCCCACTCCATGACAATGTTAAAATCAAAGGCTACATATTCTCAACTGACTGATCAAAAGCGTGCACCTTGTATTATTATCTGCAGATGTGTGACTTTTACTTGTGTGCACGTGGCTGCAAATTGGCTTTCAAATAATATATTTTATGCCTAAGCCATTTTAAAATATGGATGTATGGTGGTTAGAAGTGTATAATATCAACCAGAAACTTAAATCCGTTTATAATTATCAATTTGTACACAAATCTGGAGTTAGTGCAGTCTTTCACATGAAAATCCCCTGCAATTTTTCTACTATGCTTCTACCACAGGTCGAGAGGTGTAGTTTGGTGTAGTTTGTACCAGCTAACTTTACGACTAGGGTTGCAAAGGGGCGGAAAATGTCCGGTAAATTTCTGGAAACTTTCCATGGGAAGTTAAAGGAACCGTATGTAAGATTGTGGCCAAAACTGGTACTGCAATCACTTTAAAATTACTGCAGAGCGGTGTGTATCCCGGCCCCTCCTGACTGGCAGAACTGGCAACCAGGATGCCGAAAACACTACTGACCCGTGATTAGTAGATAGGTGGAGGGTGGCGATCAGGCCAAAACACAGCATGACAACATCAACATCAGTTGAGGGCTGCAACTTCACTTTTTAAATGACAATATCTTGGCTGGACTACTGTTGTCAGTGATATAAGCAGGGTTCTAAATTAACACCCACCAACCCACCAAATGCGGGTTCAAATTTATTTTGGCGGGTGTTAATAAAAAAACTTACTAGCCAGTTTGGCCTGTGATGCATGAGGCATTACATGCATGATACATTAGGCTCTGTTCTTGGTCATATATCCCCCTGGCAGTACTTCCTACATTTCCCATGACCACTGTGCTGTAATGCTACGTGATGACGTTTCATACGCCCATTGGCTGCGCGCAGTTTGCTGTGAAACCAGCGTGTGAGATGATGGAAACGAACGGAGCGCCTACCATAGTGATGGAGAGCGAGATCGCCTATGCCGAAGTCCGAAGTCAAGACCGAAGTCTTTGAAGGGTCGAGACCGAGTCTGTTGGTTTCCAAATACAGTCGAGTCCGAGTCAAGACCGAGTCTACGCTACAAAATATTAACGCAATTAACTTATTGTGTTTACCTATTTTCTTTGTGGGGGGCTGATGTCATGTAACGGAGGCCGCAAAACCTGAAGCAGCCAGATGGTTTATTTAATTTATTGTCTATGGAGTTAGGTGAAGATGGAACGTGAGGAGCTTGTAGGCTTAAAATGTTCAGTTTTAAAAAGTTGCCTGATCAGTGATCACCACCACCAGATGCACTATGCGTAGGTCACCGAGAGACAGAGGAGGGACCAACATTTAGCCAATAAATAGTAGCTGTATGGCAAACTGTTTTTCACTCTTGTTAGAGAAAGTATACAATGTAAACATGCACCAACAGCATGTTACATAAAGATGATACTTTTCGGTCCTCTCTATGAAGATCCAACTTGAACGTAGGCCCCATGCTACTCCATTTAATTGAGAAACGGCGTCTGAGCACGCACGAGAGAGAGAGAAAACGAGTGGCAGGTTCCAGCTGGCTTGTCATTGTTGATGATAATTGATATCTCCTTTTTATTAGGTTAAGATTAAACTAAATGCGGCAGTGGTTGGGACAGACTTATGGGGGCGAGAAGAGGAATAAAGCAGGGGATGAGGATATCGACAGAGAAATAGATAGATAGACATCCCAAACATGAAATTAAGTGTTTGCACTTTCTGTGTATATTTTGTGGTATGTATTCATGGCAACAATGTTAAAAGTTTATAGATTAAACTGCTGGCTTCATTAGTCCATCATGCCTGTTTCATTCGTCCCGACCGTGGAATGCTTGAAGCGACAGTAGACAGTGAGGGTCATTCAAATCATTTGTAAATATAGGCTAGTTAGTTAATTTACAAGCATTTGGCAAGGCGAGTGCATGCCTATTTTAAACCCTGTGGCAAGTGACGGCGCGTCACTCCTTTACATCCCTCCTATCAGTTCCTATGGCCACTTGGCCAGTGCAAATGCAAATGAAAAAACGGTTTTGGGGGAGAGTAGTTAGTAGAACTGATTTAGAAGTGGACTGTTCCTATAACTACATTCCTGTAACTACGAAAGACACTATAGTTGCTACTATGCTTTTGGGTAACCCAGCCCTGCACCACAGAGCCCTGCACAACTGTTTCACTGCACATTTAAAGCAGCACCAATGTAGTGCAGTGTTCCAAACAGCAACTTGATATGGCTATTTTACAAGCGATAAAACCTACTCTGAGTGATGTTTGCCCTATTAAAAGTTTGTGCCATCAAAATGATTTTGGAAACGTTATTTTAAGGTAAATACAAATACTCTTTAGGGGGACTTTAAATGACACATGTATACACGTTAATTCAAGGCAGTCATTAGGCTGTAAATGCTATTAGTGTCTCCCCATGTCGGGTGTAATAGAACAGTGTCAGAGAAGCACCTACACTTTCTATCTGTCAGGGACCTGAAATGTGCATGTGGACTCATGCACACACATACACAAACATTTATACCCAGTTGAGGATGCTGGGAGATCACTCTCCGCATCTTCTTTCTGTAGCCTGTAACTGCCTATACAGGTATTTCTTTTCGATGGCCATCCCTTCATGGTCCTTGCTTCATGGTCAAGGCTGTGATTACTCATTCTTCTCTCTCTCCTTCTAAAATAATGAAGATTAGATTAGATTCAACTTTATTGTCATTGTGTAGAGTACAAATACAGAGACAACGAAATGCAGTTTGCGTCTAACCAGAAGTGCAAAAAAGCAGAAAAGTGAAATGTGACACACAGTATAGACAGGTGGTGCAGTATAAGCAGTAGAAGACATATAGTGCAGTGTAGACAGTAGTATACAGTTAAGAAAGTGGTATGGTTTACAGTAATATAAATTAAATATAAATATGTGAAATGTATTAGCAGTAGCCTTATAAGAGCAGGATAGATATGGATATGCTATTATATATTGTGGTAGTCTACTGTTTACAAAAGTAGCCTACAGTAGTGCTACTGTTGTATTTAAATGTGTTTCTGTATTTTGCACTGAATCATGGGATTGTTGTCATGCAAATTGTGGTGATTTACTGTAAATTATGTAGTTTGTGTTAATCTACTGGTTTACACAAAACAGTGTAATGACGTGCTTATTTGTAACAATGTTGCCTGAGAAAAAGCCATTATCCTGCCTAGACTCCTCCTTTTCAATCCTGCGATTATTGAGGTAAGTGCCAACCATTATTATTTCATAATTTTACGTAAATGCAAGCCAAAGTTACAAACACGGTAGCCTACTTCGACGGATGTTTTGCTCACAGGCCTAATCACGCAACTAATGTAGTGAGACATTTATATCTATCCAGGAATGCGACGGAGAAGCACTTTAATCAGTAGGACAACAACTATTCCACCCAATTCTACTACGTTACTGCTTTTAATCCATGTAATATTGTTAACCATTATCGAGTCGAGCGATAGCATATTGTCTTTGATCACCCAGAGTTACAACTGTATTAAGGAAATACGCGCCGCGGGCATGCTTTCACTAGCGTCCAGCTACATTATGTTCTCGCGAGACAGTTTGTGGTCGCGCTACCTACAATTTTATTTTTATTCTGCGTCCTTGTGAATTTTATACTCTATGACTATGCTTCACGATACGGGTCTGGCGTTTCATAGTTTAATAATACAGTTTGATTAAGCCCAAATTCGGTTAGTATTAATGTCATCACTGATTGAAAATCAAGAAAAGATGAATAATGAGTTATATTTCGCATAATGTAAGCCGATATTCTTATATTTGGCCTAAAGTGAGGCAACCTAATCATGCAATGCATTCTGGGTTGCAAGTAAGCTCATTCCTCTCCATGAACTAGACCGTTTACGTAAAGCACAAATAGCGTGTTGTAGGCTAACCCGCCCTGACATTGTAATAGGCCTACACATGTTTCACATGAAGATGATCATGAGCCACTACCTATGACATGAAATTGTTCTCTGAAATTAATAAACATGAATTAAATTGTTCTCTGAAATTAATAAACATGAATTTCCATTTTTTCTACTTAGAATGAAAACCCCAGACGGAAAAATAACTGTAACAGAACCCCAACAGCATCAGCATACTCAAGTATGTATAAGTGTAAATTTTGCGGCATAGCCTATGCATGTCCAACTTGAAATGCTTCCTTAGCCATGCCAAAAAACACCAACATGCAGCAAATCACCAGTTCATATGTGGAGCTGAAAACTCTCCTTCTCATCTTTTCAATCAATGAAGAGCTTCAATCTTGAATTTCCCCTTATAAATTGATATAAAGCCAAGGAGGAATTGTTCGTTTGGAACTAGATGGAACATATGTCACACATGTCTAGAGAGTTTTTTTGTGCTTACAAAAAAATGAATCTTACACATCTCCATCTTAATTTTTTGTTTCAGCTAAAAGTGGATCTACAGAGTGACTACGCGTGTCAACACACACACACGTTAAAATGTTCTGTGTTAAGATGTTAAATAGGCAAATGTATGAAATGGACTTTGTGGACACACATGTGCACGCACGCATGCACGCACACACGCGCACACACACACACACACACACTGGTTCACTTGAAATGATAAAATGTTATGGCAAATGTATGAAATGGACTTTGTGGACACACGTCTGCACACACACACACACACACACACACACACTTGTTCACTTTAAATGTTCTGATTCTCTGTGACTTAAAATGTATTCTTTTTCTTAATTGTTAACCTGTTTTTTTTTTTTTAGATAGGGACACTGTTGTACTGCCCCTTCCTGTTTTCGTAATATAACATTGTTGTATCTGTCATTCAAAATAAAGTTCTTGTACTAAAACAAAGTAGTGGGAAATCCTTGAGGGGGGGGGGGGGGGCACCATACTTGTTTATTAGGCAATTGCATAACTGTTTTGTTAAACAGTCTCACCATGTGTTCAATTAATGTTTACATATCTGCAGAAGGACAGCTCTTCTTTGCGGGAACAAGACGAGCTGTCAAAAGTAAAGAAGACACCAGGCGGCTCTTCATAGAGTTTCACGACTCACCGTTGGGTGGCCATGGGGGGATCGTAAGGACATTGAAGGCGATGTGTTCAAGGTTTTACTGGCATGGCATGTCTGTTGATATTGAACAATGGGTATGTGCTTGAGCATTTTTTTGTCTTGAACTATTGTCGAAGCTGTAGCCAATAAACTAATAGTTCGTTTCTCAAAGATACTGGAATGTGACAAATGCCAGAAGGTTGGGAAGCCTCTGACCTCTGTGCAACCCTTACAGTGTGTAAAGGCACATTTATTTGTTCTTCAGATTATACAACAACACAACCAATTAAATAATGTTTAACGAGTAAATAGATTTAATTTACGTCAATTCACAGGTGTCTGCTGTCTGGGAGTTGGTAGGCATTGATTTAACGGGCCAACTACCAAAAACCAAGGGTGGCCATGAATACATCATGACAGTCACTGACTATTTCTCTAAATGGGTAGAGGCTTACCCCTTAAGGAATAAGTCAGCAGCTGAAGTTGGAAAGCATCTTTGCAGCATGATATACCGCCATGGCTGCCCCAAAAGAATTCTTTCGGACAGAGGAAGGGAATTCGTAAATGATGTATGTGTATGTTCACATGTAAAATACCAATTTCTGCTTGGTTCTGTCTTTTTTTAAAAAATGTGTTTTCTTTTTCCAGCTCAACACAACCCTTTGCAATTTGTTGGGGATCGAGAGGAGTGTCACGGCTGCATATCATCCCCAAACTAATGGCCTCGATGAGAAGACCAACGATAACATCAAGCGGCAAGTTTCGATAGGCTTGTCACATTAAATTACGTTTCACTTTCCACTTTTGATGTCAGAGTAGTCATGACAGAGTCTATCACAGTAAACATTGCATCACAATATAATCATAGATTCACAATCATAGATTGATTGTTATTAAGCATTTCAGTAGTTATTCACTAACAAAATAAAGAAATGAATTCAGTACATCAGTATTTTT
This sequence comes from Alosa alosa, assembly GCF_017589495.1. Classification (NCBI taxonomy): domain Eukaryota; kingdom Metazoa; phylum Chordata; class Actinopteri; order Clupeiformes; family Clupeidae; genus Alosa; species Alosa alosa. The sequence continues at coordinate 18,232,085 of NC_063208.1, read as the reverse complement.
CAAGAACAAAACTCCTTGTGGTGGGTGGAGCATGAAATTAAAACGACACATGCTTAAGAAAGCATTTGTGTTTGTATATTTTGTGTTCCTTGTTGTATGTCTAGAGCTCTGAAGAAATTGGTCAGTGACAAACAAGACAATTGGGATGTGTTTTTGGAAGCAACATTGTTTTCACTTAGATCAAAAGTACAAACCACAACAAAATACTCTCCCTTTCAACTGATGTATGGGAGGGAGGCAGTATTCCCCAGAAGTGCCTGTAGACATGCGGTCAGTGCTTTTCTAGAGCATATATAAGTACCTTCACAACTGAAAATTATCCTCGTCTTTTGTATTTCAATGTGCACGCTAACATTCAATTAGTTATACTTTTGACTTGCTATGTATTTTGCTATTTTTTTTTCAGCTTTCCAACATTATTCTTCCTGGGGAAACAAGTTATGGGGCATATGTCACCAAAAAGAAGTGGTCAAAGGAGGCAACAGAAGCAAAGGCCGCAGAAAACATTGCCAAGGCACAAGAAAAGCAACAAGAGGCATCTGCTAAAAAGGTACACAAAAAGCACCAACGAATTGTGTACCGTGTTGGTGATGAGGTGCTGCTTTACAACATGAGGAAGCAGGGAAGGAAGGGAGGGAGGATTGAGCCGGATATCTCCGGACCTTATGTAATTGCAACACTGCGTGGCAAATTTGTCACATTGACAAATTCTGTAGGAAATACTTTAAAAAACAAATATAATGTGGACCACATAAAGCCCTACATGAGGACCCAAAATGATGACAACTCCACACCAATGAGACCATCAGTCATTAAGTTAACATCTGTTATTCAATCAGTTCAAAGGATCAGTTATTTTATCTTATGATCAGTTCTTTCAATCAGTTCAAATGATCAGTTATTTCAATCAGTTCAAATGATCAGTTCTTCCAATCAGTTACTGTTCATTTTTAGAAATCTATACAAAACTTGAACTGATATTGTTTATTTGTTCAAATCTCTACCAGTGTAGACGTTTTACTGTTCATTTTTAGAAATGCATACAAAACTTGAACTGATATTTAATGTTTGTTCAAATCTCTACCAGTGTAGAGGTTTTGCTGTTCGTTTTTAGAAATCTATACAAAACTTGAACTGGCTGATAGCTAGCTAGCAAGTAGCTGGCTAGTAGTACACTAGTTTCCAAAAGATGTTCAGATGCTCCCTGGGCACAACACTGGTCTCTGCTGTTAGTGTGCTCACAAGAGCTTAACCTATGTCAGTCCTTTACTGTTGTACAGATGTAAAAAAAAACACCCCAGCAGGTGGACATTTTTGATGAAGACATGACTGGCTGTGTGCTTGTGATTCATTGTGATTTAAATGTGTTTTGTTTATAGTTATTTATTTGTCATTGTTTTCTAAATATATTGGTACTTCAAAGATCCTCTGCTTGTTAAATTATTGTGATCCTCGGGTCAAAGGGAGTGATACAAAATTGACTAAATAGATAGTCTTAACATGAAGTTAAATAAACAGTTACAGTTGGGTAGTCCAAGGCTACAGTAAATGAAAATAATGCAACAGAAGGGATCCAGACTGATCCCTATTATTCTGTCTAGCTACCCGTTAGTAATAGATTAGGGCTGTCAAGATAATGCTTGACTTTTGATTCATTGTTTACAGAAAAAAATAATGCGTATAAAATGAACGCTGATTTAATCACACTACGTAGTGACCTTAGCCTACAGTTCTACCACAGTACCTAGGGGCTTTTCTCAATATGTAGGCCTGGAAAGTTTGATGTAGGTAAGTGATTCTAATTCTATTCTCAGCCTAGACTTGCCTCTGAACTTTCGCGCTTGGTTACTGATAGAATGGAAGTTGTCCATAAGGATTGCATAGCGTAGGGCTAATGCAGGAAAGATAGAACTTTAGCCTACAACGGTATTGGAAATTATGTTTTGGGATCAATGGTCACTAAGGTGCATGTAGCGTGGCATGAAGATTAGCATATTTTAAAAGCCCTTTTCCCCTCTTGCGTCAAGTTAGCGAAAGTTTTATTTATTGTGTTGATAAAGAAGATGAAGCAGGACTATCAGGGCTGTGTGAGCAGGCTACTCCTGCACAGAACATCGGCCTCCGATAAACACACATCCCTCTTCGCTGCTCCTCAGTCAGCTGGGAAGAGACCACACACGCAGCCTACACACAGTAGGCCTATGCACAAAACAAACACTCATCAAGCAGCATTGTGTAATAGCAGTCAGGGCGCTTCTGTAAAAAACACCTAAATGTGTTAATTGTTTTTTTTTTCACCTGCCGTGTCTCGCCTTAATTTATAAAAACAAACATGAAACGTAGGTGTCTGTGCTGCCTTTGTTGTGTTAATTTAGATCAGACGAGGCGAGGGAAAATATGTTAGATCAGCGACCTTTTTTTTTCATGACTAAGGCGAGGCGATGACCTAGGCGGCAGTAATGTCCTGAAACACTGACTAAGACTATCTTAAGATGCATTATTGTTGACGAAAAAAGACGAGACTAAAATGTTTTGCATGAAATAAAAACTAAGATAAAATCTCTCTTCATTTTCGTCTACAAAATGAGAAGACAGAATATCTAGCTATTATGTTTTCAAAATTATAGTAAACGGAGTAAAACATTAATACTTTGGCCTATGACAGTGTTTCTCAAACTTTTTCAGTTTCAGGACAACTTAACTAACCCTAGCTAAAAAAAAAAATTAGACCTACTTCAACAGTAGCCTATAATTAGTGTTGCAGAACTGTTTTTACATGCAAGTTGGTTCAATATTGCAAACAACTCATCTATATTATATTTTACCACGTCTGCTCGCGGACTACTTGGGATAGCTTGCGGACCACCAGTGATCCCCGGACCACACTTTGAGAAACACTGGTCTACAAATATGACAGTGGTCCAGTCAAATCTTACTGTCTATGGTCAAATCCCAGCCGAGCTATAACTGTAGCTCGACTTACCTGTGCATGTAAACATACTGACTGACAAAAAATCAGAATGAGTAATTATAACAGACAGCAGTAGCCCTGTGGACACACAATATTGTTGGAAAATTGAGATGTGTGAAACACTATTTGACTCAAATGGTAATCAGAAATAATTTGTTATAAAAAAAAAGACTAAAAATGTGTTGACTAAAAACTGACTAAGACTAAGATACCTTTAGTTTTTTTTTTTACTAAAAACTAGACTAAAATGACGAGACTTTTAGTCGACTAAAAACTTGACTAACAAAATGATATTTGAATGACTAAATATGACAAAGACTAAAAAGGACATTTCGTCACAAGACTAAGACTAAGACTAAATTAAAAATAGGTGACAAAATTAACACTATGCCTTTGTAAGACAACTTAAATTAGAAAAGCCCGAATAATTCCAAACACAACGGTCATTGGAGAAAGGCAGGAAGGCAAAGCAAAGCAAAGGCAAAGTTACATACTAGCGTATGTAACTTCGTACAGTAGGCAGATAGGCAGCGCAACTCGATATGTCCGTGCTATCGATTTACGCTACGGTAGCTCATCTCGACAAAGGAGCCTAACTCGACACGACACCGGAACAAATTGTTCATGACAGGTTATGTAAGATAATGTGTATGTTGCTCTGAGCTGTCACATGTGTCCCCTATGTGTTCATTTAGTTGCGCGGAGATAACGGTGCGTGGGGGGTGTCGAGGGTGATTTGAAAAATCGTTTTAGTGAGGACGCTCTCAGTAATCATGCTTCCATAACAACCATGCTTTCTACTTGTCAATTAAGTCTTGACCAGAAAGTACTGAAGCAGAAGCACAGATGGATCCTAGGGGAGGAACACCATGACACCATGATTTCCCTGATGCCCTGTCAGAACTATTAGTTCTATTATACTAAAACAGATTATTTCCATAATGTGTGTGTTAATTGACAAGCAAGACATGGTACATGAGGGGTAATGACAAGCTTTTTTATGTTCTTTATTGTCTCCAGCACCTGAAACAAGCAAGAAGATACAAGGCACAGATATCAGGTACAATAGAAATCACTAAAGCACAATCAGGAGATCACATTTAATACACAGTACAGATGGTCAAATCAATCAACACAGTTGAAGGTCAGGAAAGATGAACTGTAGATACTGTGTCCTCTGAGAGTCTCTCTCAGAGACTGAGACCTCTCTCCCTCTCCATCATTCCATTTCTATCCTTTCTTGTGTTTGGGTCTGGGTCTTGTTTTTTATCGTAGTGAATTGAACTTATGAAGTCCAATTTCATCAGAATGAAGAGGAGCAATAACATAAGCAAAGGTCTGCGACCCAGCTGCAGGAGCATGTTCAGACTCCAATGAAGGACATTCACCCCCCCCCCCCCCCCCCCCCCCCGTTCAACAGAAAACAAGACCTGGCAGTACACACCACTTCACGGACAGACATTACAATTTTTTCACTGTTCCACACACACACACACACACACACTCTCTCTCTCTCACAAAAAACACGGGCAATATAAAAATGTCAGCTGTAAATCAATACAAATAACAAGCAATAACGAGCGCAAAGCCCAGTTCTGCTGTTTTCTTCACTGTTGTCTTTCAAGGTCGTATTAAAATTGTACATAGCAAGTGTTTTAACCATGCCCAGTCCACCCAACCTTTACAAATCACAAGTAAGCAGTATGCGGCACTTGGATTTACAGACCAAAAGAGCACAAACTGCACATGAATATTAAAAATGTATAGCTTTTTGTCAATACATACATTTATGCATACTTTCCTTTGTTTCATAATTCTCCCGTTATATACACTTAATGAGGTTTTCAGACTGTTTTTGCTGTCCTGCTGTGCAGCTATAAGTCAACTGTCCTCATGTGCTAAGTCATTGCCTCGTGTTGATTTTATAATATCTACATCTTCTTGTTCAGCCACTGCTTCCAGCCATCCTCCCTCACAAGAGTGTGTTTTCTCCGTTGCATGCTTAGATTAGTCAAGCTCCTCACATGCTCTCATGCGTAAGCAGACATTTATCGACACACAAGTGGCCGCCTTTCAAAAACATTCAAAGCAAAGCCCTCATGCACATATAAACCTGCTGAACCTGGAGAGTAAGCAAGCAAAATGTTTTCAGGGAAGTATGGATGAATGACTTGTGACAGGAGCCGCACCAATCGGCTCCGCTCCTGTCTTGGCCGTTGCATTGGGTGAATATGTGAGGAGACCGGTAAAATGAGCAGAGTGCCACTTCAAACGTTTCATAAATATGGAAATCACTAAACAGATGCATCTCAACTCTGACAAGCATCAAAATAATCAGAGTGAATCATTTCCCCACTGGACAAGGAGTGCAAAGCACCGTTATTTAAGCTATCACTTTTCTCTCTAAAAAAAACATTTTGAGAGCTTGACCCCCTCCCTACGCTTCCATCCCACTTATACCAGAATGGACACTCCTTGGCATCAAAAGCACCAAAATTGCCATTCATTGTTAAAAGGTAGTAACTCATCATCAGCAGTGGTAAAATGACAACCTGTAATTTCATTCATCCCTTAAGGTACAAACCCTCTCTGTCAGAGAGCTTATAAATATGATTTAGACTTTAAGACTTCAAGACTTTGTAAAAGTTATTTTCCAAAAACAAGATGTTGTTGACACAGTCATCATTTTCCTATTATGAATTAATTAACTATTAACTATTATAGTAGGTATATACTCAAATCTTTGGTAGTTTCTTGGTGACGTTGAATGGTTTCCACTATATTTATTATCAATATGTACTGTAGCTATATAGGCTTTTCCCCACTTATTTGTGATAACACTGCAGAATAAATAACATTGGGATCATTCAATATAATTAATTGCTGTCATTAAAACCCCACATCTCTCAGTTATCCATGATGAGCTGTCCTTGTCCTTTTATCTTGCCCTCAGAGAATAATGCTTTGATAAAGTGTTTGATAAAATGTTTTATCCCACAAGTAATGGTAGTTCTGTGCATTTATCTGCATTTGTGTAAGTATAGGCACATGTCATGCAATGACAAAAAAGGCAGATATTGGATATGGAATGGTTGGGGCTTACACACTTGTGGTCATCTTTGGGCAAGGTGATTATGTGATTCTTGGAGACTTCCTCATTTATATCTTCTTAAAAAATCTATCTTAAAAGTGATGAAATTCAAATGTTTTTGTTCATGTAAGAGCTGCATGCCTATGGAATAGGCCAAAGTGAAGAAAGAAGAATGTGATTTGTTTTTGCATTACAAAGATATAACTTTGTTGGTACCCCTAAAAACAGACATATTTGATTTTGTATTCACTCATTCAGCCTATTTAAATGAAGAATGGTCTCATTGCGCACACCTAAGTGTACATGGACCAGAGAAATCCCAGGAAAGAGTCGTCTGACGGGATCAGAAGGAAATATAAACATGCATGGATATGCATGAAAAAAGATGTTACATTCAAGATAGCTCACAGTAGATTAGTGTCATATCAAGGTGACGATATATCAATCTTACAATCTACATATTATAACAATGTACACCATTTATTTACAACTAGTTTACCACACGCATTTATAAGAAGTCCTGATGTCTTGTAGCACATTTACAGTAGTATTACACTATGATAGTTTATGCCTTCAGATAGCTCTTTTCAACTTTAATGTTGACATTATTTTAGATATTTACAGTTGATACTGATAGTCTGTAAGATGTGGCAGAATGATCTTTTTCACCATATTCTTAAAAGTATTTGAATATGAATTGATGGATCTATCAAATGACAACCTTTAAGAATGTAATATTTTATTGACAGTCATGATAGTGAATAGTCCTGTTTACATCCATCCATCCTTTGAGTCCAAGTGGCACTGCAGGTGTAGCTTATCACATGATATGAAATCCTCCAAGCATTGACTTGCACCAGCTTATGACCGCTTGGCGTTCCTTGCTGCCTGAGACGTGTCGTAGACCTGGTTGCTGGCCGTCCGGTCCGTCATAGGCAGCGTGAGGACGTTCTCGAAGACATTCCGCAGACTGTAGCAGCAGATGATCTCCTTGAAGGTCTTGCGCATCTCCTGGCTGCGGAAAGCGTAGATGAGCGGGTCGATGACCGAGTTGCACATGATGAGGATGAGATACATGTGGAAGTGCGACATGAAGCAGACGCAGTAGATGTTCCGCGGGCAGGAGATCATGAGGATGAGGTGCAGGAAGAAGGGCGCCCAGCACACCACGAAAATGCCCAGCAGGATGGTCAGCGTGATGGCGCCCTTCATGCTCGCCCGCTGGTGGATGGCGTTGTAGCCGGGCAGCGCGGCGATGCGTTTGACGTGCGAGCGAGCCAGCATGAACATGTGGCTGTAGAGGGACGCCATGAGCACGAGCATGGCAAAGAACATGGACACGAGGCAGACGATGACCGACGTGGAGTCCGAGTAGATGATGAAGACGATGCCGCAGCCCGTGCAGAAGGTCCAGATGCTGGCGATGATGAAGGAGGCGCGACGCACCGTCATGATGTTGTGGTAGCGCAGCGCGTAGAAGATGGTCACGTAGCGGTCCACAGCGATGGCCAGCAGGCTGCACATGGACGCCACCACCGAGATGCAGATCATGGAGTCGAAGACGTTGTCCATCTGCCGCGTGAAGTGGTCGTCCACCACCAGCTGCCGGTTGGCCAGCAGGTAGATGACGATGGTCTCCCAAGCATTAGACACGCTGACCAGCATGTCGGCCACGGCCAGGCTGCACACGAAGAAGTACATGGGCGAGTGGAGGTTCTTGTTCTTGATGATGGCCCAGATGACCAGGATGTTCTCCAGGAGGCTAATAATGCCCAGTGTGAGGAAGACCTCGGTGGCGATGTTGAGCTGCTCGCACGCCTTGGGCTTGGCCATTGGCGCAGACGTGGCGGTGGCGTTGGGGTGGGAGTACACGGGACTGGCATTCAGCCACAGGCTCCAATGGGGGAGGGGGAGGGTGGTGGTCTCGGAGGCGTTCATCTTGGGCCTGCGTCTCGGGCGCAGGTCGGGTCAAGTGCGGGGGGGAACAGGAACAGACACAGCGTTGGGGCTCTTCTCCAGTTCTCACTGATGTAGGCAGAGCATGGTCCAGTGAACAACCGCAAACTGAAAAGGGGAAATGACTAATTTAATGACACAACTGTAACACTTAAAACATCACAACTTCTAAACTAATTAACAACTCATCATAAAAAAGGGTCACATGACATCACTGGGATAGTTATTTTTATTTAAAGGTATTCTAAGCAGTGTTACGCGGTTTCTAAGCTAAAACATTTTTTGTCACATACAGCAAATATCACCTCACCATCCACTAGCTGCCTGTGCCCTGAATAAATGGCAACAAAAACAACCTGGTCCAACCTCCAACCAAAAACATAACAAACTGTTCCAACCCATCACCGACGAGATGCGTGTTTCCATTGCATGGGAGGGAGGGGAAGGAAGTTTTGTTTGAACGTCAACAGAAGTGACGTTACCAACATTGCTTAGAGCACTTTTAATAATCATGATGATTTGTTTTGTAAAATCCACCTTACATTTAGGGAAAAAAGTAGGTCTACACAGTTATGTTTCCACAGATTTTGCTCATTCACGCACACTTGCTCACTATCGGAACTCCCCCTATTACCGTCGGCCCCGTATTTCCGCTGTCTTGCGTGTATGTGTCACTTAATATCCATTTCTATACAAACCAAGACGGCGGACTCCTAAAGAAACGCAACCACCCACGATAGGTTTATCTGAATTAGCCGTGACTCGAAGAGCTGTAAACAGTGTTGTAAGGCTTGGAGCCCCAGTGGAATTTTAATTTCATGACGAGAATTCTCGGTCTAACTGTTCATGTGCCGTTGAAACGGCGTAAATAGGCGACCCATCAGGCCAGCACTATAACTCCGAGCGTGGTAAACAAAATCGGATATTTCAGGCAGTAAATGCTCCTGTTAAGAACCAAAGTTCAAATCTACACATCTATGGCTACTGAAAAATGTAAGGTTCATTTAGCAAATGTTATTTTGAAGTGTTAAAAAACATTGTTGTTTTAGAATTTCTGAACAAAAGTGGTGATAATTGGGGGTTTTACGATACATTTTCTTCAGCTTCATACAGCTATGGTGCTATGGTTACCATGGTACCTAATCCATAGCAAGAGAAGAAGTAGAAGAAAGTTTTATTCCTCTGTCTGGAAGTCCTTTTTAAAATGAGCTTAGACAGTGCTATACTCTTGAATGCATGCCTATGGAGACGCTTTTGGCTTCACCTAAAAGTGATAACTACAGCAATTACTTAGCAATTACCTGTAACAAAGGGTAATGATTTGGATCTGATAATGGGCACTTCTCTCCATCTATTGGGGGAATGATATGGCACAGATTGATTGTCAAATCTCATTCCCCATCACATCTCTTCTGGATTGAAACTGTCTTTTCAGAAGGATGGGAACCCTGCAGGCTGAACGTTTCTTTCAAATGACCTGAGACCTTCTGTTCAGCAGAGGATAGCTTCTGATGAGCTTTAGTGGAGGCCTGTGCTCCAGAGTGCCTTCTTTTCCAGGCCCTCTATAATTACACCCCAGGGATTCTGCACTGGGGTGGAACGACATAATTTTGGATGAGAAAACGGACAGAAGTTTGGACCCGAATGGAAAGAGGGTACAACCGCATCCAAGACACCATCATACAATAAACAAGTTGCATTATGCAAGGAAAACTCTGTGAAAATATCTCTAGCATTGAGGTAGAATGCCAATTGTCAAGTGCAAAATGGCTATACAATGGAATCCAGTGGAGCAAGTGTGAATGTCAAAGTAAACTGTTTGCTTTTACCTCGGACCGGCTCAATATGCTATTTTATGTTTCCGACAACAGTTTATGTTGGCCTACTACTTTTAAACCCAAGTGAGGTAAACTATCTTGCATAGAAAAATAATCATTTTTTTTGTCTTCAGGATGTTTTAACAGTGGATTATTTACACTAACAAAGTTGTAACAAGATAATTGCTTATGTATTTATTTCCATTTCAGCAAATGGTGGGCCATTTAACAGTCCTACCCAATCAGGTTAAATTATGATTTATTATAATAACATTATATTCATTTGCTATTAGATAAGCTGAAAGAAATATACAGAGAAGGTTAAAATCCCATTAAAAGTAGCAGCATATAAATATGTATAACCTGCTTGTAAAAATTAAAGACATCCATGGCAATGTCAGCCTGCTCCTGTTATCAGCACCTAAAGACAAGGCCACTTCACAGCATGACAGCGACATCCAGACAGCCCACACACACTCTGTGCCATGCCGCTCTTCTCTGGATAAAAACAGATGCCATTTTTCTTTATCGCTTGCTGATGCCGAAGCTCACATGCCAATGATTCTAATGAGGCCTTGCCGCTCGTCTCTTCGAGTAAATCGCATCGCAAACAGACTTCATTTGCATTTCCAGCGTCACACCACCGCTGGAGCTCGCTGCTTAATGAGTGACAGGCAGCTCACGCTCACGCTGTAAGCAATGCCAACTCCTTATCGACAAGCCGGCTCACCACCTCAGCTGCCTGCCGTGCCTGTAATCTTAATTGTATTTGATGTGTGGAGTTCTGTCATAGCGCAAGGGGGGTGTTTTAGTTACCCTAATTGCCGCTTAAATTAGCCCAAAGTTTCTTTTGAAGAGTGATGAAAACAAATCGAGATTTTAAAAACAAAGACCATTCTGAGAATGCTGAATTGACATCTGAGGTCGTTCTTTTTTTTTCCTTTTGCTTTTAAACACCAAACAAAACAAAAGGCTTTTGACAACAACTCCTAGTGCACTGCACTGACACATCATATCCTTCACAGATCAACACCAAATATCTGTCCAGATAAGTGTGGTCTACTTTGAGCCCATGGGATGTATTTTCCTGAGCCGCAGCCACCTTCTGTGCTGAGTGCAATGTGCTTCTGTTTCCATCACTGCCAAAAATGGTGCAAATGAAATAAACAAAAGATGTGCTGTACAGAGGACATGACCTGTTCCCTCAAGCAACACCACATCGCATGTGATCCATAATTGTATATCCAGTTAGGCCTTCTGTCTAGGTATGGCCATAAGATCTCATCCACATTACATACAATGTTGTCTGGTGCTAGGCATCATGGAATCGCCTGGTCCTTGTTAAGATTGGTCCTGGTCTGATTGCTAGTTGAACTCATTATCTAAAAGTGTTTTAACATGGGAAGACATCTAGTGTAAATAATAGACACCAATGAGTACAGTTTTGCTAGAAGTGTGTTGTTAAATTGCAAACTGAGCATAAAGATGTGAATTTTGGGTCGGATGAATTAAGATCACAGGTAGAGTAGAACTCTTCTCAATCCTCCACCAACGCCATCAAATACTTCACTGTCAGCAGATTACTTTGCAACATTTTTCATTGAAATAGTTGCTAAAATAAGTGCTCAGTTTGATGAACCTATAAGCAGGGCTTTGCCTTGTGTTGGCATGATGGCATCATTGGACTCTCTCTCCTCTTGATGAGGAAGCGGTCTCTCAACTGCTTCAGCGAAGTCGTCCAACAACATACCCTTCAGATCTTGTCCCGTCCACTCTTCTACAGTCTATCGCACCTGCTGTTCTACCGGCAGTCACACATGTGTTTAATACTTCACTCAGTTCTGGAATAGTTCCTTCTTCTTTTAAACAGGCAGGCGTTACACCTTTGCTAAAGAAAAGTACACTTAACACTTAGGGACCTGTATCCCTAAGTTTCTTATGCGTTATGATTGGTATATTCTAGTATTTGTTTATTTTCATTAGGCTTTTGATTGAATTGACATTGTTGTTTATTATTGCTATTCTCCATAATGTAGTCTTACCAACTTTTACATTGTTTACTGTTAAATTTAACTATTGTATTGTTGTTATTTGTATGTCACTTTGGACAAAAGCATCTGCCAAATCCCATAACCGTCACCAAACATAAACAATGTGACGTCATGTGTAATCACTGATTGCACCTTTAAGACAACCCGCTGTGTTCGATCAAGCTACTCAACTCTAGCAGAGAGGCTGAATTGAAATCAAGCTACTCAACTCTAGCAGAGAGGCTGAATTGAAATCAGATTGGAGTTGGTATGTTGAGTGGACATAGAGTGCAATTCTTTGAACATGCAGGTTTATATGAGGGTGCATGTAAGCACACCCGTGCGTCCACAAGTGTGATTGTGCATTCAATGTGGTCATTTGTGTGTGTGTGTGCTTGCTTCGTGCGTGCGTGCGTGCTTGTGTGTGTGCGTGTATGCGTGCATGTGTGTGTACAGGAAAAAGTCATACACAGTGTCAACTGAGTTTGTTTCATTTCCTTCTCAAGACAGCTTTCTTCTGAGATCTTGCCATTTTAGAGCAAGTATGAAAGGCTGCCACATTGATTTGATGCATTCCAATGTATTTACAGAGCGCTAAGGAAGGTGATTATCATCATTATGTACAATCATATGACCTCAGTTTCTACTGAAATCTAAGCATTGTCATTGGTTATTATGCTCACGCCTTAAATGGTGAATTGGAATAGTGGCTCTTACAAAAAAAAGGTCTTTATGAATTGGTCATAGAAAAGTTCCTGTCTGTCCACTAGCACTGATCTAGATGGAGGCTCTGCAGAAGTTACAGTAGGGACAAGAGGTAATTATCGGCAAACGCGCACTCTTCTAAAAGTGGACAAAAACAGAGAGAGAGAGAGAGAGAGAGTTTCTGAAAGCCATGATATTTCCTGAAGGGATTTCAGAGTGCAGTTTAACTCTGCATCTTTTTTTTTTTTTTTTTGGGGTTACATTCGATATTAATGTCATTCAAGCTACACCTTGATAGATAAAAAGGAGAGAGGAAAAATATAAATGCAGGATTTGGTAGTCTAGGGGACACGCATAGCAACATGAAAAGCCTGTACTAATTAAAGAAACATTAAAAGACAGAGGTCCAATGGTGTTCGACTGAACAGCCTTCATCCCAGTGTACTGTGTGGCAGCTTTCATATTCTGATAGAGGCTTTTTAGCTAAAGCTCATTTCTGATTTCTGAAGCCCCTTTTCATTAATGGAGGATGATTATTTTGTCATTCCTGTATGAACCTGGATTTGAAAGCACCTTTTGGGGAATCTTATGAACTTATCTTATGAACGAAAGTGCCAAGCCAGATGGCAGGCAGGCATCTGCAATCTTAATAGATCAAGTTGTCAGAAAAATGGGAAATTATATACGGCCAACATGAAAAGATGCATGCACCTTTCAAAGCAATAAATGCTATATATGTTTTTTTCTTGTCAAGGATATACCTCCATGACAAATCTATGTAGGATCTCAATGTGCTATTTCAGGCCCATAGGCTTCTGGGTTGCATAAGCCTGTTAAGAGGATTTTATTGGGGGCCAAGCAGCGAAGCTGCGAAGGCACCCATTGTGTTTGTTAGTTTTCTTATTATTATTATTCCTCTGCCATTGAAGTCTATGGCAGCCCATAGAACCGTCTGGTGAAAAGTTGTGAAATTTGGCAAACTGATAGGGGACAGTCTCATAATTACGTAACTTCTGACCTGTTGACCCGATTGTCAAAAATCAGGTATCGTTGGAATCCTTGGACCAAGCCGAGTTCAACGCACCCTATGACGTCATTTTCCGCCATGATGGATTTTCCGCCATATTGGATTTTAGTGAAAGTGAAACTAAAACTTCACAGGTCACAAATTTTGTCCGATCGTCACCAAACTTGACACACATGCTCTTCAGACCAAGCTGCACAAAAGTTATCCCTTTTCGTCTTCGGAACTCAAACCGTTTGACCGTAACAGCCAATCGAAATATGCGGCGAAGCCGCCAAACAGGAAGTGAGCTCATATCTCAGCAACCCATTCATCTGTCATAACCAAACTTAGTACATGTACTCAGGACCCAATCAGGGGGACGCTCAAGAAATCTGGTGACCTTTGACCTCTAGGGGGCGCTGTAATTAAGAAACATGCCTTTTGGCCTGTAGCTGCAGTTGTGTTTAGAATTAAAACGCACTAGTGGTGTCTGTTAATACTGTTGGAGATCCTTAGGCCGACCCAAGCCAACTTGTGATGTCATCGCAATTGATTCGGCCGCCATATTGGATTTAATCAAAAACACGTACAAGTTTTCACAGGTCACAAATTTCAGCGGATCCTCACCAAAATTGGCAGAGACCATCTTTAGACCATAATCTATTAATATATTGCTTTCTGGAACAACTGGCAAAAGCATTCGCTCGTAACAATCAATCAAAATTGGTGGCGAAGCCGCCAAACAGGAAGTGAGCTCATATCTCAACAACCCTGCCATGTATCATAACCAAACTTACTATATGGATTCATGACCCCATTCGGAGGTAGTGCAAAAACTTTGGTGACCTTTGACCTGTAGGGGGTGCTGCAATTAGCAATATTGCATTTTTGATCTGTAGTTGCTGATGTGTTTTATCGATCTTTTATTTTTTGATGTGAAACTGATGACAACATGTTCCATCCAGTTAATTCTAATGTGTGCGTGCAAGAGCGAGGCGGGGCAGGACGGGGTGGGATGGGCAGGGGTGATTAGGTGGGGGGCTGGCTGGCGGAGGCAGTGACAATACTCAGCCCTGTTTCAGCCCTACAAAATCAATTTTCTTTTTGATGTGAAACTTGTTGAAAGTGTTGATGCCGGGTATCCGCTGAATTCAATCTTGTCACCGTGGCTACTCCGGCCTATTCTGCTTGGCCCCCTCATTGCTGCTTGCAGCTATATTTTCCTTTGCTTTTATGATGGGTCTAATAATAAGCATGTCTTTCATCATGATTCTGAAAGCCCATACACAGTATGATTGGATATAGTCACCCTGCATGCTCTCAGGCTACTTATAGAAGGTCCATAAGGATAAACCCAGCCCTATTACTGTATAATAACTGAACCCCTGCCTGCCACTTCCTAGCCTGATTTCAAAAGACTCACTCACTTTGTGAAGAGAGTATGGGTGCTCTCAGTGGTTAAAGTGGGATTTGGCAGGTGGGGGAACCCAGTGCCGATGCGATGGGGAAAAATGACTCACCGTTGGACAACATATTGAGTATTGTGGTGTAGCAATACTTTTTGGACAAGAATTGCTAGCTTCTTGGTCACCTCTGTACACGGAAAATTAACTCACCATTTATTTTAACAATTGCATCACGCTATATCGTTGGTATGAAAGAATATATTTATTATTAATTCATCTGAGGTGGCGGAACTGCTGATAAAGCATCAGCAGAACAATGTATTTACATTTGCTGCTTACATTTACATATTCCTCTGACAGCATTTTTTTACATTTGCAGGTGTTGCTACTACTCTTTACCTTGCCCACAGCCACTTTCAATTTCAAAACTAATGTCATCCCCTCATCACTGATTGGCCCACCATCCTGCTGGCTGGGGGAAACATAAACGCATGGACAGGAGCCAGTAGTATCTCAGCGAGATGAAAATGAGTAGAGCTACTTGGCGGGTGGGGCCAGGCTAGCCACCCACCTGCAGCCACAATTTATTCCCTTCTGTGTGCTCACCTATAACCTAAAGTAGCAACCATGTTCATTTATTAACATTCGTTCCATCAATTTCCTGTTACTCATGTCTTTTCCATTAGTGTATTGTAGGTCACTCCCCAGAAGGATATGTGCTCTGTCTGCCTCTCTCTCTCTCTTTCTCTTTCTCTTCCTGCCTTTCTCACATCTCTCTCTTTGCCTCCCTGTCTTTCACTCTCTCTCAGTCCTTTTCTATTTTATGATCTTCTTTGACTCCCCTGGCATGTCGTGCTCCAGCACAATCCTGTCTGCCCTGCCGGCTGTGATGCGGTGGCGCACCTCCACATATCAGGGGCCGGCTCTGACTCACGCCCCCGCACAGGGCTGACTCAGACCGGACTGCTGGCGCAGCCCCAGCAGTAGCAGCAGCAGCAGCAGTCTTTCTCAGCAGCATCAAATCACCCACGATTCCCCTTCATTCAGCATCACACGGACCGTGCGTTTAAGAAGCCCTGGGGCTACATGGGGTAGCCTCCTGTTTAGCGACATGCTGAGGAGGGCCATTGCTATTCCTTTTATAAAAAGCACAGATCTAAGTATAGATCTACAGCACAGTACTGGTGCAACTCTAATTGCCATGCCTTAACCCCATGGGAGCAATAGATCTTGAGCCTTTCTTGCAGGAATTTATTTGCATTTGTTCGCTGTCTCAATTCCAGTCAAGAGAATACACATACTAAAATTACTACTGACAAAGAAGCAAGATGTATAGTCCAAATGGACATATTATATTGAAAATCATCATTTTGTTTTAAACCATGCCTTGAGGACCACCAAGACGCTGTTTTGCTCAAAAAACAGTATAGCATCTGTTTTTTGTAGTTTGCAAGAATAGCCCCATTACAGACTTGCTAATTGCCCAAGCAAAGGGATTTGCATAGCTTCTCATTAATTAAACTGTTAAATGCATCACACACATACACAGAAAGAAAAGGGAGTTAAAGACAGAGAGTGTGAAAGAGAGAGAGAAAGAAAGAGGGAAAGAAAGAGGGAAAGAATGTGAGTAGGAATATGTATGTCCACATACATAGTGTACATAGAGTTAGAGAGGAAATGACAGATAGAGATAAGATAGAAAGGGTATTCTTAGACTGAAAAAAGCAAGTCTTATTTTAACAAGTCCAGAAGGAATTGGCTCCAAGGGGCTTGTTCTTACATTCTTCATCCTCCTGTTGAATTTAAATGATGGAGTCATGTTTACTTTGCCATTCCAAGCCACATTTGACTTGATTTCATAACCATGTCATGTTCCAGTTGAATGATATATTTGTAGGCCGATTCTCAAGTAAACTGAGGAATGTGTTCATGTCTGCGAAGATGCCTTTTACTGCCCAGGAGCTCTTTTGTCATTCATGGGGAATGCAACCAATAATTCTATAGAATGCCACTGAGGACCCCACGCACTAAAACAATGTTGAATGATTGCTTCACATTTGCTATTTCTAGCTTTTTAAGATACAAAGAATAGCCTAATGGTCTCAGGGAGGTAATTTGGTCAAAGACCGTTCTTTGAAATAGTTTGTGATTAGGTGTCTCTCAACTGAATTTCTACTTTTAGTTTTCTAAACCATTTCCTAATTGGGTTTTCTAAGTTCACCGACATCATTGCAAATTCGTATTGTACTTCAGTACCGGACAATGGACAGCGCCCATATAAATTAAACACTTCATCTAACGTAAGGGTTTCACTCCAATCTATGATTTTGAAAAAGCCATGTGATTAGACTGCAGCAGGTAATGGCATTTTCCGTCTAGGCATCAATTTCAAAATAAGTGTAGGTAATAAGAATTAGCCTACCCAAAGACCAACGGCCACCTAAAAAGCCACGCGCGGTCGGCAGCACTCACCGTTTCCCTCGAGAACGAGACGTTTCCAGCACCTGTTGATGAGCGGAACGTGAGCAAGAAATCTAGTCAGTAATTCGAGCAGCTTCTCAAAGGTAACGTAGGCTAGACTTCCAAGGGAATGAACCCTCTTTGCTGTGTGGTCTTGCGTAGGTCTGGTAGCCTATATAAGCTGAGTGCGTGTGTAACCCCACCTCCCGCATCTTGGAGTCGATTAAACACTCGCACAGATAAACCAACAGCATAGTCCGCATAACAGTGAAACATAACAGAAGTCGGCCAGTTTGCAAAAGCGTTCGTGGTGCACAATGTTTAATTTACCTTTCTGGTGTTGTGAAATATCAATTCTACGACGTAATCGTCCCAAAATAGGTCCGGATCAGTTATCCTTTTGACAATAAACATTCCTATCCAAGAGTGGGAGTGCAAAGAAGAACATTTTCTGTCAGGATTAGGCGGTTTATTCATCTTGGAGAAAAAATACAAGTTTGTCTAATTAAAACATAGTCTAAAATAATCTGCATATTGTCTAACTGACAACAAAATAACAAGTCTTTGAAGTATTGGGGGTCAGGACTGAAGGGGAATGTCTAAAATGATCTAAAGGAATTAAACATTAGCCTACACCTACCAGTTTTCAAGAACACAGTTGATTAGACTTGAAACAGATACAAGAGTAAATAGGCTATATATTTTTTAATTATTTAAAAAGCACTGGCAAAAAGACACATAGGGCTAATTCCGAGTCAGCGCTGTTTCTTAGTCACCTGTGCAAGCTGATTTCTCTGGAGGAATGGTAAAGGCAGTGTCAGTAGTGGTTTTTGGCATGGGAGCTTTTTTCATGACACATGGGGAGCGGCACGAACACTTACAAAAATAAATCGGAGTATTTTGCTTTCATTTGCGCTAATCAGTTTTCTATCGCTCGTTTGCACGTCAATCGCTTGCTTCTGAGGTCTCACACACAGAAGGAAAAGGAGGAGGGGCGGCCGGGGGTACGGTGTTCATTTTAGGACATCCTCAGACTCAGGTGTCAGATTCAGAAAAACATCGGTCATCTTCAGACAAAACTGCCTCCGCGTAAGAAAAACCAGACTCAGGTGTCAGACTCAGAAAAACATCTGTCATCTTCAGACAAAACTGCCTCAGCGTAAGAAAAACCTCTGTCATCCTCAGATAAAACTGCTTCAAACCAAACTGCCTCAGAAAAAAGTGGAGTCAGGTCTCAGAAAAAACGCATTCAGAAAAAAATTGGAGTCAGGTCTCAGAAAAAAACGCTGTCAGAAAAAGTGGAGTCAGGTCTCAGAAAAAACGCTGTCAGAAAAAGTGGAGTCAGGTCTCAGAATATCAGGTCTCAGAAAAAACGCTGTCAGAAAAAACAGAGTCAGACGAAAAAGTCTCCAATGAAAAGTTATTGTGGGGACAGAAGAAGACGACGGATACAGAACGGTGAGTTTAATATTATGCTTCATACGTTATTCTGTCACTGGCAGGGGCAGAATTTCACGGCGGCCACAACGGCCGTGGTAGCCTTTGGCCGTGAAGCCCCTTTGAAAATCATAGGTTTACAGGCCACGGTGGCCTTGGTGCCCCCTTCTTTCAATATTCTGCTTTGTGTCCTACTAATAGCGATTTTTATTTAGCCTGCGGCCTGTCAAAATAATCTTAGCATTCACAGCGCAAATTAATTTAGTCTTTTACGCAGTGGAGAAAGTGACATCGCAAGAAAGTGCGTCCAAATTCACCCATTCTTCTCAGTTGAACTTCTCGAAGTAGCCTATTCATCACACAGACATCACAAGTGATGTCACATGAAAACTTTTTCAGCTTTTAAACGATGTTAGCCGATAATTGCTGTGTTGAACGGTTCGCGAGAAAAAGTAAATAATATAATTCAATTTAATCATACATTCTACTGAAGGTTTTTGCGTCCATGATCTCCCTACCCATTCATCTCGGTGGAATACATTACGAACCCTTCTTTTAACACATGACAAACCACATATCAGAATAAACAGCAGACCTTACCGAACATAAAAGTGTAAAGCAGTCCCCTGTACAGTTAGCCGTTCCAGAGTAATCCAGTTTTGAATTTGCAGTAAATTTCGACATGCATTGATGTCTCCAAATTTGGGCTTTAAGTTTTACAATGTGTTTAAATTGTTCCACATGATTTCATAACGGGCCAAATACAAAATAAATGTTACAAATATCGCCTAGATATTGGTAAAATCAGAAGACAACTGACTAAGAGTTTGTGAAAGTAGCCTGATCACAAAATGCTAAGCATGCATCTAGGCTATTTGAGTTTCTTAAAGATGAGCTGTGCTTAAATTTAAATTGTTCAATACATGATTTCATAGCAGGCCAAATATAAAATAAATGTTATATATAGCCTAGATATCTGTTTTATTAGATGATCAGATGATTTACAGTTATATGTAATATGTCATGTTTCATGTTTTGTAATGTTTCATACAATGATGCAGGTCTACTGCAATCCTGCACTGCTCAGTTAGCTCCTGTGTTCACTTATATCTTTAACACATCATTGGCTCAAGAGACAGTTCCTACTTGCCTCAAGCAGTCTGTTATTGTTCCAGTACCGAAAAACAAAAGTCCATCATGTCTGAATGACTACCGCCCAGTAGCCCTGACGTCTACAGTGATGAAGTGTTTTTGAGAGCTTGTGAAAAACATTATCTGCTCATCCCTCCTGCCTTCTTGATCCCCTCCAATTTGCTTACAGAGCCAACAGGTCTACAGAGGGATGCCAGCTCAAACCTTATGCACACCACCTTAACTCACCTGGAGGAGGGAATGGGAATTATGTGAGGATGCTGTTCATTGACTTTAGTTCAGCATTCAACACGATAGTACCTCTCACCTTGGTCACAAAGATGAAGGCCTTAGGACTGAACACCACCCTGTGTCACTGGATATTTGACTTCCTCACCAACCGTTCACAAGTGGTTAGAGTGGGGGGGTCTGACATCTGACTCATTAACCATCAGCACTGGTGCTCCCCAAGGCTGTGTTTTGAGTCCACTGCTGTACAACATATACACACATGACTGCAAAGCCAACAGTAGTCATACCTCCATCATCAAGTTTGCAGATGACACAGTGATCTTGGGCCTGATTAGTAACAACAATGAACAGCTGTACTTGGATCAGGTTGATGAGGTGGCACAGTGGTGTCAATCTAACAGCTTGACACTGAATATCAGTAAAACCAAGGAAATGGTAGTGGATTACAGAAGGCAGCAGCAGAACTACAGTTACACCCCACTAATGATCAGCGGGCAACCTGTAGAGAGTCACAAGTTTTAAATACCTTGGTGTCCACATTACTGAAGACTTAACATGGACTGTTAACACTCAATATGTTCTGAAAAAATCCAGACAATCGACTCTACTTCCTTCGTCAGCTAAGGAAATTCAAAGTTTCTACATCCATCGTGAAGGCCTTCTACACTTCAGCGGTTGAGAGTGTTCTAACTGGTAGCATCATCACCTGGTATGGGAACTCCACAGTTAGAGATTGTAGTACTCTGCAGAGAGTAGTCTTTGCTCAGCTGAGCGTACTATAAGAACTCAACTCCTGCTCTACAAGATATCTATTCCAGAAGAGTACTCCTAAGAGCCCAAAAAGATTCTGAAGGACTCCTCATCCTAACAATGGATTATTCCTACCGCTGAAATCAAGAAGACGCCTATGTAGTCACAAAGCCAGAACTGAGAGACTCAGGAGAAGTTTTATCCCCAGACCATCCGAACTCTGAACTCACACTACACTATACTGACTTTCTGCACTCATTCACTACTCAGCACTCATGCTGAGTATTTCTTACTTCCAGTAACTATATGCATGTGACAATAAACTTCCTTGTATCCTTGTATCCTTGTGAATAGGCTAAATACAACATCATTTTTATAGCCTACTACTGTATAGTTAACTTTGGCCTTGGTGCCCATGTGGCCTTTGTGCCCCCCACCAAATATGCCCAACTGAAGGCCAAGTGGCCTTGCCCCCCCAGAATGGTGAAATTCCAAGCCTGGTCACTGGCATGTTATATTTGGTGCTTGGTTAGATGTAGAAATTATAAGTAAAGGTGAAAAGTGATCCAATGGTATACACATTGTAGGAAATCCATGGATGTAACAGCAGCTAACCTCACTTAGCTAACCTCATAGCTAGTAACATTAGCAGCTGCTGTAAGGCACATACCGAGTAAGCTACGTACTACATACAGCAAAATAATTTGTTTTTCGTAGGGATTACGGTACATTCAATGAGCTAGGGAAAAGTGGGTTAAACATTTTTCCACCACGAAAGTCCAGAACGACACCTGGACCATTATTTCTTACTTTTGCTAACCGTTTCCCAGTTGTACACTACCCCAGTAAGAAACCTGCATCATTATCATCACATCATTATTCCCAAACCCCCATAAAGACATATGTGCTATGTCATGATGTAATACCATATAATACCATTATGATAATACATGAAATAGCAGGTACCAACAACAAGGCACATTTCTCTAAATAAGTTAAGATAATATCTCATATCAAATGAATTCAACAACGCTGCAGTTATTGTCCCCTGGGGATTACATTTCAAGTACCTGTCTATCTTTATGTCTGTCTATTATTGTTGTGCAATGACAATGACAACTGCTAACGTTTTATAATGGTATCATATGGTATTACATCATGGCATAGCACACTTGTCTTTATTTAATACTTAATACTTTTCTGAGACCTGATTTTCTGAGACCTGACTCCTTAGAGATGTTTTTCTGAGGCAGTTTAGTTTGAAGCAGTTTTATCTGAGGATGACAGCTAGGTTTTTCTTACGCTGAGGCAGTTTTGTCTGAAGATGACAGATGTTTTTCTGAGTCTGACACCTGAGTCTGGTTTTTCTGACGCTGAGGCAGTTTTGTCTGAAGATGACCGATGTTTTTCTGAGTCTGACACCTGAGTCTGAGGATGTCCTAAAATGAACACCGTACGGGGGATTCAACTCTTGAGCACGTCTCCTTACTGGAGCGGGGAATATCGCATAACTAATGCTAAAGTCAATACTACGATTTGCTTCCAAAACAGCACATTTCATTCA
Source organism: Alosa alosa (assembly GCF_017589495.1). Classification (NCBI taxonomy): domain Eukaryota; kingdom Metazoa; phylum Chordata; class Actinopteri; order Clupeiformes; family Clupeidae; genus Alosa; species Alosa alosa. The sequence goes on along the minus strand of NC_063208.1, from coordinate 18,209,509 downwards.
TAACATTGGTTTCCTGTTATTTTTCTGGATTATGAAAAAGTAAAAAAAAAAAAAAAAGATAATATCTACAAAACGAATCTGCACAACAAAAGTAATTGGTTTCATTTTGAAAATGGTTGACTGTGTTGAGGGATAGGTGCATTTGTTTCTGGAGTGCCAAATAAACACAGGACAAGAAAGGGTCAAGCCATCAGGTACCCGCTTAGGCGGGTGGTCGCCCAGGGCGTCATACAAGACACATACAAGATACATAGGCCTACAAGTTTCACCTCTGATCTGGCCACATAACCACACCTACATGACAAACAATGTCCTCTCAGACTAAGCAACAGGGGAAATATTGCCCTGTGTGCTATATCCACCCTTGAACCGACCCCATGTCAATGTCTTCCCATGCATTCCTCTTCCATTGCTTGCAGAAGAGGTATCGCGGCAAGTGGTTGGCAGTCATATCACACTGAAAATAATTCTTCAATAGGTTTTATACATGGGGGCTAAGGGGGAAGTGTAAAACTATGAAATTGTACAGGGAGGCCTACACATTGTACAGGTAACTGAACAGGTACATCTGTGGCTAACCTGAGATCTAGTAGGCTATTACAGTTTTTGCCTATACTTCTTACACACAATGCAAAATTTGGCTCATTAGGCTATGAAAACTCACACATATAAGACATAGCACTTGGAAATAAACAACTCACATCTATGCCAAAATGAAACACTGCAATCAAAACTCAACAATCCTTTCTAAAAATGTAATTATTGCATACACACATGCACCGTTTGAATTACTCTTCCAAATCAACAGGAACACACTGATATGTTTTATACAAAACACAGCAGTCTTTGTGTTTCTATTGTTATTGTCATTTTCTCAGACTCAGTCTTCTGTGAAACTCAAAAGCAATTTCTACAAAAGGTTTTACAAAAAACAAACATTCTTACAGAAATAAAGGAAAAAGGATCAGACTAACCAATGCAATACAGTAAGTGAATAAACTCTAAACAAAACAAAAAGCAACAAAACAAAAGCAATCAGCAACCCCACCTCAATGTCTCTGCCATTGCTTGCAAAAGAGGCATACAGGTTTGTGGTTAGTGGTCACACTTTTCATTGGCCCAGTGAAAATAATTCTTTGATAGGTGTTAGAAATGGGGAGTAAAGGGGCAAATACAGAACTGTACACGGGTATTCAACGTAAAAGACGGTAAAAGTGCACACTTGAACCAGTACAATATAATATACCTGAAGTCTATTTGTAGTGCTAAGCCTCAGACTGATTGGTGTTCAGTGTTCTCAGTAAGTGTTTTCTCAATGATAACAGGAGATTTCACTTTTGAACAAAATGTCTAATGTAAGGAATTGTGTGTAGTGTTTCGCAATAAGTGTGTTGCAGAATTGCAAACAATGTGCAAAGCAAAAAATGTGGTATGGTTACACCGTGTTTAAAGTATGCTACAAGACGTTTAGGTATTGAGGCTTTGGTCTAAGCATTTTATTTTAGTGTGTAAGCAATGGGCAAAAACTGTAAGACTCAAACTGATTTGTGTTCAGTTTTCTGTGCTTTCAGCTATGTGTGTGGGTATTTTCAATTACAGATATGTTTTGCATTTTGAATAAGTGTTTTCCCAATGTACACTGCTGCTCTAAACCTAAAGCTCTTCTATCTTTCATAGCCTCTATATATATATTTCCATACGTGTGTGTTTGGGGGGCTTATTTCTATGTAAGCCTAGACTATATGATTGATTGATGTTCAGTAAAGAAATTAGTGTTTGCACATGTGAGGAGTGAGCGTAAGTCTGAAGAGTTTTGCAAATATTGTAATTTATAATGTTTTGTTGGATTGGTGTTTTGTGATTAGTGTGTAGGGTGTCAGCCAGAGATATTGTGATGAAAACACCTAATTTTTTTCTTTTTAATTTTTAACTAGGTGGCGCTATACATGAAATGAGTGGTTATGGAATGGGTTGACATGGCCCCTTGAGATCAACATACAAAAAAAAATGGTCCTCCTAAACCCTACGGTTCTCGAGATATTCACAGAAAACTGTGTCTGCCCTACCCTCCTTTCGGGGGGTGCAGTCCAGCAGGGGGCTACAGATCAAAACGAAAAACGATGGTTCCATGCTATCCATGTGGGGTTACATGCCCACCAAGTTTCGTGTACCCCGGTCTTTCAGTGTCCCGGGAATCCTTGTTGGTGTACGTCACTAAATGCGGTACATCTAGTTATATTTTACATTAGTTAAGCAGTACTCTGATGTGCATGTTTTCACAAACTTTTGTGAACAATCTTAGCACTTTAAACATTGACTGTTTTGAAGTGCATGTATAGCAATATAGTATAAAAACTAGATGTACCGCATAGCGGTACAACATATGACCGCCGCTCAGTCCTGTACATCCGTTCCGCGAAAAATAAATCACACTTCAATTTGTCTCCATATTTTACTCCATCCCCCACTCTTGAAACTTTTGTGTATGCTTGTTTGGCATGCCTGAGTGTGTGTGTGCGGCTGCACAGAAAGTAGCCTACTGGTGCTGAAAAGGTGAATAGATTGTAGAATAGCCAAAGAAGATGTAGCATTGTTATAAAACCTTTAAAATCTCTAAACAATCACAAGTAGAGCAGTTCATCACAGTTTATCCATTGCAACTGGATTGATGAAAGGTCACTTACACCTGTAGGCTACAATGTATTTGGGAAAAGCAAAAGGTATCAGCATAATGTTATTTATTTATTTATTTATTTATTTATAAAACAAAAACATCTCTGTCAGTTCCATGCCGTTTTCAACAGCTATCAAAACAAAGGTCATTTTGGATGGATGGATTTTTTTTGTTAATGTTTCTTCTTCTACATAAGATTTTAGTCATCTTTAGTTCATGTAATACTTTATTGTCAATGCACAAATTAAGTAACAGTAGTCTGAAACGTTATTGTTAATGCACAAATTAAGTAACAGTAGTCTGAAACGAAATGCTGTTTTACATCTAACCAGTGGTGCAAATAACTGACATGTCCAAATGGGCCTTGATGAAATGCGTCGCTAGACTGTTCATACACATTTTAACGGGCCAAAGCTGAAGAGCTGTTGTCCGTTATTGTTCGTGCAAATATAGACTCATGTTACCTTGCATTGTGTAACTGAGGTCCATGGCTAGTCTGGCTTTCACCAGACCAAGCTCAATCTTTTAAGAAATCAAAAAATAAATAGCGGGCAGATCAGGCTGGGTTCACCCAGCCTAGTCCATAGGCACCCGATATTGTTTAATTTTCCGATTGAGATATCCACGCTCTGACTATTCTAAATGCAAAAATGCATCAGGGAGTTATGACAAAACTGCAACTAACAAACTAGATCCTAATAGAAAGCTGTTAGCTTCCCTAAGCTACAGGTAGGCTTATAAGGTAGGCCTATTTACAACATAAATTGTCAATAGGCTATACTGGCGACACAAATAAAATCTCCTTTGGAAACCAATGGCTTACGCCTTACAGTATCAAGCGGACTTAAACTGCCATATCGTGGCTAGGGCTTTGACTCAATAAAAAATATGTTCGATAGAACATTCATAATTAAAGGAGAATTCCGGTGTGATATTGACCTAAAGTGTATTGAAACATGATACCGAGTGTGAACGTATGTCTCATAGCCCATCTCGACTTGTCCCCTGCACTCCAAAATCTGGCTTAGTTAGCCGATGCTACCAACAGCTTTTTCAGTAGTGGTGCTTCCCGGCATCGGGCTAACCATGCAAATAAATCACTGTTTTGCACCCATTTACGAGGAGCTCAATGTATCTCCACACTTCATTGGTAGACTTCCGAGGGCCCTGACATTTAAAACGAGACATTGAGAACTTTGAAAAAGCACTGGTAGTTTACTTACAAGACGATTTATACATTCCATATATTAAATATTCCAGTTGCTGCTACTGGAAGAAACTGGAATCCATGCATTTCCACTGAATTATTTTTGGAATCTGATCCTTGTCATACCTGTTCATTCTTACTTTGCTTTCGACTTATTTATAAGACTAAACAAGATGGCTGCAAGCGTTAAACTTCGATCAGATACTGTCTGTATAAATAATTCTTGTAAGTAAACTACCAGTGCTTTTTTTCAAAGTTCTCAATGTCTCAGCAAATGTCAGGGCCCTCGGAAGTCTACCAATGAAGTGTGGAGATACATTGAGCCTCGTAAATGGGTGTAAAACAGTGATTTATTTGCATGGCTAGCCCGATGCGAAGCACCACTATTGAAAAAGCTGTTGGTAGCATCGGCTAACTAGCACCAGATTTTGGAGTGCAGGGGACAAGCCGAGATGGGCTATGAGACATACGTTCACACTCGGTATCATGTTTCAATACACTTTAGGTCAATATCACACCGGAATTCTCCTTTAAAAGCAACACACACCTCCTGCCTTACGTTGTCCATAAATAAATAGGCTAAATATATCTTGCATTGTAGTATGTCAAACTCTACCAGAGTAGGCGATAGAAGTAGGCCTACCTCAACACAGACTCTCCTTGCCCCATTTTACACTCTCTCTCTCTCTCCCTCTCAACAACAGCGCATCCCTCCTCAGCATGCACAACATGTAATCCAAACATTAATCGTGCAAGATGACTGGCTAAATTGCTATTAAATCCGGTTAGCATTATTAGCAGGACGAATTTGTTTAAAACTGTTGCATTCAAATTGACTGCTAAGTTCTAATTATCTCAATCCCGATGCAAATGGAAAAGTATTTTCCAAGACTCAAACGGGCCTGTCCCAAGGAGAAAAAGTATTCATTTGAAACTTTGAAACACACGTAGGGAAACTGAACAGTCTAACCAGACTATGATACACTAGCAAATTAAGCTAACGTTACTTTGTTTACAATATTTCCAGGCTTCAACCAGTGCTGCTTTTAATTCAGACTTATCTGCACATTTATTTATTTGAGTGTTTTTCATGATTGTGTTGCCATTTCTTTTCCCTGTTTGCTTTGATTGATAACTGAGGTGATTAAAATCAGAGGAAGGTTAAGTTTAAAATAAAAGTGTCTATTATGTCTATGTGTGAGCTCACTAAGCGCGAACCAGCCAGATGCGTCACCTACAGGAGCCCAGATGACCAATATAGCTCGTGATTTTACTTCACCAGGCGTGAAAAAAAACTCGGAATCTGAATCAAAAATAACGTTTACAACCAAATACATTTATAGAAATTATCTCCATAGGCTACAGGTTTGAATATTAAGAGATCCCTAAAATTCGTTCGAATATCTTTAATTTGAAAAATAATTGGATTATATTCGAATAACGAAGTTCGGAGTCAAAGCCCTAATCATGGCGAAAAGTTGTAATAAAATTCACGCAGCTCCATGAGTCAAGGAAAGCGTGAATGAAGTAGCCACTTCTAAATGGGACCCACTACACAGTAGCTTAAGGTGTGTTGCTAAAGCAGCCATAATGAAATGAAGGTGTCATTGGATACTTCACACACACGTGCTTTTTAATTTCACAGATTACATCTACCAAGCTGGAATCAAAGCACATCAATTCCCCTCTCACACCCTGCACGCACCTGAGACTTCGCTCACTGCCTTGCACAACTGACAGACTGAGAAAGTCATTTGTCCCCAGGGCCATTGAACTGTTCAATGCCTCACTTAAGGGAAGAGGAGAGATAGACTTCTCTGCATAGTCTGTCTGCCTCTTCACCCCCTCCATGTTTGGTACCGTCTGTCCACTAGCCACTTGTACCACTGTCTTTATGCCTGTTTGCGTGCTAAATTAGCACATCAGCACATATGCATAACCCCCCCCCCCCCATGCCACAGCCGAACTGTGGCCACACTTATACATTTTCTTAAATAGTTAAATATATAGATATATAGACTTTACTTTACTTTATTTCTGCATTGTTGCACTGTTGACTTACTCATTTGCACTATCACCATGACCACTATCACCATTGCACTACCACCATGACACTCATTCACACAGAGCACCTTACCATACTATACTATGCACAGAGAATCACAGGCTCAGTCCCTGCCTCAGTCATTGCAAAGCCTCTGATTTATTAATCACCACTATGTGGATACTGTTTTAGAATTGATTTAGATTAAGTGTTAGTATAATTTGTATTTTTTTTTTGTATTTTTATATTTTTATATATTGTATTAAGTGTTAGAATAATTTGTATTTTTGTATATTTAGCATATTCTTTATCTTCTACTGTCCTTACTGCTTAGCTGTGTTTTTATATTATATACTTTAATTACTCTTTCTGCTGTTAAAGAATGTGTTTGTGTTGTATGTATGCTGCTGCTGAGACCTTGAATTTCCCTGGGGATCAATAAAAGTATCTATCTATCTATCTATCTATCTATCTATCTATCTATCTATCTATCTATCTTAAAACAAAATAAACAGGCGTCTCAGTCGCATGTATAGGCAAAACTGTATCAGACCGGTGTAACGTTGGTAAATCTTCCATTGCACAGAATGATTTTTTTGTAGCACGTGCAACAAATGACAGTCGAAAAGATACAATTACAGTGCTGCTATCAATTTGCTTGGTATAACCGCATTTATAGTTTTCTACAAATGCAATCAATCAAATTGGCCTCCATCACTCAACCAACATAAAACGGTAACATTACCTAGGTCCTTATTGATATTATAAGATTAACATTACCTGCAGTAAAACCAAGCATGTCCGATAAACATCCTCAGATTTATTTCGGCTTCAAGAAGAAATGGAAATTACATTTCATGTGAACATCATCCTATCCTTATTAGACGTTCTCTGCGGTAAACTACACTCCTTGTATGAAGCGTCCATTGTTTTTCCAACGCACTTTTAACTTCCAACAAAATTACGTCTCACTGCAACGACGCGCCATCTAGTGGACAAACGACTATCGCCAATACTGGAAATGCAGTCATGATGATGATGATGATGAATATTTATTTTGGCTTTCTTTTAATCCTACTGAATTTGTAATTATGTATCGGCCGTTCTAATACCGATAGTATGTGAGTGCCTGTGTGTGTGTGCATGTGTATATGTGTGCACCGCCATCTACAGGCCAATGAGTGTACAGTCACTAAATGTACACATAACCTAATTTATTTTAGACCCCCCCATGGATGAAATTCTATGAAACTTGGCATACCCCCAGAGAATGCCAGGTCAATCATACACATAAAATTTGGTGCAGTTCTGAACATCTTAACTGAAGATAGGGGCGATTAAAGCAGAATAATATTGCATTTTCATTTTTTACCGGGGGGGGGTATTTGTGCAAATCACAAATGACTGATTATGGGCCAGATTGATGTGGGCCCTTGAGACCAACATACCATAAAAGATTCTTCATCCTCAGTGCCACGGTTCAAAAAACTTTGACAATCCCTATATGACCGCTTCGCTAGCGGCGGTCATAATGATTATGGTAGAATTCTGGTTAAAAATAGAAATGCTCTAAGGAAGAATCTCTCTTCAGAATTACATTTTGCCTCCCTAGCCATCTTGAATTATATGGTTTCAATTACTTAGACTAAACTAGATTTGTCACTGTGCGATTAAATTGTGAGACTGTCTGTTTCTTATATGTGACCATGAATAAACAACATGTGACAGATGCTCTACTTCCCACATGTAAATCTTTGTTTTCTGTAATCAAAAGCAGGTAGGTTTGGTCCCAGCTTTGGTGTGGACATGCCACCCCCCCCCCCCTCCACACACACTACTAGTGTTGCTACAATGCCAAAATTATTGTTTCGATACCAATACCAAGTGAAGATTTTTTTTATTTGATTTGGTGGCCCCCACCACCTTGACACCATCAGTGCAGTGCTGATCCTAAACTTTGAAACTTTGAACACCCACCCACACACACACACACACACAAACACACACACTCTCTCACACACACACACACACACAAAGTGATGGCTTATCTCTTAGGTTTAATATTTTATTCATATGCACTAAGCTTTATATATTTTGTTAATCATTTATAGTATTCACAATCTGAATAATTACTAATAGCTAAAAATATTCAGTAATTTGAATACTTCATATTGGTTTTTAAGTTACACTTGTCTGTAATGTCATTACATTTGTGGTGTGTAGGTCTAATTGAGTTCCTGTCACTTTAAGAAGAACGTAAAAATTAGGCCTAATTATGACCACCATTAGTGTAGCTGACAAGCATGTGAGAACAGGCTACTTCACTTTGTTTGGTTTCTCAGTGCCTCATATATTCACGTTTATACACATGAGGTCACAGAGAAAATGGCTCTAAGATTGCGAGCCATGACCTCCAGGACAGGCAAGATAACACATGCACAACAAGTACATCCAGAAAAGCAGAATTAGATCAGGTATGGGGAACCCATGACTGTTTCATATACCTGAAACAAAGAACCCATTGTGTGGTCTGGTGGGAAACATATCGCAACTTGTTGAATGGCTTTTCCTTTGCAGGACAGCAGAGAACCATGGTCAACCAAGAATGGAAAAGGCATGTGTACATTTTTTAATTGTTTAATTAAGAAGCTATAGTGTAAAGTGGGGCAAGAAGAACAAATGCAAGCCATAGGTACTGCACTGTATGACACTATCATATTCCCTTAAGTGTCTTTGCTTTGCAAGTTCATTACTGAACATTTTTATTTATGAAAATATGATTAAGTCTGGTGACAAAAAAACTTTTATGAATGTGGAAGACAGAACGATGACAACTTGTCAAAATAAAAGTCCAACAATCGCAAAGCAGCATTGCCGTTTTTCTCTCCAGCCTTTGTAAATATTTCATGAATATCTTATGAAGTCTACATCAAAAAATCACTTATATTATATTATATAATCACTGAATTTAACACTGGGAGGTAAACTAGCCTACATTCAGCTGACCCGTATTTGTGTAACCTGGAACGGTTGGACATTCTCAGTAGCAAAAGATGAGAAATCATCTGCAAAGGTATCATAAAACAAATACATTTTTATGAAACAAAAATTATTTGCTTGACCATGTTCTGTCTTTTTGGCACTGGAGTAGCCCATTGACTCAGATGTGACGTGATCAGGTACAAAAACGGCAATGCTGCTTTGCAATTGTTGGACTTTTATTTTGACACATTTTTGTCGTTCTGTTTTCCACATTCATGAAAGATTTGGTATGAATGTTGAGTCATGTCTCATGAAACAGTCATGAATGCTTTATGTGCAGTTTATGACAGCTGCTATGAATGTGATATGAACTCACCAGTCAAGTAAAGTGTTACCGAAATTGGACTAATTTTTTTATTTATTTATTTATTTTTTATTTATTAATTTGTTTGTTGTCTGTCTTGTATGTCTTGGTGTCACGGGTACCCTGGCGACTACGCCTCTCCATCCGGCATCTTTTGTGTTTGTTTTTTCTTAAATGTATGTCTTGGTGTCACGGTAGTGCGCTGGCATTCACCCATTCCGTCCGGCATCTATTGTCTTTGTTAGTCTATGTGTCGATGACAATGTCTTATGTGTGGAGCGTTTTGGGTTGCACTCTGTGCATGTTAAATGCGCTATACAAATAAAATTGACTTGACTTGACCTGACCTAACCCCTCACTGCTCCCTGAGCACCGCTGTAGCAGGCAGCTCACTGCTCAGGATTAGTGTGTGCTTCACCTCACTGTGTGTTCACTGTGTGCTGTGTGTGTTTCAATTCACGGATTGGGATAAATGCAGAGACCAGATTTCCCTCACAGAATCAAAAGAGAACATATACTTATACTGTAGACCACTGTATGTGCAACTTTATGTTGGTTTGGGATGTACACTGTATACATTGTTTTATATTTAAAATATATTTGTTAGTGTATTTGTGTGTTCTGAGTATAAAAACAATATTCTTAAATATTTTAAAACACACTTATGTATGTACTGTCTGTAGTAAGTGTAACACTGAACAAAAAAGGCTTAAGCCATTATGATGAATGGAGAAGAAGTGTTTGCCATTCATCATACTGTTTTACATTGAGCATGTCAGTGTTCAACTTGTTCTTATAAATGTCTATTCATATGATGGTTTGTGTTTGTCATTTGAAAACAAAATACCATTTTGAGAAGAAATAACATAGTTTTGAATGTAAAGGTTCATTTTGCAGGAGAATTGAGGGGTTTTGCCCATTGTGTGTGTGTTTTTTGATTTGTGTGCAGAGTTCTGAGAGTATTAGGCATGCTTTCAGAAAAATGTGTGTAAACAATCGAGAAAAACTGTAATGTATTTCTTAAGTTTTTTATTCCTTGTTTTGGAAGACTTACTTTGAAACCGCATTTTTATTTTGAAATCACGCGGTCCACCGCACAGAGCCGTGCGTGACTGCAGCGCAGTGGCAAACTGTTCTTTGTCCCACAGAAATATTTTTACCATAACTCCAGAGGCTTTAACCCACAGCTCTTGCTGAATTATAATTGCCTCTAAAGATCACAAGGCCCTCCGATGCTTTAGATGATACTTCTGATGCTTAAAACTTGAAACAAACTCTCCCTTTTCCCCCAATTGCGTTTTAAAAAAAAAAAAAAAAAAAACACAAACGCTCAAAAAACAACTTAAGGGGCACAGGCATTCACAGAGAAATATCAACATAGTTATGCAATGAAGCAATGAAACACGCACACACAATATCAAATACACATTCACAGGTATGCATATGCTCACACATCCCTGGCACACATGCAGACATTCATGCACACACACACACGCACAGACACACACACACACATTAAGTCGGCAATTATTCAAACTGACAAGACTGTGAGCTTCCTGTTGTCGAGTTCTTTATCAAACCTAAGTGTTCTAATGGAGGGTAGAGCGTGCTCTGACACTGGTTTTAATGAAGTTATTACAATTGGCGACCAAGACTGACAAACAATAGCTCTCTGTTAAGACTCCCCTGGGGATTTCTTAGGGTAGAAGATTAGCTTTATCACTGGTTCAGAGAAAAAGAAGCTCGAACTGTGATGCCCAACTAAGATGCAGTGTGTGTTCCTGGCAACAATATGAAATAGTGAGGTGAGGGGGGATTAATACAATTAGTCATTTACTTGTGATTCCTACACACTTCACTTCAACTTTATTTTTAAAGAAACAGAAATAAGGTCATGAAAGGTTTGATTTTTAATTTTAATTTAAAAAGTCTTGAAAATGGTCACATGAATGTGATTTTGGGCCTAATTTGTAGAGGCATCTGACATGATGAAAGGGCTACCTGGCAGAAGAGCAGCTGTCAAGCCCAGGTTACGTCTGACTCAGACGCGCTCAGCGAATGAAGAAACTGAGCAGACCCTTTGTAAATGCTGTCTCAGATTCTGTGCACATCTTTTGTCGTTGTCATGTTGAGATCAGCCAGGTCAGCCAACTTGGCCTTGCAGACCTGACATCTACCTGCTCTATAGAAACAGCTGTTGTTGAATCGGGTGTGTGTGTTGGGTGGGGTGGGGGGGAGACTACACATCTGTAAAAAGCATTGATGATGTGAGAATGGAGCTGAAAGCACTCAGTTCACCTTTTGTGATTTGCTTAAGAAGGAGTGCTTGAGACACCAAGTGTGTCTAGATGCAGAATCAGACTCAAGGTTGGTGAGCGGGGGTCCCTTCCACGTGTTCCCTGCTAGAGCTGGGCTTTGACGTAAGTATATGTCCTTTAATGCTTTGTCTTATGCCATCTGCTATATGTTAAGATGAGAGAGAGACAGAGATCATTAGTGACTGTGTAACTCCTACTTATTGTTAGTCATCATGTTAGTAACATCAGTCTTAGAGGCATCTGTATGACCATACATATGATTACCATTCATAAGCATTAATATGGAACGGTGATTAAACTTTTTTTTACCAGATCTACTTCATAGGTGTCCCGTTATTCAGAATTAATAGCCACCCCACCAGTCAATCACAAAAGAGTATTTCTTCTCTCCGGGTGATAATTAATGTTAATGAAGTGTTTATTTACCAATGCTAACAAAATAGCCATTTAAAAACCAAAAAGGCCAGCGCGCAGTGCCAACATAGTTCTTGTTTGATAAATGGCCGATTAAAATGTATTCATTCATACACTAGCTTGTAAAGGAGCTAATTGCAAATATGGATAGATTACAGGGAAAAAGTAATTGCATAGTATTGGGTGACGAAAAGAGCAGTGTTCTGCTGGGAATGTGGATGTACTTTGCTCTATTCACATTTTATTATGCTCACGCTTTGTCTAAAGTTTTGCACCAACTTGGCTCTCACAAAATATACTTTGAGTTTGTTTAATTGAATAGTTTGCTAGAAATTACCCTTGATGAAATTATCCACATGGCTGAAACATTTTGTTTAAATGCTAACACACTGGGGCAATAGCAATGGGGTAGGCAAATGTCCAGAAAACGTACCAACTATGGTAATGTCTAATATGTGACCGCCTATAGAGTTAGCATTCTATTGATTTATTAATTCTGGGGTCACTTTGACATAACATAACTTGACATTTGAAGCATTTTAAACCTTTATATGACCACTGATTATTTCCATAACTATCTTACTGAACATGTGACTGTAAACCATACAGGAGAGAAGTGTATTGTCTGAAAAGAAAGCTTAAAGGCAATCTGGGGAGAGCCCATGGGAACACTATACAGGAAAGCATCTGGGGGATGAAGTGATGTTTTGTTGGATTGGCACTATTTCGGAACAAATCACCTATAAAAAGCTGCATTTGAACACAAAGCACTCTGCACATTCTCAATATTCTACCTCAGCTACCATACGAGTGACCATAGCAAAGATCCTTGATTACTAGCTTCTTGGTCAGATAGGTAACCAAGGACCTAATGGTCACTATGAATTAGATCCTGAGATGAGTTGCTTTGAGAAGATTAGAGAAGCGTAAAGAAGGATAACCATCAGTACAGCTCAGTGTCTGGTTTCTTCCACACACGCCGTTGGGAATTGTGGCCAAATAGTTCAGTCTTCGTTTCATCAGACCAGATTTTACTTTTCATGGTCTGAGAGTCGTTGCTTTTTGGCAAACTCCCGGCATAAAATGGCTTCCATTTGGCCACTTTACCATTAAGGCCTGATTGGTGGAGTGCTGCACTGATAGTTGTCCTTCTTTATGCTTCTCTCATCTTCTCAAAGGAACTCTGGATCTCATTCGTAGTGACCATTGGGTCCTTGGTTACCTGTCTGACCAAGGCCCTTCATCCCGGATTACTCAGTTTGGCTGAGCGGCCAGATCTAGGAAGGCTGTTGGTTGTTCCAAACTTCCATTTGAGAATGATGGAGGCTATCGTGCTCTTGGGCACTTTCAATGCTGCAGAAGTGTTGTTGTATCCTTCTCCAGATCTGTGTCTTCACACAACCCTGTCTTGCAGTGCATTGGTCTTGCATTGTCTACAGACAATTCGGTAACACTTTACTGTCATGACGCATGAATGCTAACCCTGACCCTAATCCTACTCCTAATCCTAACCTTTAACCCTATCCCTAACCCTAACCCTAAGTCTAAGTGTGTAAGTGTTTTGTGTTACTCTGTCTGTGTCTCTTTCACCTCTTTCAACCCCTTTCCTAACCCTAACCCCAACCCTTTTCCTAACCCTAACCCCAACCCCAACCCTTTTCCTAACCTTAACCCCAACCCTCTTCCTAACCCCAACCCTGACCCACCCCATCTCCTGCCCCTTATTAGCACCTATTCACACAACATACAACACCTACACTGAAACAACATTATACTGAATTCCAAACAACACACCCCACTTTCCAACACCACACACTCATCTCCGCATTTAGACGCAATAAAAACCTCAAAGACCTCCTCATACGCACCACCTTCACCCGTCACTTACAACCCCCACCCCCTAAAGAAAACCTACATTTCACCCCTCACTTATTCATCACCAATATCCATAGTCACTGTTCTGCACCCACTAACCCATTAAATTTAGACACTCCCAATTTAGTTTATGTTATCACCTGCACTCACTGTCACATGTTGTACATAGAGGAAACTGGACTGAAAAATTAAGTTTTAAACCACTCTGTCTTTTTCATATCTACTCTTTTTTAACTTTTATTTTATTTGAATTTTAGATGGGAATAGTGGGGCGAGAACAACTGGCCAGTGCATAATAGTTTAAACAACTACAAAGCAAAATACATTTTAATTCTAATTTCCTAACCCTAACCCTAAACCTAAACCTAACTCTGACTTGTTATGACAAAAACTGAATGACACTTGTCATGTCACTCTTATGTCCATACTGTCAAGTAAAGTGTAACCGACAATTCTCTCAACCTCGTGGCTTGGTTTTCACTCTGACATACACCATCAACTGTTTGACCTTATATCTCCTAATATGTCCAGTGAATTCATTTAGGCACAGGTGGACTCCAATCAAGTTGTAGAAGCATCACAAGGACCATTGACAGATGTAGGATGCACCAGAGCTCAATTGCAAGCATCATAACAAAGGGTCTGAATGCTTATGTAAATGGAATATTTCAGTCGTTTTTCATAAATTTATAAAACACTCAAAACACCTGCTTTTTTGTGGAGTGTTGGAGTATTGTGTGTAGATTGATGAGAAATGTGGAAAACTTGAAAGGGTCTGAAAAAATTCCGGTTGCACTGTCTTTAAAAGGTGCCATGTGTAAAAATTGAGGTATTAGCATGCTAAATTACTAGCCACAGCCCGACAGGTGTCATAATACCAGTTTCTGCCATGGGAGGCGGTATGCAGGCAACATAACCGCCAGCCAAACTGCATACACGAATAACTCACACGGCTTGTGGGCGTACTTGAACCAAAGAGTATACACACCTGTCGGGCTGTGGCTAGTAATTTAGCATGCTAATTCAGGTAGATATCTCTGCAGCACTATACCTTGTCATTTTTTTTAATTACATCATCACCCTTATTTCTTCTCATTCTTTTGATGCGTGTAGCTCATTTTTTTGGATATTTTTACCTCAATTCTTACACATGGCACCTTTAAGGCATGCAGAAATTCTGCTGCAGCTGCTGGAAGTTATAGCCTACAGGGACTATTTTCAGGTGTTGTGTGATGTGCTGCTGCACCCATGGTAAGTTTGCAACGTTCCTTGGTTATTACGCCGGAATGAGAGTATAGTTCCATGTGAAATCAGCCTAGAAAATCTTTATTTTCCGTTAATCTTATTACACTATCTAACTTGAGAAGAGACAAGTTTTAAATAGGAAAATTACCGGAAATCTTCGGGCAAGATGCTAATGGTCTAATCTGATTCAATGATCTATGCTAGGCTGGGGCTAAAAGTGGTATCGCCAGACTCAGAGAACGGCTGGATGAACTGGAGAAAAGTAAAACTCAATTGTTTAACTCGAGGGGAGGTGTAAAATGAGTGTACGCTATTAAAACGAATGTGTTGAAAACATCTCTGTGTCCAGATAGGGACAACACAAGTTTGTGCTTTAGCCTATTTATTTGTTACACAAAATGTGTTGAAAATAACACAACTTGCGTCGAAAACAACACAACTTGTGTTGTTTCTTTTACACATCTCTGTGTCCAGATAGGGACAACACATTCGTTTTAAGAGTATTTCCCCAAATGGTGGCGTATCCCTTTAATCTTGCATATTCCATGAACACCAACCTTGGGTCTCTTCGGAGTGTGCTGAAACAATCTAATTATCATTCTGCGTTCTTAATGTTTGTTCTGTTTACAACCTCGTGGTTGGAGCGGTTTCAAAATAAAAGACCCCCAAAACAGAGTAGGAAAATGGGGGGAAGTAAACAACATAAGGAATGCATTAAAAAAAAGATCGAAAATCGAATCGAATCGTGACTTTAAAATCAAAAATTAAATCGAATCGAGGATTTGGAGAATCGGGACACCCCTACTTGTTTTCATCTTAATTATTATAAATAAAGAATATACATTATTCTGGACCATTTTGCATGTTATATGATTTGGTACAAAAAAACCATGTCAGATTGTTATTCTTAGTTTGCTGGATTTTGTACGCCTCTCCCTAGGTGAGGGATCTAGAATGTAACTCGGTGGGAAGTTTTAGTCAGCCGTGCCTGCCTCAGGCTTGCTAGACTTGGAACAGGATGTGGAGCAGCTGACTCTAAGCTCTTTTCAGAGAGGCCGGCCAATAATGAGGTTTCCAGGATTTGCGAGTGATTTCATGTCCATATTTCAGGCTCCAGGCAAAACAAATAACATAGAAGAGCAAATGAAAGCTGTTTGTAGTTTATTGATGGAAGGCGAAAGATATTTTTGAGTCTCTACACTACACTGCCAAACTCTGAAGATTTGATGATATCAGAGTAATAAGATTGTGTGGAGATTTGTGGTGCTCGGTCACAAAAGTGCAATCACTTCCTGACCTGGAAGAGATATACTTGACCATTTAAATCTACACTGTACTTTAGTAAGGGGTATATCAGGAGCCAGACGTTCAATCTTCTTCCCACTTAGAAAGTGCTCCACTGGTATATTAATACAGCAAATGTCATTACTCAGTATTACACAATAATACACAATACGCAGTACACAATAATATCTCAGAGCTGTTCTTATGATACCATAGGTTGCATGATATGTTTGGCTGGTGTGCTAAGTATAATTTTGTGTACAATACTACCTACTGTCACACAGCATTTTTAAATCCTCTTATCTTTCGCCTTTTTGATGTACAGTAGGCAAATCAAACTGTCTTGTCTTTGCTGAACCTCTTGATTTGATGTTTGCTTTCAGCTTTAAAACTCTTCAAAAACACAATAACTGTACAATAACACAATATTTAACAGTGTAGATTTCCAATATCCATATGAATGTGTCACTAATATGTAATTAGTGGGATGGTACCCTTCACAACAGCAAATAAAATGTCATTTGAAATCGCCAGTTTGCTAAACATGACATTTATACTGTAGATTTGTTTGTCTCATAAGGAAAGACTAGGAGAAATAGGCAATAAGTAAACAATTTTCCTAATTGTCATATACAGAGATTTTTCCACACCTGAACCCCTTTCTTGATTGCAGGACTTAATCGTGAACAGAATACAAATTCTTCACATACTTTACCGGTAATTAAAATACACAACTTGAAATCAAAGGCAGATGAAGTGTGTCTGAGAGCTCTTTTAATGAGATATGTTCAGCAAACACCTTCACCCCCAGGGCGCTATCAATATGAAGAAAACATCACAATATTTCAATAAGAATGGGGTGGTGATAATTTGAACTTTTTTTTACCGGTAAGCTGTGTTTATAATTAGGTTGAAATATTGTTATCTGAGCACCGAGTGATGAATGCCTTTCTTCCAACCCTCCGTATCAGCTTTCAAATCCTGTGCTGACACTCTTGTCTGCCTGTTATGGCCATCAAAAGTGCTTTCTCTCTCTCTGTCTTTATCTCTATGCCAAATCACAGACAGGACTGACTCACACATGGAAATCTCTTAGCACAAAACAATTAAATGGGAAAAGATGTAAATAGGTTACAACAGAAGATTTACATAATGTTCATATCTTATTGTGACTATTTGTCTCAGTGGTGCATTCATAAAAAATAATCAAATTTTCTTTTTGTTTTTAAGTATATTTGTTGGACTTTTTGCATTTAGACAGTACAGTGAAGATAAACAGGAAACAAGTGGGAGAGAGAGGGGATCCGGAAATGACCGCAGGACACAAACCTGAGTCCCTGTGGCCACTTAGACCTGAACATGGCATGAACACTCACTTGTGACCAGTTTGAGCTAAAGCAGTTTTAGTTTAAAACTCTTTTTTTACGATTGCTTAAGCACAATTTTGAAAACAGGGCCCTTTTTTTTCAAATCACTAAAAAAACACGACACCCAATTAATACAACATACACCCAAATAACACAACACACACAATTAGCAGAATCCCTTTTTCTTTTTCAAAATGAAACACTTCAGTCAAAACTATTTATGACCGCCGCTAGCGAAGCTAGCGAAGTGGTCATAAAGTAAAGTAACTTGGACTGAAACATAAATTCGTCAAAGTGAATAATTCGTGTTAACAATGCACCCGTGACGATCTACATGTCCATTTAAACCAAATTTTAGAGCGCACGTTGAGAGATGTATCCAGGGCAGGACTGTACCTATTTGTTGCACGTGCTACAAAAATCATTCTTTGCGATGGATGATTTAGTACCAACGTTACAGCGGTCCGATACAGTTTTGCCTATGGCTATAGCCTACCGTGAGACTGAGACGCTTTTTGTTTGTTCGAAGTGCGTGTTTAGGGTGTGAGAGAGGAGTCGATGTGCTTTGATTCCAGCTTGGTAGTTTTAGTCTATGCGATTAAAAAGCATGTGTGTGTGAAGTAGCCTATCCAAACAACGATAACACTTTCTTCATTATGGCTGCTTTGAGCCGTAGACCTTCACAGACCTGGCGCCAGTGCGTGGATATCTCAATCGCAAAATTAAACAATATTTCGGGCGCCTACCATGGACTAGGCTGGGTGAACCCAACCTGATCTGCCGGCGATTTCTTAAAAGATTGAGCTTGGTCTGGCGAAAGCCAGACTAACAATGGACCTCACAGTTGCAAAATGCAAGGGAACATGAATCAGCCTATATTTGCACAAACAATAACGGACAGCAGCTCTTCAGCAGCAGCAGCCCGTTAAAATGTGTATCTAGAGACGCATTTCCTGAAGGCCCTTTTGGACATTTATTTATTTAGTCAGTTATTTGCACCACTGGGTAAAACTGCATTTTGTTTTAGACTACTGGTATTTCATTTGTGCATTGACAATTAAGTTGAATATCATATGAACTAGATGACATACATACATACATACATAATGCTACCTTCTGCTTTTCCCAAATACAATGTAGCCTTCAGGTGTACCTTTCATCAGTCCAGTTGTAATGGATGGACTGTGATGAACTGCCCTACTTGTGATTGTTTAGAGATCACCGGGGTGGTGGTAGTGTGGTTAAGGAGCTGGGCTAGCGTGCAGTAGCCTGAAAGTTGACGGTTCAATTCCCGGCTTCCACCGTTGTGCCCTTGAGCAAGGCACTTAACCCCAAGTTGCTCCGGGAACAATGTGATCCCTTGTAATATAACTGACATATGTAAGTCACTTTGGTCAAGAAGTGTCAATAAAGTAACAATGCTACAATTATTTTGGCAAGAGCTACAAATCTATTCACCTTTGCAGCGCCAGTAGGCTACTTTCTGTGCGGCCTGCAAACACACATGCCAAACAAGCATACATAAAAGTTTCAAGAGTGGGGGATGGAGTAGAAGATGGAGACAAATTGATTAATGTGATTTATTTTAGCGGAATGGATGTACAGGACTGAGCGGTGGTCATATTTTGTACCGCTATGCGGTACATCTAGTTTTTATAAAAACTCTATTTTTGCTATCTTATCACAAACACATCCATATAATCTGATTATGTTTGAATCATATTACTCAATACAAACACGTTTACCAACACTGACCAAACAGGACACATAAGAACAGACCTTTTCTCTCCACATTGTGAAATGCACTACAGTTCTTCTGCTTGTACTGCTTACACACAAAATCTTTGCATATATATTTCTTTTTACAGTAAACATGCCACTATAACCCCATTACCCCAAATAATACCATAACCCCATACCAAATCTGCAAAACCATACGCTACGGTGCCTATAAAAATCATCATACCCCTTTGAAATAGTTACTTTATTTGTCATACAGCCTGAAATCAAAACCCAGTTTCAT
Organism: Alosa alosa; assembly: GCF_017589495.1. Taxonomy (NCBI): domain Eukaryota; kingdom Metazoa; phylum Chordata; class Actinopteri; order Clupeiformes; family Clupeidae; genus Alosa; species Alosa alosa. The sequence continues at coordinate 18,189,712 of NC_063208.1, read as the reverse complement.
TTACAAATTTAGCTGTACAACATCAAAATAATGGGAAAAAAGGCAACAGTTCTGAAAATGTATAAAAAATGAAAAACTAGAATAACAGGATTGGAAGTCCTCAACCCCCTGATTTAATACTTCGTAGAGCTTCCTTTTGCTTTAATTACAGCCATCAATCTGTTTGGATATGTCTCTATTACTGTAGCTTTGCACACCTAGATTGGGGAATATTTGCCAATTCTTCTAGCAGAATTGTTCAAGTTCAGTCAAATTCTGTGGGGAACGGCAATGGACGTGGAAGTCCATCCACAGATTTTCCTCAAGGCATTAAGATCAATTTCCAAAAGATGATTTTATATTCCTCTTTTTAGTCAACTTTAGCATGGGCTCAGAAACGTATGAGCCTCACTGTAACTGATGTGTACACAACATGTAACAGCATAATTATTTCAAAGTAAGGGAATAATATAATTAATTTTTAAATGCTTAGCAGGTTATACTGTACTTAAAAAATAGCAGTTTATACTAATCAATTCAATCATATGAATCCCGTTAAACTTTGTCCTTGAAAAAGAGCTGTATCATTGTACAAAGTCTCTATGTGCACATGAAAAGAGGTGTTCTTTAACCCTAATCTGAACCTCTACATGAAGGAGATCATCAAGTACAGCACACATTTTCTCCAAAGCAGAGATAAGTTGTGTGGAGACTAAGTCCCTTTCTTCCTTAAAGTGTGCTGTATTATGTAGAATTCTCAGAATTAGTTTCACTTGCACAATATGCACTTGAAATTAGAAATACCTAGCCTAGAAAGCTATGGCTTGTCAGGCTAAGAAATACCCACACATGGTGTCAATTTGGAGAAACATCAGGAGGACGCCCACAAGAGTTATTACTAGACTTCACTACACTTCATGCCAATTCTCCTTTAAGGATAAGGATGTATTAAACCTGATATCAACCCTATATAAAGTTCTGAAATTTAGGCTACCTTACAAAGATGTCCAGTATTTTTTCAGATGGATTCAGGATTACCCACAGAACATTCATTCCATTTTTGCAAGTTTCTGTGTTTAGTGTGAGTATTTGAATAATGAACACTGGTGACAGTAAGGACAAAAAGGTCAACGCAGAAAAACTGCAATCTGGCTTTTCTGCTCAGTGACTTGCATAGCAACTTACCAAAAATGAACTCTGACTCACCCTTACACAAGACACTCTGGACTGATCTCTGCAAATGTTTGCATTAATATTCCATCTGAGCAACCTTTTTCACTGTTTGATCCTGTGAATGATTAAGAATGTTATTGTGTCGACAATGTGTATTAATAGAAGGGGTTTTGTCCATATCTGTGAAATCAATTTGTGGAAGTCAAATTCCCACCCTAGTTTGAGGTGTCTTGAGCAGGACTCAGGAGGATTTCAGTGGTAAAAATGGGAAACACAACAGAGCTGTCAAGTGAAAGAGAAGCAAGGCCATAGGCTTATAAAACACACCAGCACACACCTGACAGCTGCATCCTGGTGAAGAAATTCAAGCAAAAGACACTCACTCACACCCTCTTGGAATGAGAGAAATAGGCTACCTTATTGAAATGTAGAACACATTGCTGTTTCAACTTGGATCACCAGATGTACCTTCAGTGCCATTGTTCCATGAAGTATTTCTCTCATGAAATAATCTCGCCGAAAGGATTATGCACTGAAGTACACATATATCTTTGTGGGTGCCATCATAAAAGTATGAGTAAACTGATCCATTGTGCGATGTTGCTATTTGACTATGCATCAGATGGTACATGCTGTTTAGTGGGCTGTTTGACTGCAGTTTTACAAACCAGAATAATTGACAACAGGTGGGTAATTAGAACCTGACTCTAACGATACTGTCTGTGCAGAAAGGTAGCCCAGGCCCTACAGGCAAATACTTGTTTGCAGACTCCCAATTAGGAAACAAAAACTGCCACTTTAATTTGCTTTAAGAAAATATAATAAATATTTGTATCGCTCCAAAGCAATTAGGGACATTATTGCTTGTTTCATGTTTATCTTTTCATTAGAGAAAACAATAAATTCTGAGAATAATATATATATTTTTAAATAATGAGAAAAACACTTAAAATGACTGGACAGCTTTCTGTTAATTGTAAGCAGTGTGTGGTCTTTACAATAGTGCATAACTCTTAATATTGCACAATGAGAATAAATTAAAATATTCAACACTGTTGTAAAGCACATTCAGGGGTTTTGTGGTTAAAAACCATTTAAATGCCTCTTGAAAGCATAACTTGTATATGAATATCATCTGATAATCCCCCCCCCCCACACACACACACACACCTTCCTCTCTCCTCGTTCTCACCTACTCTGGTTGCAAATATGGTCCGTTCATGCCACCTGGGAATATCAGTACAAATGTCAGTAGTAGCCTTAAATTCAACTCATTGGCAGAGCTATAATGAAGACGCTGGGGACACCACTGGTTGTTGTACACATAATGCAAATATGCAAAAGTTGCTGTGAAGATGAAAGTTAGATAAATGGCTGCAGCTACCTTGCTGGACTATTATTCTGTGGAGCAAATTGGACAGCAGTGACCTTCAAACTGTCACCGCCATCAGGACATTGTTTTCATCTATTCTCCCATAATGTAGGTATAATATATTTTGTCTTGAGGTTGAAAATCTCATTTACTTTTCTAAGTGGGTTATTTGTCATTTGTTATGAAAGGCAAAAGACCTATTGTATGTAGCCTACCATAGATACTCTTTGTGAACTGTAACATGTAAACATGCTATCTACAGTGGCCACAAGTGAAAAAGCTGAGCAAGTTACCCTAGAGCAGTGGTTCTCGAAGTGTGGGGCAGGCCGCACACTGGGGAATGGAGACATTACAGCGCAACAAACAGGAGAACCTCAGGACGACAGGTTTGTCTGTGCAGTTTACACTTAATGGCTGCACATTTTTGCTTTCATTTTTCTGATTTTCTGTCTTCCACTCATGTTGGTTTAATGCGGCATTTGAACCTCATGTTTTTTTAATGCTCTATCTGCAATTCAGAGCTCCAGTTTTTTGCTCTAGCATTTTTCTGTTTTTCACACTCCAATAGATCCGTAGAAATCAAAGACACATCAAATGAGTTTCAGAATATCACATTGCATCATCAACAGCAACATTGAATGAGGTAGTCCAAAACTGTAAATCTGTATTCAGACTGCCAGTGCTAACTCTCCTGTGTTCTGGGAAAACCCTTTTGGAACTAATAAGTGGCTGGCCTGCGGAAATCACGCTTTTCAAAAAAAAAAAAATGTGTGCCTTTAAAAAGCCTAGTGTTTAGAGCCTAGGGTTAGGGTAGACAGGATCCTAGGTTCCTAGGTTCCTGGCTGGCTGGTGGGTGGGGGGGCTGTCAGTGATGGGAGAGTGGGTAGAGTGTTCAGCATCCTGATTGCTTGGTGGATGAAGCTACTTGCAAGTCTGGTGGTGCGGGAGCGGAGGCTCCTGTACCTCTTTCCAGAGGGCAGGAGGCTGAACAGTTCGTGTGCAGGGTGGGTTGTGTCCTTGACAATCATTAGTGCTTTGCGGGTGAGGCGGGTGGTGTAAATGTCCTGCAGGGAGGGGAGTGGTGCTCCAATGATCCTCTTAGCTGTGTTAACAATGCGCTGGAGGGTCTTCCTGTTCTGATCTGTGCAGCTTCCACCCCACACTGTGATGCAGCTGGACACGATGCTCTCGATGGTCCCTCTGTAGAATGTGGTCATGACGGGAGGCGTGGCACTTGCCTTCTTCAATTTGCGCAAGAAGTAGAGGCTGCTGGGGCTTTCTTTGCCAGTGATGCTGTGTTGGTGGTCCAGGAGAGGTCGTCGCTGATGTGCACCCCCAGGAATTTTGTGCTGCTCACTCTCTCCACAGCATCTCCGTCGATGGACAGTGGTGGCAGTTGTTTGTGGCCTCTCTGAAAGTTGACAACAATCTCCTTGGTCTTGCTGACATTCAGCAGGAGGTTGTTGTCTTTGCACCATTTGGCCAGCAGGTCTACTTCTTCTCTGTAGTGAGCCTCATGCAGCCCTTAGTGATGAGGCCCACCAGTGTTGTGTTGTCCCAAACTTCACCAGATGGTTGGAGCTGTGAGTGGTTGTACAGTCATGTGAAGAGCAGGGGCTGAGCACACACACCCTTGCGGGCCCCCGTGCTCAGGGTCAGAGTGCTTGAGGTGTTGTTCCCGACACGTACTGCTTGTGGTCTCTGCAACAGGAAGTCCAGCAGCCAGTTGCAGAGGGAGGTGCTGAATCCTAGCTTGTCCAGTTTGCTGATGAGTTGTTGTGGTATTATGGTATTGAATGCTGAACTGAAGTCTATGAACAGCATTCTCACATATGAGTCTTTATTATCCAAGTGGGTGAGGGCTGGATGGAGGGCAGAGCAGATTGCATCCTCCGTGGATCGTTTGGCTCGGTATGCAAACGGGAAGGGGTCCAGGGTGGGGGGTAGGGTGGCTTTGATGTGTGACATGACTAGCCGTTCGAAGCACTTCATGATATGGGCGTGAGTGCTACAGGACGGTAGTCATTGAAGCATGATGGTGATGATTTCTTTGGCATGGGTATGATGGTGGCAGCTTTGAAAAGTGATGGGATGACTGCTTGCTCCAGAGAGGTGTTGAAAATGTCTGTAAAAACATCCTTCAGCTCTTCTGCACAGTCCTTCAACACTCGGCCTGGTATGTTGTCTGGGCCTGCTGCTTTGCGTGGGTTAATGGTGGCTAGTGTCCTCTTCACGCTGGCAGAGGACAGGTACAGGGGTTGGTCGGGGGGGTGGGGTTTTCTGTGGGTGAGTGTCATTTTGTGCTTCAAAACGGGCGAAAAAACTGTTCAGGTCATTTAGCAGAGAGGTGTTGTTCTCACAGCTCCGTGGCGCAGGCTGGTTTATTTACTTCTTGCTAATCACACAGCCTACAAAGCTGTGGAGCACTCTTATCGACCACACAAACAAATGAGTTTGTCCAAGCTAACCTTAGCATTGTTACTCAGGGATGGGATTGTGGCGACCAGGTAGGTTCAGAATATACAGACCTAACTATAACACGTTCGTGCCTTTGTCATTCCATCATCACCATTATCAATAATGTTCCCTCATCAATTCCTTGAGAGCAAATTCATTGGGCACAACAGATTAGCAAGTATTGATTTTGTGCTCAGGGAACTGAAGGTAAAACATCAATGCTTGCGCCAAAGCCCCAAGGCACCTATTTCAAGCCTAACTGATGAGTGGAGCTTGGGTGGATATTAGCCTTAATACCAGGCAAGGGCCTCGTCTCCTGAAGTCTATTTGAACAGGCCAGTACAGATGAAGAAAATCACTATGTTGAGCAAGTGACTACCTGGTGATGCACAGGAGACTTCTGAAACAAGAAACTGCTCAGAGAACATGTGGCTGGTGTATTAAATGGCATTAGTCATTTAATTGGATCTTGACAGTCTAATGACGTACATCTACAAAACACTGTTTTTGAATTTACCTGTTAGCAAGGTCATCCCACTTCCCACATACATACAGTCAATAAACCCTGGAAAACAACTAACACATTAGAGGCATCAAACACATCCTTTGAAATGAAGCCCAGACATGTTTCTTATTCACAATCTCGTGTATGTCCTGACATAGAAAACAAATATGTGGCTCTGACGAAGACGGGCCACTTCATGATGACCATGGAAAATGCACTCGGTCATGAGATACCATGAGATAAATGGCCGAGGGCAGCTCACACTCCACCACGTTGTGTGTTTACCATTTGCTGATGCGCAACAAAGCATATAGGTTTGCTTTGATTTTAATGTGGCGTGCCCAGAGCGCGTACTGCGCAATCAGTAACGATTTCAAAAGATTTTTGCTACGTCTTTGAGCATCAGCTGAACATGACTCACAGCATTGATGTTGGTAGCATAGAGGTGCTCAAAGGAGTTACATTTTGTGTGATTTTTGTGTGTGTGTGTGTGTGTGTGTGTGTGTGTGTGTGTGTGTGTGTGTGTGTCATATGCCATACACATGCGAAGGTTACATATACAGTATATTTGCTATTTATCGTCATTTGAGGTATGTCATGATCTTAACCATAATCCAAAACACAAAAAAACAATGGCTTTCGTACAAAAATGTTTTTGACCCCATCTCTTCGAGGTAAACACTGTGCAGACAATCTTTGTACAAGCCAAATACATCAACTAAAGAAGAAAAGAGAAAAGTTGCTGCTTTTTTTAAAAGAAAAGAAAAATTCAATCAGTACAGTCCTCTTGCATCATCCACTTGTCGAGCTCTTCCATTTTCAGGACATTTTCTCAAACACAAACACCAGGTATATGCCTGAAAACAACATAGTGAGAAAGAAAGCACATGTGAGTGGAGAACAAAGAAAAAAAAGGATTAGTCTGATGTTAGTCAGATGATCTTTTCCTTTGGGCTAAAACATGTAAAGAGTGGTTCAAGCAGCTAAAGAACTACATGACTGAATGTGAACAGGTACAGTGATTTGTTTCTTACTTGTGGCCTCCCATTCAGACTTGCTCAAAGTTCCCTGTGAAGAAAAGGAGAAATTGGCATCACATCTAATGGATTATTATTAGGTCACCACAATAAAAGTTCTAATTTTCATCCACTACCTAAGCCCTTCAGGACCCCCCACACAGATAATGCATTATTTAAAGAAATGCCATTATCCATTGAGAAAAGGTTCTCAGTCACACAAAATCTAAGTTCAAAATCATCAAACAGCTTTTAGGCATCATGTCCTTCTTCTCTGGAAGTCCACAAACTCACAGATTAGCCAATGATACCTACTGTGCTTACACTGTTAATGCCATGCTTTTTCTCCATTATAACTCAGGCAGACAAAGTAATGAATAATGGACAAAAAGCAGCATGCCATTTGAAAATGTCCATTTGAAAAATGTCTAGACACACACTTTTGTTACTTTTATTCTCAAGGCCAATAATGAACAGTAATTACATACAAAGCGATGTGCTTGTGTAAAACCAAGTATGGCCTAGGTATACTGTTGCTACAGCACTACATCACCCTACCAGTGGCATTCTGGTGTTTTCTTGTTCAGAGTGCATCTTGGCGTGCTCATACTCCTCTGGCCTATCAGAAGCCAGCTTACCCCCATCACCACCTGGGTATTGCTATAATAATAAAAGAAAAGAAAGAGAGATAAGGGGAAAAAATAGATAGAAGTACTTCTAAGTCACTGTGAGACCACAAGTACCTACAAACATGGACACGGCTCAATCTAGATTGTTTTTGTTTTTTCATCATTTGGAACATGAATCATCTATTATTTACATTTTCCTTTATATTTCACATGTAATGGAGTAGTTAGGTGATACTGCCTTAGGTAGTGCTTTTCTTTTGCTTCTTTTGCTGTCATTAACATGGAACATGGTTAACATGGAATGTCAGCCTATTGAGAACATTAACGGTAACACGGCATCCATCATACGTACTGATGTTAGCACACCTGGCAATCTAATACTGGTGGTTGGATACTTCACTGGAGATTTCCATGGATGAGGCAGCCTACAGCCAAGCTACCAAGGCTTCATGAACACCACCGCCTCGCCTAGCTACTGATGGTGTGAAAAGCCTCACTTTCACAGAGCTGCACCATATCTCCAGCATCTGATGCTATCAGAGGTCCATTAAGCTGCTAACCTGCAACTTGTCATTCCAGCATCTGATCCCAAGACTGCTAGCCTAGAAATCTAGACGCACCCTAGTGGCAGCAAATTTAATTTGCTGCCCGGCTAGTCTAGCAACTTTGTTGGCTTGCGAGCTGGAAAAATTAAACTTTGTGTATAGTCGTTAGACAGGCTTAACATAATGATTGATGGCAGAGTTGAAACGGTTCGGCCTGAATTCCCTGCTACTTGAAAACAAAGAAGGTGGATGTTGCTGTTGGCGAACAGTGTGACACTAGTTAAGCTTTTTTTAAGTTGGCAAAAGTTTGAACTAGCCAACTAGCTCCACTGGTGGGAAAACGCATGGGACTCAAGAGTTGTAGCGCAGTCCTATTGCGTGCAGAGGGAATTTGAAAGACAACCGATTATCCTGCCCCTCGGACTGAGCCCTGCGAATGGTGAGTCCCCAGACCCTACATTTTTAATGTGAGTCTGGCTCGTCAGGCTACAAGACCAAGCATGACTGGTGCCGAAACTCTGGACTTCTGGTAGCGACAAATCTCCCTCAAAGCTGCTGATCTGCACAGTCCTTACAATTTCTGGTCTGAAAAATCTCAGGGCTGCACCGGCACGACTGGACTCTCGTCAGCGTCAGCGAGATTGCTTAAGAGTGATCTGTACTTCCAGAGCTCTGCTGGAAGACCATGAGGCTCTTTTGGAGGCCAGAGGGTTGCCAGGTTGGTTTTTGGAACACCAATCAGTCCACCATCCGCATTGAGCCTTCACCATCATCGCCAACCCAGAGACATGCTGACTCATCACTTGAACAAATAAACTATGAATAAAGGAAGGCACTCAAAGTTCTTTTTTAAAACTTTTTTTTTATCACCCAATGGACGTTTTGCGCATTATCACTTCCAAACACTGGGTATTATTTAACCAATTACAGACTTTATATTTAATCATTGGATAATTCAAAGTGTATTGAGATCATGTTGCGTGGTGATTTGACTGATTTGTTGGCAGCCATTAACACAATCAATGAGAATTCTTCATACTTTAGTCAATCTGTCCAACCTCGTTTACTGGCAAGACTTGCACCTCAATCAGAACATCCTCTAACGTGGTGTGAGGGTGAAGGTAGACACAGGTTTTTCTCTTTCAAGTGTCTGTTGATTGTTAATTAGTGACTCCTTTCTGTGTGTGTGAGTGTATGTATTTGTGTGCTGTGCAAGATTATACAGAGCCAACATCAGTAGCTGGTGACCGAACACTCCCAGAGGCATGTCAACCATCACTGCTCAAAGGGAGGCTTTCAAAGGATAAAAGGGCTGAAGCTGTTTACAGAAGTTGGTGTCCCAGCAAGCACAACTTATCAGGTGTAGAAGCTAGAGAATGAAGAATGGTTTGACTTCCAAATTCAGATAATACACAGCAGTGTTTGAGTGAGAGAGTGAGTGTGTGATTGAGACTGTGAGAGTGAGTTACAGTGTAAGTAGAGAGTGTGTGTGTGTGTGTGTGTGTGTGTGTGTGTGAGAGAGAGTGTGTGTATGTGGGTTTGTGTGTAGAACTAACCTCCAGTGATCCCATCCTCTGCATCAGGGATTTATTCTGCTCGTTCTGAATTTTCTCTTGGAAAAACTCATGGAAGGTCTTCTTGTACACTAGCCTCATGTTGTACTTCTTTGCCATCCTGAAACAGGGATTGTGAATTAACAAGGTCACTAACAAGTCAGTGCATACTTAAACAATCACATGTGCTTTGAGGCTAGACTGCCTGGGGATATTTTGGCAAGTGTTCTAAGTTCACTGTAGTTATTTCCTTGCTTGAGGCTGTGAATAACTGATAAGTCATTGAGAAGTGACTTTTTAGATTATTGTGCCCTCTGCTGGTAAATATGTGCAGTTTATTCTCACAAGAGGAACTGGGTTAGCCTAGAAATCTAGATGTTTTATTACATTTGCTGCCAGGGCTAGTCTGGCAACTCTCCGTTGGCTTGTGAGATCCAGAAATCGAAACTTAAATTAGGTCATTGAAATTGTGTATAGAGTCGTCTGGTGGGCTTAACATAATGATTGATGGCAGAGTTGCAACGGTTTGGCTTGAATTCCCTGCTACTTGAAAACAAATATCCTATTGCGTGCAGAGGGAATTTGAAAGACAACTGATTATCCCGCCCCAGCAGACTGAGCACTGCGAACGGTGAGTGCCCAGACCCTACATTTTAATGTGGGTCTGGCTCACCAGGCTAAAACTGGGTAGAAATGTACAAATAAATATTACTATGTCAACACTCACTCTTCGAACATTGGGAAATAGACAAGGAACTCTGGGACATCAACCACACCCTCCAGATTGAAGTCATACTGGCAGCCAAAGAGAGGGTAGTCTCCTTTCTTCTGGAAAGTGACTCTGTATACCTCGTTCCCGAACGAGTTGGTGTCGGATGTTTCTAAACGCTTTCTGAATAGAATAAAACAAACAAGAAAAACAACATTACAGTACATAACTTAATACATAACTTCTGAATGTGTTATCCTCTAAACATGTTTTTTTTTTATCATGCCAAGCCCTTGAACTACATGACAAGAAACAGGCATCTAGGACTACAACTAGCACTTTTAATAATGGATTAATCTGTATTTTCTTGACAGTTGTTTGGTCCATAAAATGGTGAAAAAATATCAATCAGTGTTTCCAAAAGCGAGGTCCTCAAAAGCCTTGTTTTGTCCCCACGTCAAAGACATTCAGTTTGGACGGAGCGAGCGTACTTACACCAATTCATAGGCGTCGGGTGTGGTGCCGATGAAGAAGCCCCCGGGCCGGAGCCTCTCACAGGCATTGCGCATCATGGTGTTAGCTTGCTCCTGGGTCTCAAATGAGTAGTGGTACACAAACTGACAGCTACACACATCAAACTGAAGACTCTCATCCGACAGCTTCTCTGACAGCAGCTCCTGAACAAAGACTTTGTTATTAGCAGAAACGTTGGCATAAAAGTGAGTGTGTGTGTGAGTATGGGTGTGTGTTCCATCTCAGTGAGAGTAGCAATAGTTATTAATGATGATAGCGTTTATATTTTCATGCCTTAGTGGCTCGTGAAGTGGGTGGAGACATATAATCAAATGAAAAAAGTCCCCACACGTACACACTTGACACTCAGTGGGTGGATTAAAGTGATTTCAACCCACATGTGTTAATCAGACAGGCACTGTGCTTCTGTCTGCGTAGGTGTATGTACATGTGTGCAAGACAGTTATGTGCATCTACACATTTCTGTTACGTGTGTGTGTGTATATATGTGTGTGTGTGGGTGGGTGTTCACCTTGGTGCAGTCGGCTGTGATGAACTCGGCGGAGAATATTCGCTCATTGGGGTGACACTTCCTCCTCATGTCATTGTAGCGCTGCTGACACTGTTCCACCGACACAGCTGCTATGTCTGTTGAACACAAACACGTCACACATCCATCTCAACAGCACTTGCAGTGTCCCCCGAACAAACCAAGTTCTGAAACAGAGGAATGCTAAGGTGTTTTGCGCGAATCATGAAGGACACGACAGCGACAAAAGAAGATTACAAAAAATCTGTCCAAAATGCAGAATGACCTTAACACTATTCAATGCATTCATTTCTCAAGTAAAACTCTACAGGGCTGTCTAGACATAGCTAGTGTATGCCTTTTTGTATTGGTCAATACCCCTACCCACTGGTATTACTCAGCTCTTTTCTAGAAAGCACCTATTTGTGAGGTACAAAAACTAGGGCCTTGAGAAAGTGAGGACTTTTAAAACTCAAAAGTGTTCCAATGCCTTAATACCTGGTATTGATATTGTAATGTTTGATGGGTTACAGACAAAGTTGGAGACAGGCAGACAGAGGAGTACAACATTGAGAGGTATTCAAACATTCCAAATCTGAAACTGTCCATTGACACTTGATATTGTATTTGAATTTGTATTTAGAAGTGTGGATGCCTTTGTGATCAGAATGGATTTATCTTAGCCCAGAGATATTTGGTTACGGATATTTAGGACATTTCTGTGTTGTGTAGAGAAAGTGCAGATGATATTTATGTTAAAGGAGAAATCTGGCAATTTTTCATATAGATCTGTTTCTCGAGGTCACCGAGTACTGTCGGTATTAAAAAAAATGAAAACAATCTGTTTTACCTAGCTCAAGTTGCTAGTTCCAACAGCTAAAGCAGCCAGGCAGCTACAGCGCTACACTCTGGGGGCATGTCTGTGAGCCCCCATATTCAGCAACTCCAGCTAACTAACAACAATTTTGTTTTAAATGTATTATTTTGTATTAACAGTACTCGGTGACTTTGAGAAACAGGAGATCTATGTAAAAAATCACATACAATTCCTGTGTTCCTGTGCCTTATATCCAGAAGAATAATGATGTAACTGCTTTGAAAAAGGTCAATGTAAACAGCTCATACTACTATAGTACTGGACAATACTCGGATCACTGCCCGACCTTCTGTGCAAATACCAAGCAACATTTTGCTAGTAACACAAGTACATTTTGCCAGGTCAAAAATGCAACACCATCTTCATACAATCTCATTCTGGACACCTTCACCAGATTCCATGGGATTATCAAAGACCATTGTCTGAATGACCATCCAGTCACAACCCTCCAACAAATGCAGTATAATTACTTCCAAGTGAAGTGTATACCAAAGTTAACTTGGTAAAATTACAGGTTATCATAATTATATCTAACCATCATTTGGCACTCCCTATGAATCACATCGTCCTGAGCACCAGTCAGTAAAGGACCAGCAGAGCACATGATTACATAAGTATTAATACCCATTTTAAATTACCCCACTACAGCACATCTCTAAGAGTCACTGTCTGGCAGATGTTGGACGAACAGACCAAATTCAAAACTTTGCCACAACGAGAGACACAGAGGCAGCAGTAGAGTGACGGAGAGGCAAGTTCAACGTTCTGCTGTAATGTTACCTGCACAGACGAGTCGGTTGATGTGGCCCTTCCTCCACTTGAGAAGGTCTCCTCCTTTCCCACAGCCCAGGTCCAGCACAGACACCTCTCTCTGGCGCTGACGCACCTTATCCAGGATCTCACCTGATGGAGAAGTACACAGACAGACGACATTAAGCTGACAGGGACAGCCAGTGGGCATTGATTAAAGCAGTTTAGACTGAGAGATGCACTCAGATAGATCGCCCCAGAACAGCAGCTGCGGTGACTAAACTGATTCAGATGGGTGTCTGAATATAGGCTCATGACAGCTTAGATTTGAAATTGTAACTGTTGGACTTCACACAAACTGTCCATCTCACCTATGAGGACACTCTTCAGCCAGTTGTTGAAGTTCCGCATGTGGACAATTCTGCTCCTACTTCGCTCGGCTAAACCACACTCCTGCAGCGAGTTATAGTGGGAAGCCACTTTCTTGCTGTGATGCCCCTCCTCTGTGACCTTCAGAATAGAGCGAAAAAGGACAGGAATGAAAGAGAAGGAAAAAAATGTTAGTTAATATTAAATAAAAACTGACCATGCAGTATGTTTCGCCCCAGTACTGAGGACTACCTTGGCCTTTGCTTACAAGGAAAGAAATCCATTTCCTACCAGTTTCTTTGAGGGGGATTCCTCATCATCCTCTTCCTCCTGAGGTCGCTTTCTTTTGCCCAAAGGTGACTGTTTGATGCTGGGGTCACCTGCGGTGCCCTCGGTGGATGTGCATGATCCATTGCCACTGCCTTCTGCTTCTGATGGCTTGGAAAGTTCCTCAACTGCACACTGATCAGCGTCTGATAACTGTTCCATTTCTGCTTTTTTGAACTAATGTAGATGTATCCGCCTTGGTTAATGGTTGGGGTTAAGAGAAGTCTTCTTTTTTACTTTAGCAGAGTTTCCTGAATAGGAATGAGAATCAAAATGAAATGCTTCATATATCTCGTCGGGTTCTTTACAGCTATTTCACGTGATTACATATCCTGGCCCTGAGGATAAAACAAATGCATAGAAATTCTTGCAATCCAAAATTATTCACTACACAAGGATATTAGGAAACATTTGGACAGTATCGCTTCAGGTAATTAACGTCACAGTACTTCTAAAATCAAACACAGGGTTGAGAAATGTTTGGTCACTAAGATAGATAAACGGCTGGAGTGACAGACCGTCAACAAAGATGTAAGTTTGCCGTCTGAAATTGACCAAACAGAAAGCAACCTGTCACGTTATGCAGCTGACCTATGAGTAACTACATTTGTTACAGCATCCGTAGTAGCAAGCACAATGTTACCATCATGTACAGACAGTGTACACAGCGCTGCTTATGGGTAAACAGTACACGCAATCGGTGTTCGCACTGCATGGTGTATGTTATCTATAAAAGCATTAATCTCACATACTGGGTTCGTAGCTAACAACTTGAGTTTTCCGCCATTACGCATCCCACGTTAGAGCGGAGAGTTCAGTCTTGTTGCGTATTTGTTGGCATATTCTAAGACACTGGATGTAAAGCTTGCTCCCTCTGTTGGCTTGGATGTTCACACAGAAAAATAAAAGAAGACGTGCGTCGCGGTGGAAAGCATATGGATACCAACCAGAACATACCAAGGTCAATTCATTGAAATATGTCCAATTTATAAACTCAATTACAGCTGTTCGTGTTGTGACAGATTTGTTTGAGTTGTAGATTTTGCACACCACAAGCAGAGCGTGACCATGCGTAGATCATGCATAGACAGAGATCATGCCGTAGACGCTCTACCGTCTCCATTTTGAGAAGCCAGCTGGGAGATGTAGTTGTACAATGTGGGGCAATAAGGCGAACAATCAAACTCCGGATGAAAATACACTACATCTCCATATCTGCACTGGGTGTCCTAGGTCCATGTGTAATAAGTTCGCGTCCTGTGTGGAATTCTCGAATGACAGAAGGACATGGCCTGTAGTTATTTTGAGTTTGCCGCAATGGAATGACCGCCCTAGCATGTTAATTTCATGCACGTATGTGTTGTTAAGATATTATTTTGTTTATTTTTCGTAGCCAGTTGATAGCCAAAGTATCGGTGGTCGTTTAATCGCCCAGCTATTGCTAGTTTGTATCGGTAGCGTTAGTCAGCTAAATGACAGATCCAGGTTTAAGGCCACCCAGCGTTTGACGTTCGTCGCTTGTCTGTCGTCAGTATTTTGGCAAGGGTCAGACTAGCTTGGTTTGTTTGGCTAAGTGTTGTTTTTCTGATCAGCCAGACATAGTCAGCCTTGACAGACATGTTGTAGAGTTGTTTGGTTTATTTGCTGGAAGTTACAGTTATGATTTGGCGCGGATGTCTTATTAAGCTATTTTAGGTAAGAATAGGCAAGTAACTCTTTCCTCGAAAGTCAGAATGCTTAAATTTACTGTAGTTTTCCTGTTTGCTTGTGTCCGGCAGGATAAAACCCTCGCATAGGATGACGCATTTCCAACTTCTGAAACATCTTTGAGTCATAAGTTTATAAGGTATGGATACTCAAATGCATTGACTGTGATGATGTTTTTGCATTGTTTATATGAATCATTGCTTGAAAAGTACTTTTAAGAGTTTCTTTTATCCTTTTGATTTTGGCAAAAAATAAGCCTTATTTAACAGTTCTATGATGACCTAGTTTCCTTGCCAATCTTACTTCAGTTACTGTGAATGAAACATATAGCACCCATGCCACATGTGGGCTGTAACTGGCCATGCTCGGTTTTTGATTTGGCCAGGGCCGAGACCGGACGAGGCAATAGCAGGTGGAGAGAATGCAGAGGTTCTTGTGCACTAGAGCTATGACGCGGGCTGCTGCCCTGCACCGCCTGCTCCTAGGGCCTCCATCCTGGGCCAGCAGATCCCTGACCAGACCCCGGGTCCCTCCCAGGCTGATCTGCAGCCCTCGCTATGTAAACACGACAGCGGCGGCCTGGACTTTAGCCCCGCAGAAAGCCAGCTCGGGTGGGGCCGAGCAGCCACAGAAACCCCCCGAACAGCAGGAGCCAGAACCAGAACCAGACCCCCTGCATGACAAGTCCATGGGCTTGGTGCAGAGGTTCAAGAGGACCTTCAAGCAGTACGGCAAGGTGATGATACCTGTGCACCTGCTGACGTCCTCTGTGTGGTTCGGGACATTCTACTATGCTGCCATGAAGTAAGTAGGATCCTGTGTACCATCAGAAAAGGGGGTCAAGCAGTCTAGGCGGTTTATTGCTAATCTCAGAGTTGACAAGAGCCTGTTTTGGAGAAAGCATGCTTTGTCTTTTACTTTGACTATTGTGACGCCCTAACAGCTTTGCCGTGGCAGTGAATAGGCAACGTTCACCTGTCTCTTGATACCTAAGGCCTTAAGTAGCTAATTGGCTTTTTTCATCTGTTCATGTCTTTCTTGAGTGCGTGGTGACATACAGTAACTGGCACAGTGTGGAAAGTTGACTCCGTAATCGTGTCAGGGCTTATCTGGGGCAGACAGGCTTGAAAAACACAACTGTCTGGGAAGATGCGACAGGAACTTATTGCTGTGAATGTGACCCCAGAATTAGAATAAAGCTCAGAAAGTAACGGAAGACAGGAGGAGCTAATTATTTCCTGAGAATGCACACTTTCGTCAAAGCAAATCCTCTAGACAGCTCAAGTTTATTATTATGGGGCCTAACTTCCTATGCTGCGATAAATGGTGCCACTCTGGGGTTGTTATGTAACTAAGCATAGACGTAAACCTATCAGTAAAAGCTGTGATATTATAAGGAGGACAGATTGGCGTAATAGCTCCAACTTCATCACAATACATTATATCACAGTCATTTATTCATTTTTTTTTTATCCAATGCAACTTATTTACACATGTCAATTATATTACAAGGGCCATTGTCCCCAGAGCAACTCTGGGTTTAGTGCCTTGCTCAAGGGCACAACGGTGGAAATTGAGGGAATACATTAAGTCAAAGTCATAGTCCCCCCCCCTTAATTTATTCAAACTTCATTAGGCCAAATCTCCCTTAATATTGATCCAAAACACATGCAATTTCAGTTTCATGGCTTTCTTACATGTCCAAATTTCATTAAAATCTGTGCCGATGCAGTCCAAAAGTGTGATGGACCCAGGCGCTTTTTTTTATCCGAAGCGACTTACACATGACATTTATACTACTGTACAAGGGCCATTGTTTCCCAGAGCAACTCGGGGTTAAGTGCCTTGCTCAGGGCAGCTGTGGCCTACTGGTTAAGGCTTCGGGCTTGTAACCGAAGGGTTGCCGGTTTCGATCCCCGACCCAGTAGGAAAAATGTGGGCGGGGGAAGTGGTTGAGCACTGCTCTCCCATGCCCACATCCACGGCTGAAGTGCCTTTGAGCAAGGCACCTAACCCCTCACTGCTCCCCGAGCGCCGCCGTAGCAGGCAGCTCACTGCTCCGGGTTAGTGTGTGCTTTACCTCACTGTGTGTTCACTGTGTGCTGTGTGTGTTTCACTAATTCATTGGGATTGGGATAAATGCAGAGACTAAATTTCCCTCACAGGATCAAAAGAGTATATATACTTATACTATACAAGGGCACAACAGTGGAAGCCAGGAATTGAACCCACAACTTTTCTGGCTAGTGCATGCTAGTCCAACTCCTTAACCACTATGCTACCACGCCCACAGTCAGCTTAAATAATGGAAGGCTACACGATGAATGGGATTGCAGAGGTACTTCAGTTCCATATAAATAAGTTGCCAGGAAATTAGTTGTTAGTTCTCTGGAAATCCATTGCGTTTACAGGATTCGTTTGGACGCTCGGCCAAGACGAAGCAAAACCTCTGCGTTTAACCTAAAAAGCGTCTCCGGGTGGACAGGCCCTCACTCTACAGGTGTATGACACATTTTTGAATAGCAGTAGAGGTAGCCAATCCAATTCCATTTACACCTTATTTACACTCCACTTAAGAGCCTTCAAGAGATGCTTTCAGGCAAATCTGTATATTGTTTTGTGGCAGCAACTATTTTATCAGTGCCTGAGTAAAGCATTCTAAATAGTTTCCTGCACCTAATGGGTCATTTCATGTCAGATCAGATAAGGTCGTTGCAGCACGGTATCTCTGATTTTGTTCCCATAAATCACATCACGAATGGGTTCCAACACCAATTTTGTAATATAAAATTTCTGTTTAGTTCCTTTTTTTTCTTCAGCACTTTATATTTTTACAAATCTGAGAAGCAGTGTTTGGACATTAATATATTGACAAATACTGTCCCAAGCCTCACCACTTTAAAGGATACAAGGCAAACATGTTCTCAGTATGACCTAACCATACCTTTTGAAAAAAATAAAAAATTGCAAAACAATGGCCCCAGCTGTGGCGCAACTGGGTGGGGCACCTGCCCCGTACGCCGGCGACCCGGGTTCGATTCCTGCCCCGTGGTCCTTTCCGGATCCCACCCCTGCTCTCTCTCCCATTCGCTTCCTGTCACTCTCCACTGTCACTATCATTAAAGTCATAAAAAGGCCAAAAAAATATACTTTTAAAATTGCTAAACAAGAGTGATGTTGAGTTAGAAACTCATTATGATTCACCCATATGGTCATTGTGTCAGTGATTATGTCAGTTAATATTTGACATCTTTACCACAAATGGTTATGAAAATATAAGACTAAAACTAGGCGTGTTAGCATTTTTCATAGGACCAGAATTGTATGTTTGGATAGCCAGTAGGAACATGAAAATGTATGTGTAAATATGAAGAGTTTGGTTCCAAAATGCTATATCCTCCATTTTAATGAATTTTCATGAAATATTTTTTTATTTATTTTGTTTTCCAAGTAATTTTAGTGGAACTGTAATTGAGTTATTGTTATTTGAATTATCGTTACTCAATCCAAACTAACAAATAGAGATACACAATTAAATATTAAACTAACAAATAGAGATACACAATTAAATATTTCAAAAATGGAGATATATAGCGTTTTGGAACCAAACTCTTTATATCTTCATGTATGGTTACTTGGCGTACATTTTTTATGTCCCTACTACGTACTCCACACACCATTTTGGTCCTATGAAAATGACCAAAATATTCCACTACACCTTGATTTATTTATGTGTTCGGTTACACTTTACTTGACAGTGTCGACATAAGTGACAACGTGTCAAACATTTATGACATGACGCTTCTGTGTGTCATTCGGTTTTTCATAATAAGTTAGGGTTAGCATTAGGTTTAGGGTTAGGATAAGGGTTAGGATTAGGGTTAAAGGTTAGGATTAGGGTTAGGGTTCATGTGTCATGACAGTGTCATGTGTTCATGACAGTGTCATGTCACTCTTATGTCGATACTGTCAAGTAAAGTGTTACCATGTGTTCATATCCATTGGTGGTAACAGACCTTAGGGCAACCGTGGCCCACTGGTTAGCACTCTGGACTTGTTGCCAAACTTGTTGCCGGTTCGAGCCCCGACCAGTGGGCCGTGGCTGAAGTGCCCTTGAGCAAGGCACCTAACCCCTCACTGCTCCCCGAGCGCCGCCGTTGTAGCAGGCAGCTCACTGCACCGGGAATAGTTTGTGCTACACCTCACTGTGTGTTCACTGTGTGCTGTTTGTGTTTCACTAATTCACCGATTGGGTTAAATGCAGAGACCAAATTTCCCTCACAGGATCAAAAAAGTATATATACTTATACTTACTTAGACCTCAAATATTGCCAGATAAAATCTACAATATAGAAAACATGTTTGTCTTGAATCATGCAAACTTCGGTAAGGCTAAGAGATTTAGTGCCAGGATATGAAAAAATTATATATAAATAAATATTTAATATTTATCACTGTCTTTGGGAAGTGGTTATGCAATCCTAAAAACATCTATGAACAAGTGTCAATGTAGGAATAAAGAAATGCTACATGCCTATTTACCTCTTATCTTTGTCTTTGTTGTGTATCCACAGGGGAGTGAATGTAGTGCCATTTCTGGAGTATATCGGATTTCCCGACAAGCTTGTTAAACTTCTAGAAAATTCTCAAAGTGGCTACGCTCTGACTGCATACGCAATGTACAAGGTAAGGCATTCCTGGGCATCTAGTCTGAGGTTTGTTAACAAACCATAATAGGTCTGGCTCAGATGTCCTCAGCAATGTAAACACAAATCAAACCAAACCAAACGTCAAACCAAGAGTTTATCCAACACATGTGACCTTGGCTCAAAATTATTTTTAGCATCAGTGTCAGAGAGAAATATGTTAGTTTTTTTTTTTTTGGATGTGGCAGGAAAAAAAGGCTTACAGTCTGTGTGTTGATGTTTTCAATGATTACTATGTCTGGTGCAGATTGCCACTCCAGCGAGATACACCGTGACTTTGGGTGGAACATCACTCTCGGTGAAGTATCTGCGGATGCAAGGCTACATGTCCACTCCTCCACCTGTCAAGGAGTACCTTCAGGAGAAGATGGAGGAAACAAAAGAGAGGTTCTCTGAGAAAATGGAGGAGACCAAGGATCGCTTCTCCGAGCGGATGGAAGAAACCAAGGAGAAGTTCTCTGAGAGACTGCAAGAGACCAAAGACAAAGTGGCTTTTCGTAAGAAAACCGAGTAGGTCTCCGTCTTTTTTCTTGTGCTGGTCTGTGGAAGGCCATACTAAAAAAAAAATGACTGAAGGCTATAGAACCTTGCACTATAAAGACTGAATTGAATCAGATGCCTCAACATAATCAGTAGTCAAACCACATACACACACACACACACACACACACACACACACAAACACACACAGACACATTACTGCAAAACTGCTGCTCACTTGGCACATTTGGGAAAGAATATTGAAGTTAGTTATGAGGAATTGCTACATGTGCTTCTAAGAAGTCATGTTGATAAGATTGCCCCTCTCTCCCCCTCCAATCCTGCACCCTCATTCATAGGAAGTGCTTTCATGGTCACTATTCACTTCAGCTGTAGTGTTTAAACAGGTCTGTTATGGTGCTCACACCACATTTTCAGAGATCTCCTGTTCTTGAGCAGACAACAAGTGCGATTGTCCTCAGATATATTTGAAAGGCAGAGAATTATTATTTGTGTTTGTTAACAAGCTAAGAGAGTGACTTAATGTCTGGAACCAGATGATTAAAATAGCTTGTGTGTTTATGTGTGTGTGTGAGATGTTCCCATGTTTTGATGGTACATATTGCACACTTTAAGCGATGACCGTGGTGTCGTTTTTTTCTTGTGTGCGGTGACGGTCCGAACCATTGAGTCCATCTCCATTTGTGTCCTGTTCTCACTCATGAAAATAATATAAGGCAGAATTAAACTTCAGATGTACTGAATTAGTGTAAGTAAATTGTGTGCCGTAGTCACAAGATTGCGTATCTCTTAAATGCTATAAAAGAGTTACAGTAAGTTTCCATTTACCACAGAATTACTATGAAATTACTTAATTTACCAATTAAATGTTTAATAATGATTTTTTGTTTTCTTTACTGTAACAGTTATTCTCTGCTAACAGGGTTTAAACTATGGACAGCCCAAATGTTTACTTTCATAGCCCAAATTGTACTCTGTTTGTCCGTGATGCCATATAAAGTCTTGTGAGTGCAAATGTTAATTTAGTTGTGGCAAAACGGTGTTTCACTGAGGTCGTCAGGGCAACCCAGCCTTCAATTTCTTACCTAGCCTTCAATTTCTAAGCCTTCTATATCCGTGTTTATGATTTTTGTCTCCACATCCTTACAAATAAATCAATTATTTATTTTAGTCAGTTTTACCATTTTTATGACAACCCTCCCAGCTGGTTTGCCTATGAGAGAATGAGCCGTGGCTTAAATCGAATGGCCGATTTGGCCTGGCCAGCCAGGTGTTTCATACAGCTGACACGTTGCCATGCAGGGATCTGTTCAGGTGAATGTGGTCTGTCCTGACTAAATAAAGATTAACGATGCACAAAAGCTTCCACGGTTTTCTTTCTTGATGCATGACGGCTGACACACAGGGCCAGGTGAGATTGTGAAAAGAGCAGCCTCTTTTGGACACAGGTTTCACAAGGGAACTAGGGAAAGACAAACACACTTAATGGCCACAGAAGAATGTCCCAGGCGACAATTCAATCAATAGTAAGACTTTATCACTGCCTGATGGTCCTTTTCTAAAGCCTTTATTCATTTGAGTCCAAGGAGCAATGACTGGCACGGTAAATGGGCGAGAGGAGCCACAAATGAACACCTGTTGTGGGCCACGGGAGTTTGTGAAAGCTGCATTGAGCCAGAGGAAAACCAGAGTTTAACAAAGTTCTGGAGATAAAGTACCTACATGTACTGGGGTTCTGAATTAATTTCTCTAGTCACATAAAATTTAATAATGTGTGAATATTACTCGTTTTAACTGATCTGTGGCCTTGCTGTATTTACCAGCTGAATGGCCTTGCTGCAGCTAAAGGTGGAGATGGTGTTTTGTATGTCTAAATATAAAACAATTTATAGACATAAAGAGAAGTTTGTTCTAATGAATAATTTAATTCAAAAACTACTCTGGCAGTTGCTTCTCTGGCTCAGATATTAAAGCACATGTATTACTTCAGGTCTAGGTGCATAAATGCATAAAATACCTGAAAGAAATACATCAGCCAATGGAGTAGACTGAAATGCAGGAGTGTTTTTAATATTATTCCTTACCTGCCTCTTTATTTTTTACTAACAGAAACTGCCTGCTTGAGAAGACGAGTGAAGATGGGTATTCACAAATGTCACTTAAGACCAAGTATAACATGCCTACCTAATGACTGCGTCATATCTAAAAGTCTAAGTTAAAAGCACAAATCATTCTATTATGTAGCCCCAACATAATATGTCAGCAGGCTGCTTGTCAAAGCAAAGAGCAACAACCTAATATTAGACTTTGAGGACAACAGAAGTAATGCCCTTGACATAGACACAAACAATTTGTTTAGAAAGTACTAGAGCAGTAAGTATTTCTGTCCCTTTCAGTCATATCTATTTAAGTCATAGTTAAGTCTTTCAAACCCTTCAGGAGAATACCCTGTGAAAGGAATTGGGACACTTAAATCACATATGTTTATTTATCCTGAAGACTTTTCCACAATTTGAAGGTTTTAGTTATGCCACAATCATTTCTTTTTGTGATCTAAATGTCATGTGCTACATACATTCCAATGTTCACTTCTTGTCAGGTACTTATAGCTCAAAGAAACAGCCATGAGCTGAAAACTTTGGGCACAGGTCCAGTGAAGCTGATATACAGTATTATGCTGCTATGGCTCAAACAAAATTGTTGACACACACACAAAAAGCACAAAAGACACCCATTGTAATAGTTCTTTTTTCCCCAACTTTAATCGCTCTCTAGCCATTTTATCACAGCGAAAGAACAAGCATGGAATTGTTTCATGAAGGACTACAACAGTACTTTGAGCAACAGTTTTATTTTTTTTCTCTCCATTTTTTTCGTATTTTTTTTAAAGTCACCTTTTCCTGTAAAAGTATTGCAGTGACAAACCTCAGGCTGCAAACGGATGACATCACAATTGCTTAAATAATAATTAATAATAATAATCATCAATATTAATAATAAAAGGCATAAGAACACTGCAGTGGCTCCTCAGTCACTGGTTTCCTTCTGGCAGAGAAAGCAGACATGTTTTTATTTTCAGTCCAGGTTGGATACAGTCCTGTGGTGAGAGATGATGACCGATGATGATGGTGGTGATAATGATGATGATGATGATGATGATGAGGCAAATAGATAAAAACACAGCACTGTGACTTTCAGTTTGTTTTTGTTTCCGGGAAAAAAAATCTTTTGATCCATGGAATTGAGAGAAGAACCACACCATTCAGACAGCCTGTGTCGTTCATTCAAGCTTGTATAAAGGAAATGCAACAGCCTGGCATTAGAAAAAAAGATAAGAAAAGAAACCTTTGATGCTGAAAGGTTGCAACAACAAAAAACAAAACAAAAAAAAAATGATTCAGAGGAAATGAACAAATCAGCATGCACAGTATCAATAATGGACTGTGGATCATTCGCACAAAAGGTAATCGCAGTGCTTGTTTACACATCACACATGACTTGATTATGTGTAAAATAAAATAGAAAATAAAAATTTTAAAAACTTGTTGACTACTGTAGTAGGTCTTGCATCATCTAAATCCCTTTTTTGTGGAGGGGCTGGTTCAAAAATCCATTAAGACCCAAAAAAGGGGTGAAACCAGCCCTCGGAACTATTTATGATATTGTCCACCATCTCACAAGAAGTCCTTCCTCAATCCCATGTCATGTCCTTTGTATAAAGATTTTAGATTCCATCAGCTATGGTACAATTCATTCATAGATTTTGTGTTATTTTTTTTCTTCTTTTTTTGTCTTTTTGCTGTAGTTCGAGCGTGGTTAATACAAGTCCAAACAGCTAGCAGTCACAAAAAAGGTCAAATAAATAAATGGCAAGCGCTGGCATCGATAATTATTCTCTGGAAGTAACAAAAGCAGCAGCTATTTATCCTGTGTACAACTGCCTTATATCAGAATATTTGTTTTCATCACATAACAGATTTGCATTTACTGTATAGGAAAAAATATAAGAAGTATTTTTCGTATTCATTATGTGACCATATCGTAGCATTATTTTTGCAAACTTTACTCTGTTTTTACAAAAAGACAAAGCACAATTGTAGGGCATTCACAAAACTCGATGCCACCGTGTTAAATTTTTCTTTTTAATATCATCTATACATTATATTACAGTATTAACATGTTCTCTTGTGGTTGTCTACCCATTGGGTAGGATATGTGCATAATATATTCAAGTTATATACAGCACCGTACAAATAAACAGAGTCAAACTACTGAAAAAAGCACCGTTGAAAGTGAGGCACAACGAAGGTGGGGGCTTTTTTGAGTGCAAGTGGGTTCCTATGTCTGCTCAAACTTGACCATTAGGCACGGAATTTGCTCACGTAATTCTATCAATGACGACAACATGCAATCATCTCGGGTCGACAAACATAAAAAAAAATTGTAGGAAGAAAAAAATTATAATTACACACCCCCGTCTGGTCTAAGCTACGACAGTGGGAGGAGAGAGCCATGAGGGAACATATAAAAGAAAGATAAATGTGGAAAAGAAAGAAGAAAAGACAAACATACGTGAGAGCTAGTTCTCGTTCTAAATAAGGTATAGAGTAAAATACTTAAAGAGGTGTGTGTGTACGTGTGTGTGGGCTTGGGGCAGCGGGGTGCGAAAAGGCGGACAGAGGGCTACACATGGGACATCTGACCACAGCAGCAGCAGTAGCAGCGCAGAGCAGCAGCGAAACACACAAAACAGACAAAAAAACTCAGACTGTGCGCTCAGAATGAGTGACAGGAAGGAGAACCAATGAGGAGTCAGTCAGTTTACGGAGCAAAACCAGGCTTTCCTAAGTATGACTTTTAAAAAGGTGGGGGATAAGATGATCGGTGTTTTTGTCAATGATGGTGGTAAGGGGAAAAAATGGGAACATCACTCATCAAAATATGGATTTTTTTTTTTTTTAAAACAATGCAGGAGCTTGTATTGTTGTCTATGCCTACAGCCATATACCAAAAGTGGCTTTGCCATTGGTAGGGGATGAAAGGAGAGA
The DNA here is from genome assembly GCF_017589495.1 of Alosa alosa. NCBI lineage: Eukaryota > Metazoa > Chordata > Actinopteri > Clupeiformes > Clupeidae > Alosa > Alosa alosa. The sequence continues at coordinate 18,164,447 of NC_063208.1, read as the reverse complement.
GAAAAAACACTTGTCTCAAAAGGTTGTACATACAAATAAATACTTCATAACAAAATAAATACCTTCAGCTTTGATAAAACTTTTTTTTTTTCTGTGGGCCTTTTTTTATCGATTGGAAGCCCAAGACCAGTGGTTCTCAAAGTACAGATCAAAAACAATCAGCGCGTCTGAAAGCATTCTGAATGTGGTTGATAGACATGGGCATATGCGGGACTATGAAAAACAAACAATAGAAACAAGACAGAGGGGGGAAAACACACACACACACACACACACACCACACTTTCTCTTGGCATTGGATGGGACACACATAACTTTCATTGTATGTGTTCTGGGTAAATGTTTGTTCTTTGAAATATTCTTGTTCCTTTTTCGAGTCAACTCAGATTTGTCCTTCTCTAATCATTAGGTCACATATCCACACCATCCAGCCTTGGGTCCACAATAATCACCTAGTCTTAACAATCATAAACAAGTATGTTGGTCTTTTCAGTTTTGTTGCTTTTTTCCCCCCGTCTGTGTCTCTAGATGGTTCTTTCCGGGTGCAATGCTAAAAATGACGAATAATCTACAGACTACAGACAGACAGACAGAAAAGCAACAAGGGAATGTGTCTGATGCACGATTTGTGGTGACACCATTTCGGGCACAGTCCCTCGATCAAACCTACACAGGTAATAGCCATCTTTCATACACCTCTCTAAATGATCACTTAACGCAACACAAGTAAGCAAGAGGACTGCCTAACGGAAAGTAATAGGTAGACAAAACTGAAAAAGATTTGTGTATAATCTACTGGATAGTGGTGGGGGCAGGGGAGTCTTGTGATCCTTTTAAAGCAAACCAACAATTTGATTAAAAAAAAAAAAGAAAAAAGATGCACACTCATGACAGTGAGTGAATGGGTGTGCATAAGACTACATTTCCCACAAGTCCCCTGCTCTTGGACCCAACGACAACTCTGAGGTGACAGGAAGTATAAAGTGCTACTTGACAGGATGAAAGCGATATATGTGTGTGTATCATGACTTCCATCCAAAAGACTCCGTGCTAGTATAATTCAGTTGTTCAGAGGAAAGAGAAATGGACATTTGAACAGATTTCATTAACCCCTTAAGTGCCATTTTGCAGTTCAGTTGTGTATAGATTTAGGCTGGATCAAAGTTCTCTATCCCCTCTGTATTTTTAATAGATAACAGAAAGAAGAGAAAAAGAAACGCAAAATGCTTAGTTGCTTTTTAAAAAAACACATTTAGGGGAGCGATGCACGAGAACAACCAAATGAAAGGTAGCCTTATGCTCTTCTCTTTAAACAGTTAAGTTAGTGCAACTTAATATTTACGGGTTTTTTGTCCCCTCACGTCCCCCTGGTGGTTTCACTCCTGCGTGAATCATGGCACTCAAATTTTGGAACTCGGGTAATTGTCTGTGCCCAGATCCCAAAAGCGAAAAAAAAAAAGGAGAACAAAGGAAGAAAAAAAAATACAAACGAAAGACAGATCCTCAATCCTATGGCCCATGTGGCCGTTCAAGCAAAAAGTCTGTGCCAACAATCTTTTTTTTTTCTTTTAAATAAACAAAAGTAAGCATACAAAAAAACAGACAACAAACAGAAAAAAATAGCTATTAAGCCAAAAAACATCCACACAAGGCCCACAGTTTCTAGCAAAAAAAGAGAAACATACAAAAAATAATAATTTGTAAGCTTGGTTCCTCGATTCTGTTCATATTGTGCAAGGGGGAGCGCTGGGGAGGGGGCAGTCTTAGAGAGTGCCACGTCTTGCTCGCTCGCTCTCTCTCCTTCAGTCTCCCTCGCTCTCTCGCTTTCATTTTTCTTTCTCAGTTTTTCCCCACTCTCTCTGCCTCCCTGTGTCTCTCACCGCCACATGTTTGTATGGGAGTATATATGCGTGCGTGTGTGTTTGTTTGTTTGTTTTGTCTGTTTGTTTGTTTGTGGGAGTGAAAGGAAGGGATCAGTCCCGTTGGCTATCCTTTGCCTTGCCGGGCACCGTTGTGCTTACGCTGCTGCTACCAGTCTGCTGGTGCCCGACTCGGATGCCCACAACCGCCGGCGGCGGAGGCTGTGGCGTGGGCGTGGTGGCGTTTCGCTGGGCGGAGGGCGGCGCGTTATTGCTGTGCTGGTGGAGGAAGGCGGACGACCCTTGACCTTGCATCTGACCCATGACCTCGCTGTAGGTGGGCGGCGGACCCTCCATGCGGGCGCTGGAGGCGCTCTTGCCCGAGTTGCTGCTGGGGGGCCGCGGGCCCGTGCCCCCGCCTCCACCGTGCACGTAAACGTCTATGAGGTCGCTGTCGAAAATGGTCCGGTTGGGGGGCGCGCGCACCGAGGCTCGGCTCAGCTCCAGCTGCTGCTCGGGGTCACGCAGCTGCAGGGTGCAGGGCCCCTTGTAGGGAGGCAGCTCCTCGCCGTCCGACAGACAGATGGTGGGCGGCAGGTCGATGTCCTGCTGCAGGTAGGGGTAGGTGGGCTGGAAGCGGCAGAATCGGTCCCTTTGCATAAAGGAGGGCGGGTTGAAGCGCTCCTGCGTCCGCGGCCCGTACATCACCTACAGAAAAGAGACAGAAAGCGGAGAGAGAGAGAGAGAGAGAGAAAGAAAGAAAGAGGACAAGGAAAAACAAGCACACATTGGTTAGGTTCCACTCTGCCACCATTAGCATTTTGAGGCCTTGTGGCTGGACAATGGCCAATTTATTATGCTATGCAGTGTAAAGATGCTGCTGCGCTAACAGACAGTGTGCTCAGTCAGCACTGCCTGGATAAACAGAGGCAAAATGTCCTCCCATCTCTCAGCTGCTGGGTGAGTCAGGCTCAGGTGGGTACCAGTTCATGGGTCTAGAATCCCATGAATCCCAGGAATCTAAAGTGCTGATGAGATGCGGGCGGTCACAGTACTATGCTGCATTCATAAGTTTAACGGTAAATCGATATGAGGTGCAGCAGGGCAAAATTCACTACTACACAAACTGATATCTGATTACATTTCTACCAGTGTCTCCATGTTCTCATATTTATTTTTCACTTCAAATATCGACCAATAGATAAACTTTCTATAAATGCTAATGAAATTGGATCAACACTGATAAAACATCACATAAGCTAAAAATTTATAAATATAACTTTCACTGAAATTAAACAGAATCTTGCTATTACAGCAGGGACACTGCTGTATATGAAACATTTCTAAAATATTTTTAAATTTTTTAAGAAAACAGCACAATTTCTGTCCATCTTGGTGCACACTTTCTCATGTTAATTCACACTGCTGCTACACTCGGAGTCCTGAGTTCTGTGTAAAGCAACATTTTAACACCCTGGTCTCCTTCCCTTCTATCGTCTCAACTCACCTCAGTGGCTCCTTGTTGTGCCACCAGACTGTCCGTCGGCCATGAGCACCCCTCCTGAGGAAAAGAATGAGGGAGCAAGGAGAGAGAGAGAGAGAGAGAGAGAGAGAGAGAGAGAGAGAGAGAGAGAGAGAGATGGGAGAGAAAGTTAGCTTCTTTGTTCAAAGTATGTTAAAAAAACGAGTATGAAAACCAAGACCTTGATGAAAATTATAATATTCAACAGCCACACTGCCCTGGGCTTGACAATAGCAGACATCAGACATCCTGCCGTGTGGAGATGTTGGTGGGGGGTTGGGGGTGTATGTGCAGGAAACCAGACAACATTAAATATTTCCATCACCAGACAACCAGGATGTAGCAGAGTTACAGAGTGGCTTTTTATTTTAAAAGGATATTAGCTTACTGACAATAAAAGACAGACTGTCTCATTAAAAAGGCTATTTTCTGAAAGTGTTAATGTGTCTGACTTGCACAATGAGACCTCAGGCATGGGGAGGTGGAGGAGGAGGGGTGGGTGTGTGTGTGTGTGTCAAGAGTCACTGTCTCTCAAATGTGTATGTTTGTGTATATAATGAAGGTGAAAGGTCTTGCAGCTCCCCCCATACATCTAAGACACCCCCACACAAACACACACACACACACACACACACACACACACACACACAGAGACACAGAGCTCATCAATAAACATGAGAGCAGAGACTGCGCCTGGCGCGGTGTCTCTTTCCCATGATGCATCTCTGTGGGGGAAGGTAATGGTCTGAGCGTCTAGACAGAGATGAGGCAGAGGAAGGAGAGAGAGAGAGAGAGAGAGAGAGAAAGGGAGGGAGGGAGAGAGAGACGAAGAGTGCTGGCGATAGTTACAGAGAGCAGCTGGCGCAGGAGCATAACATCACACAGATGCACACATTAGACAACACACACACACACAGTTGAAAACACAAATACACACATATGTATACATATTACACATTGCGTATGCACACATGTACAACACACATACACATAGAAAGAAACCATACCCAAAGCATATGCAAAGGGGCATTTTCCACATAACATATGGACATGTACACAGACACACACACACACACACACGAGAACATATTATACACACAGCACATATAAACACAGACATAACACATGCTCCCCTTCCTCACTCTAACACAAAAATACACGAGCACAGATGCTTACACATTAAGCATAGGTTAAAAGAAATAAATAAAAAAACTCGCCCACATTGGCACTAACACTGGCAAATGTTTCTGCACATGCATATATGGATGGATGTGCACATTTGCAGTTAACTGGACCATGGGAGAAATGTGCAGTAGGCACCAAGAACGGACTTCCTCTTGGTCATCATCTAACTGCCTCAGTTAAATCTTATTATGTAAAGCTAAGGGCTAAACCCAGAGATGCACACATGCATACAAATAGGAGGACTGTTACCAGATGAAAATGTTTATGACTTTGTCTTACCGGCTGCATTGCCTCTTCCCGGCGTCGGGCCTGACTCTGTCGTGTGAAGAAGGCCCAGGCTGAGAGCCTGTAGTGGTTCAGCAAGCAGATGATCACAACTACCATCACGGTCATCACCACAATTATGATTATTATCTGAAACTCCAGTTCAGCTGCAACACAAAGAGAGAAGAGAGAGAGAGAGATCATAAATATGTATCCAAGACTCACATGTAAACAGATGTCAGTGTTAAATCATGGATGAAATATAGTGGCAGACAGTAAGTGGATGTGCAGTAATACACCACTGACCACCAGAGGGCATCAGAGAAAGAGAGAGAAAGGGAGAGAGAGAGAGGGAGAGAGAGAGAAGTCGTGGCCTAGTCCTGTCTCAGTTGCAAAATGACGTAATTGGCTAATCCACAAGAATGTGATAACATGTTGTTCCAAATATCTGTTGTCCCAAACATTTTCCGGGAGGGGGGTTTAGCAACAGCATAGGGTTGGCTGTGGATGCAGCACACAGCGCAGTGCAGCGAGTGAGTAAAGTGAAAACCTAAGGTGAACTCGCACTCGGGGGAGAGAAAGCCAGAAAACTTTGGCTCGCATTTTCGTAACACATCAGTAACCCTCCCTCCTCTCTCGTCTGCCGACTCGGTCGCTCTCCGAAAGAAAAAGGTACACGCAGTCCCGTCTCGCCCCGCACCAAACAACACAACGACCAAAACAACACCGAAACAGATACACTGATAAACAACAAGAGTGCCACAAATCTTCAGAGACCATTCCTCCTCTTCCTCGGCCCCCTCTGTAGTCCTTCCTCCTTTTCCTCTAAGCATTTCTCATCCGTGTCGACACCCCAAGCTGAAGCTCAGGGCTTTTGCCATGACATGAAGAGAGTGTGATGTTATCTGTCCATCCATCGCTCGCACGGTCTTTCACTTTGTGTGTGTGTGTGTGTGTGTGTGTGTGTGTGTGTGTGTTTTGCAATGTTCTCGGATGGCAATAAAAAGCTTTTTGTTCGTCTGCACCGCCAGCCGGTGGCCCATGCCAGCAGGGCAGACACGGTTGGCCTCGGCCCTCTGACTGAACTCAGGAACCCGCGCACCACACGACACCACGCCATCCCAGACCCGACCATCCCAACCCCCACTCCACAAACCAGATGGGCTGGGCACACTCAAAGAGGGCTTGTTCACCAGTGTGCCCCCACCCTCCCCACCACCACCATCACCGACTCACTCACTTGGCACACCAAACACGCAAGAGAGGTATGCATTGTGGTACACACCAATACGCACACACATGCACACAGACACACATGGGCTGACTATATGCTCACACATGCTCTCACAAACACATAGAGAAACGCATACACACACGTACAATCATCAAATGCATACTCATATACACACACATGCACGTGAACACACACATGAAGAATCACAGATGTGAGCGCACATAAACGTATGCACACACACACACACACACACACACACACACACACACACACACACACTCACAGGGGTTATGCTAGGCCTGCAGTTTGCTGGTTGTGAGAGGAGCCTTTGTGCTGGTGAGGGCATGGAGAGGACAGAGCGTCTGAGACATGGAGCTCGAAAGTTCGTTCTCTCTCTCTCTCCCTCCCGCGCACACACACACACTCACACACACACACACACGGTTCTCTGTGTGAGCTGAGAGGGCAGACATGACACCATTTCCCTCTCACCTTTCACACACATCCACACACACGCTCACCACCACACCTTTGCGGCTCTCCAACGGCCCCTAAACCCCAGATGGAGGGAGGAGATGGCTGGAAGTCTGCCCAAACTGAGAGGGGGGTTGGGGGGAAGCACAGCTCGGAGAGTGGGCCTCAGCTCAGGCTCCACTCAACACGGACAAAAAAAGGTAGTAAAACTCGAAGCCTTCTAAAGGCCTGCTTTTGTTTGGTAGTAAATGCCGCGTTGCATGTTGAAATGGTCCCCCCCCCCCTTCCTCACAGGCAGCTTTGCCGCAGCTTTCGACGTCAAGAAGTGAAACAATAGGCTATTTCTGGTGTAATAATGCTTTTTGTTTTCTGAGGGAACAGTGAAAATGAATTTTCTTTCATTTTATCACACCATTTTGCAGAATTCGTGCAATTTCACAGGAATTCATAGGAGGGGGAAAAAAACTGAAATGTCTACCAGCCAGACACACAACATACATTTGACTGGCTTTGACTGTGGCAGCCAGAAATACTGAGCACGTCAGAGCCGCCCCATATTCTCTCATTTAATGGTGTAGTGCAGCAGCAGTGTGGCCTCTCCAAGGCTTCCCCCTCCCACAACGCTGCTGCAGGATCAAAACCAGACCAGCTACAGATCTGAATTCCCTCTGTATTTCAGACAGGAAAGAGTAGGCCAGGAGTTAGAGGAACTTTTTCAACATCTTTACAGACCATTTTGTGAATTATGGGAGCTTAAACCAAAATCTTGTCATGAGCCAAATTATGCATTCTAGGCTAGTAGCTTTTACATAGAGTGATATGACCATTCCTAATCATTCACAAATCCATTTCCAAACCACTTTCATTGCATATGGAATATTACATACTATTCACAATATTAGATTTTTTACAAATCGTTGCAGGGAATGGTAGCTTTTAGTCAAAGTGAAGTGCATAGTGGACAACCAAGCATGCTTCTGCTCCCTGGACTGGATCTTTCCGTAATGGCTGCCCTCTCTCTTTCTCTCCCTCCCTACCTCCCTCCCTCTTTAGCTGTGTGCCCATAGCCAGGCTGCGAGGGGGCCGGCTTGTGTGTGGCAGAGTTAGGTAAGCGGGCACTAGCGTCGGAGCCGGGAGAGTCCGGGGTGGGCACTGGCGTGCTGCCACGGGCTCCCTTGGCGCGAGGGCTTGCGAGACAAGGCCCCATCTGTTGCGAGGTTGGAGGGGAGGACCAGAGAGCAGACCCATCCCAGGAGTTAACCCAGCGCTGAGAGATAATGCCGGCCCAATCTGCAGCCCTTAACCAGATTAGGCCTTGGAGCCAATCCAAGAGCCATGCGGCTGCTGCAGAGAGACAGAGGGAGGGAGGGAGAATGAAAAAAAAAAAATGGAGGGCAGAAACGAGCAGACGAAAAGCGCGAGAGAAAAAAAGGAGAGAGAGAGAGAGAGAGAGAGAGAGAGAGAGGGAGGGAGGGATGGAGAACATGTGGTGGCTGACACACCTCAACCATAGAGACCACAATGGACTAATCCCATAGTCCAACGAGAGGGGGGAACACTAGACTCCTCCCTCCCTCCCCTGCTCTCTCTCCCTCTCTCTCCACCACTAAACTGTTACAGCATGTCCTGACCCAGAGTAGGCCAACCAGCAGAGAGAGACACACACAGTGGAAGAAAGAGAGGAAAAGAAAGACAGACACACACACTGAGAGAGAGAGAGAGAGAGAGAGAGAGAGAGAGAGAGAGAGAGAGAGAGAGAGAGAGAGGCAGACTGAGAGACTGAGCACTAGGAGCAATTTGCACTTTAATCTAAGGCTCACACTCCACTCCTTCTGAATGGCTTGTATTCAGGAGAGATGGAGAAAAAGAAAGAAAGAGGTGAAAAAAAAAAATCTCTCGTCTCATACAGATAATGTGGCATCATCACCATTACCCAACAGAAAACACACTCACACACATTACTTTCCCTAAACTATCCTGAGCTTATTCTGCTAGCCCCTTTGTTGCTACCTGATAATATCGGCGTCTGTGACGGGAGCTAGTTAACCCATCTCCTCCCATCCCACCCCACCTCCAGCTTAATGTGTTTTGACTAGCCTCTCAAACAGTAATGGCAAAAATAATAATAATACAGGCTAAAGGCAGACACACCAAAGAAAAGCCCTCTTTTGTGTGAACCAACTAGACAAAACAAACAACACACGCACAAACACATGTCTGTTCACACACACAGAAACAAAAAAAATGAAAGCGTAACAAACAGACCGCTGAGGTAACCTTAATGCCTCTCCCAACTCTTACACAAATGAAAACGGGTCTAGGCTGGGCTGGATTCTCAGGGGTGGTGTGGTTGTGTGTGAGTTAGTGTGTGTGTGTTAGTGTGTGTGTGTGTGTGTCTGTGTCTGTGTGTGCGTGCCGGCAAGGCTAATTCTGGCTCATGCTGCCTGAGTGAGCGATCAGACAGGTCAATCCTCTTACAGTTGCGTACGGCGGCCATTGCATTGTTAACCATCAACAGACACAGTGACACCTGTCACAATAAAGCCCTAACTGGCACCCCCGCCACCCCTCACCCCACCCCTGTTTGGACCCAAACAGGGAACAGGGCCCACGAGTTCATGGACAACTTTCACCCTCTATTCAGGGCTGTGCACTGGGTAAAGAAGGCCCAGCTTTGTCGGGTGAGAGTTGGAATGAGACAGTTGGAGAGTGTGGTGACAGTTGGAGCTTGTGGCTTTGGGAAATGCAGAGCAGCAAATATGGAACCTTTTTTTTTTTAGACTAAACTTGTCTCCCTCCCTTCCTCTCCACCTTCCTTTCGCGTTTCCCCACTCTCTTTTGTTTCAGTGCATGCATGAGGCGAGGAGACGACCGAGCCTGGGCTCCAGATCTATATTTCATGAAGCCATTTCCTGTTTCCTCTCTCTCTCTCTCTCTCTCTCTCTTCTTCTCGCACTCTTCCTCCCTCTCTCTCTGCAGTTTCATAACAGAAGGAAAACAGCTGTGCTCTCACAATCCAAGGGGGATGAAAGGCATAGAGAGGGAGAGAGAGAGGGAGAGAGTGAGAAAGGAGGAGACAGAAGGAGAAAGAGTGAGTGAGACAGAAAAGAATAGCAGAAAACAGGCAGCAGAATGGAGATGGCTGAGTCTTCCATGCCATCTGCGTGCGGCTTGCCTGAAAACACTTCCTCTGAACAGTCTGTCACATGGCAGATACGTACAAGGACCACGTTCCCTTTCTTCTTTCCAACACTTCCCCCCGAAATACAACATAACAAGACACACGCAACACAGTTTATTCTCTAACACTATTACAATTAGAATTTAAGACTTGCACATATGTGTGCTGCATTTCAGCCATTTCAATATGCTAACTCCTATAGCAACAAACTTGATGTACTGATATAGGGTGTTATTAGTTAGTATCAGCGTACTTGCGGTCATTCATAAGCTCATGGAATTTATAATGCTACACAGATGTTATTAGATTTTGTATTTTTCTCTTTTCCATGGCTGTGGGGTTTTCCGGAACCAATCCGACCCTCAACCCTCAAGTCCAGTGACCCTGCTGCGGGGCTGACTTGGTCTCCATGACAACTGCATCGGCACGGCTTGGCAGAGACGGGTGGGTGGGCTGGCACGAGCGTGGTGCGGACACATCAACCACCATACATCAGTACACACACTCTCTCTCTCCTTCTCACACACACACACACACACACACACACACACACACACACACACACACACAGCTCAGAAACAGACAGGAAGGACTCCATAGACAGGTCTGTGGAATGAATGCCTAAAGCAAACTGCTGTATGCAGCACTGACAGCTCCACAGAGGAGAGACTAAAATGTACTCCAAGGCCATAAAGCCAAATATTGATTTGATCTTCTATCTTCGTGATTCACACCCATGTTTTGACATGCTTGCTTTACACACCAGTGCAAAAGAAGAAACACTGCATTGGCAGGGACTTTGTGAGGGTATAGACTTTTCACAAAAAAACACTCCCTGCTAACATGAGAATGACACAACTTGGCTACAAGACACAACCAGACAGGCTTTAGCCAAAGCTAGGTGAGCTTCATCTCCCGTAATCTGTCTGGTGAAATATTTACCTGGATCTAATTGGCCAACCGTCTGGCATCATTGTAGCAATGAATATTTCATCAATAACCTGAAATATTTAGCAGTTATTGAACTGTGTCTGCAGATGTGCTGCATTAATTTACCTACTGCTTTCACTGGTCAGCTGGTACACATTTAAAAAACTCTAGGAGGGCATTTCCAGAAGAAATATACTGGAGCAAGAGATAACTTTCCTTGCATTAGTCCTAGGATTGATAGAAAAGATTGTCTACATTGCATTCAAAATTTCTACGGTTGATCATCATTGATAACTAGCTGCATGTTTGCCTGAACTGGATGCCCTGAATTTAGGATGAACTGCAGGAATTTAAGAAGAGTGCGTTTACACTTTTGTGTGCCAAGTTTACATAACTCACAAAAAGATGCGCTGATTATGGAGTGGGATACAACGGGGGACGCGTAGTGTAAAAACAGGTCACAGAATTTCAGTGGGATACATTGGAAGGAATATATTGTAGATTCTGACCTAAAATTGCAGTAGCTACCACCCCCGTACGTTCAGAAAACGCAAAACAATACCACCTACACACAAGGAGAAAAAAAGAAAAAAATGCTATACCGCCCAATACGAATGAATCTCTGTGGGCTGTGCATTTTGGCTGATGGATTTGAAAAGGAATACACAGGGAAGACAGTAATTCTTTCTGTCTACAGCGACAGTGGTGGCACAATTCAGCACGAAGAGACGACAGACGCATAGACAAGACATAATCCCATTAGCCACTGGCACGGAGACTGACACCGGACGGCAAAAAAAGAAGAGAGGCATTGTGGGATACCTTTGAGAGAGAAGAGGTGCCTCATCTTCCTCCCCCCTCTTCCGTCTCCCCTGGCATTATCAGAGTCAGAGTAGCCTGTGGTGGGCATAGGCACAATCGAGATGCCCACATACGCGCAACGTAGCAAGCAAACGAACAAACGAATGAGACATCAGCTAGGTTTTGCGCCCAAAAAAGCCATGCCAGACGAGGGGGAGACCCACCTCTCCTCGCCGACAAAACGCTTCCCGTTCTGGAACATTCTGCTCCCCTGCAACGTGGTATGAGTCACTTACGAGTGGAGGGGGGACTGGAGGAGTTTGGGAGAGGGAGGAAGGAGGGATGGATGGATGGAGGGAGGGAGGGACTGAGGGAGGGATGGTGTGGGACTGTGCTTTCCCTTCCTCCCCTTCAGTTTCTCATTCTGCTTTTTTTGTGAAGGGCGCCTGCTTGTGACGTCCTCCCATGTGTCAGACAGTTTTCCATTTGCATGCTATGGGTGTGAGTGAGAACAAATGTGCGAGAAAGAATGGGGGTGTGAGAAAGAGAAACGGAGGAATGGAGTGATGCAGGGGAGGTGAAAGAGAGAGAGAGAGAGAGAGAGAGAAAGAGAGTAGCTGGAGTTTCCAACAGTCTGAACTGCCATCAGGAGATTGCTACAGGGAACCGACATGATGAAAGAATGACCAGACACCCACTTAAAATAAACGCTTCCACTCACTCTTTGCCCAAACATAACCCCGCAGCTCTGGCTACTAGCTAAGAGTCCTCGGATACCAGTGCCGCTTTGCATGCGTCAGTGTGCCGGGTATTTTGGCTGTCCATGCAACCAGAGAAGCTCTGGAACGCAAGCCCAGAGGTGGCTCGGGGAGCATTTAATTATGTCTGCCACTGAGCGATTCATCAGCATCGCACCGATGTCACCTAAGCAGGTCCCCACTACCACACCACCACCCCAACCCCCATCTCCCCAACTGGTCTCTAATCGCAGATAAAGCGCTCGCATTAAAAGAACTGCCCCATACGGGCACCAGACACGTCTAGACTTCCACCATGCCATAACACCCACTTTTCTTTAATTATTTAACCTCCCGGTAAGACTGAGCAGGATAAGCCTGCAGGAGCCCAGACACCACCTGCTGCAGAACCCCCATCTCTCTCTCTCTCTCTCTCTCTCTGCTGCCAGCTCACCTTACCCCAACCACCTTGCCATGACTACTAACCCCATCCCCCATTCTTCCTCCTCAGCATCAAACTCACCCACCCCAGCCTCCACACACTCTCCCCCTGGCTGATTGACTCATAGGCCAATGAAACAGAATCCAACGATGTATTTTTTTTTTACTACAAAACTAAGGGGGGAAAAAAAAAGCTAGAGTGGTTTTGGTACATCATGTTCTCTCTGTAAGTCTGAGAGGCAGACTGGGGAAGCATCTCTCTCTCTCTCTCTCTCTCTCTCTCTCTCTCTCTCTCTCTCGTGCGCGCTTACTGCGGCTGCTCTAGACTGCTACTGCTGCTGTTGCTGCGGAGCCGCCAGTCAAAACCACTGCCCCATGCTGCGCCTAATATCCTCTGCCGGCTATGTACCGCAATCGGGGAAAGAGTGACCTGTGTGTCTGCTTTCTATCTCTCCTCTCTCGCTCCTTCACACACACACGCACAAGTTCAAACACTTCTTCGTGCAGCCAGAGTGGAAGTGAGAGCTTTCATCTTAAAGTTAATGTTATTCTGCCACTGTAGCATCCTTCCCTGGTGGTCTCTATCCGCAGGGAAGCCCTGACAACCGTCGCATGGGACCCCCTGTTGTGAAAAAACGAGGAACGCCGCACATACACACACATATACATACACATACACCCAGCTATCCCTATTTGTGGCAAGCATTACTCGATGTACAAGTTGCGATGCAATACAATACGATACGAACGGTCCAATTTAAGCGCGCCACCAGAGAGCTCCAGAGGATGCCCCAAATGCACGTGTAACCAAACCGTCCCATGGAGACTCTCAGAACAACTCGTAAATTCAGGGTGGCCGGGCTCCGTTGGAGTTCACCTACTGGTCAACTCTCAGCGCAAATCACCACCATGAGCAATACGAGTCATTCATAGTTTGCAAAGAGAGATAAAACATTTCAACAAAATAACTTTTCTACCGTTCCCACTCCCCTCTCCTTCAATGCTCCTTTTTGTTCCATTTCAGCACGGGCTCACCTTTAGCCTATCTAGTGTGTGTTGACTGAATGATTAAGTCACCAGTGACTCAGTGAACGATAAGAGATATGAGCGACAGAGTGTGTACACAGCTCTCAAACCATATGTGTGTCACCGGGCCACTGTAGATTCTACTGTACAATAGCACTTCAAATAATCGCCGCCCAAACATGCAGAACTATCAAACGGGATGTGAAAAACAGACTAGTCCAAACAACGAGAGCGCCGACCAGACGTTGCACCACAAACCAGCAATTTTCAGGTCTTAAATAGACAAAGATTGGGGGCCACATCTAAAAACAACACGTGCTTCGTTTCCAGCCAGACAAGTTCACTCGCCAAACCCAAAGGCATCCACAGGGCCTAGTAACCGCAAACACTCAAAGGCCTCCACAGAGTATTTCTCAACATGTAGCAAAGCACAAGACACAATAGTGGTTGTCTGACTGACTGTTGAGTCAGGGCCGGTCCCAGACAAACATGGCTCCTGGAAGTGAGTAAGGGTCCTTTTACTTCACAAGCAGATTGTTCACATTCCAAGTTTAGAAAAGGTTAAACCTTTTGTAAAATGACAAGGAAAGCTCCTTAAACAAGAAAGCTCCTTAAACATGAAGACATGAAAGTCACTTTGGATGGACATTGACTCAATAGCCGATCTACAGTTTCAGACAGTCTTAGGCCTCTTATCCAACTCCTATGTTGTCAGCAGTGAGATTTACAGTATGCTTGGTTAGGCTTGACAAATGTCCTAATGCTTTGTTGGCCTTTGGCAGGTGTGCAGTCTACTGAAGGAGTTGAATGTGGAGCTTAATTGTGCCATTGCCTGGCCCTCTAACTTTTGGGCTGTATAGGGTTTCTAGGGCCAATGGTAATACTGCAGACAAATTAGATACAAACTTCTGATACAGACTTTTTAGAGTTTACTGTTTAGCAATATTCATTATTCCTGATTTGATCTGGCAGAAGCCAGGACTACAGCAACTAAGACAGGTTTACTGTCAAGTGAATGATGCTCAGCTCCCTCTGTTCGGCTAAAGTAATACTTTCAACTGGCAGAAGTTACGAATCTGCCTGCACACAGCAGTTTTTCCTCAAAAACAACCCTGTCACGTCTCCTGTCTCGGAGCAATGGCCGGCTCTTTTCCTCGTCTGGGAAACCGACAAATCTTGTGGTCTTGGAGGAGTGAAGCGGTGTGCACTAGCCTACCTTACTTCATCATTGTGCTTTGTTTTTCCAATACCATTAGAGGTTAAAGCTTGGGGGCAGCCAAAACAAGAATAACAAATACAGGAAGGCGGTACAATAGCAGGGACACAGAGAGGGTCATTTTTCACTTTGTCTCAGCTCCTCGCCAGGCAGGCCCTGTAGTCTGTGCCGGTCGGTTCACAGACACTGCGGGCCGGGGAATAGAGAGGGAGGAATGGAAGAGGGAGGGGGGGGGGGACAGGGGACAGGGGGCAGGGGGTGGCTGGGTGGGTGATGTGGTCTGGTTTTTTGAGGGCCAGACATGGCTGGCCTGATCCCCCACACAATAGAGCAGCCATCCTCTGCGACCGACTGGGGGCAGCTGGTGAAAGGGGAGCTGGCCAGACGGTGTGTGGATGACGGGACACAATCAGATCCCTGACGGCTTTCCAAATGAGGGTCACGGCCTGCCGCAACCTCCCACCACTACGCTTAGCCCCATGGGAACAGTGGAGAAATCAATACCCAGAATATATAAGCCATACCACGTCCACCATTACACCATGGATCCCATTACTCCTAATTGCTTTATATACAATGGTAAGCCAAATCAAAATGTATAGTCCTGATGGCCACATACACTTTAATAACCAACACATGCATTGCAGAAAATCTTATTTAAAAGCAATAGAAGCTAGAAAATATGAGTCCATTTGGGTAACTGCTAGTTTAATATTGTTCCCAGGTCAAATAATTATGAATGATGGCTAGACTGAAATTTTCATCAGTATAATATCAGTATACAGCACAAAATTATACCACCATGAAACTAGCTATATCTATTTTATAAACTGCCTGAAGAATGAAATCATGCTATGCTTCTCGCGGCTTCCTTTATTTAATCTGGTAATGCAGAGCATATAGGTTTTCACATAAAAAACCCGTCTGCACAAAACAAGGACAATGACAAAGAGGGGTGCTAGAACAATTCCATGACCCCTGACCTCCCCAAGATAGGAGCCATGGGGGTGGGGTGAGTGTGCAGCTGATGTCTAGGCCAATGGCCATGATGGTCCATACATGCATGATCAGTGTGTCTGTGTGTGTTTGTGTGTGTGTATGTGCTGGGTGTATGGGTTAGCAAGTGACACAGAGATAAACACACACACACACAGACAATGTAAGTATGTGCGTGTCTGCGTACGTGTAGAGCGAGACGCATTGATAACATCACAGCTCTGTTGTGTCTACAGCCGGGACGCCAGGCTCCCTCTCCCACAGGACCGTCACACTGTCTTGCAGTGCCGAGACTAAGCCCGTAGTATGCGGGTTTCCCAGGAAAAATAAAATAAATCAGCACCCTAACTTTCCTCGCTCCCTGGTAACCCACCTTCATTTCTAACTACTGAAGCGAAGCCAGATGAAAAAGATAGACTCAATCTCTATCTTGTTGTCAAAGGCGTAGTCGCCGCAGAGACTGTGGTATCACAATATCGAAAAACATTCAGCTTGTTATGTCTGAAAGCAGAGCCTT
This sequence comes from Alosa alosa, assembly GCF_017589495.1. Taxonomy (NCBI): domain Eukaryota; kingdom Metazoa; phylum Chordata; class Actinopteri; order Clupeiformes; family Clupeidae; genus Alosa; species Alosa alosa. The sequence goes on along the minus strand of NC_063208.1, from coordinate 18,148,064 downwards.
TGGACTTTTCACATTGCGGCACTCATAGAAGAGGACAAGTGGCTGGAACATAGGAATGCAAAGGGGAGATAAAATCCATAAGAATCCATAAGCAAGTGCTATCAAGCACGGAGTAACAATTCCTCCCACTAAAAACCAGCAAAGGCCACGGATTGTTGTGACCGATGGTTTTTATTCCAGTTTTAGGCAAGAAAATGTTATTTAAGACACTCCGCATGAAAATAACAGGATTTTGAGTGGCATTAGTGGTGCCTAAACATGACTATTTGAACAAATAAGTAAAAGTACTAGGGATGGTTATGCATTAGCACAGTGATGTACCAATGCACTGCATGTGCATGCATTCTGGGTGTTCTGTAGAACACTGATGGCTTCCTTAAGCCACACTGACATCAGGCCCAAGCCTGCCACTCCAGACACACAATAGACCAAAGAACCCAGGATCCACACTTGTATTTATCATGAAAAAGAGACATCAGACTAGACACTCTGAATATGCAAACACACTTGCTCTTAACCACCCACCCTAACCCCACCCCCCTATCCCGAACACAGACACAGTCACAGTCACAAATGCACTGACACCTCCTCCACCGGGGCACCTCAGGCCACAAACACCCCCACCCTGTAAAAGCCAGAAAGGCCACAAATCTGCACCATGGCAGGCTCCCAAGGGCCCCACTGCGCTCCCCTGGGAAGGGGAAGGTGGGGGTGGAGATACTGGGGATGATGGGAACAGACACAAAGGAGAGAGAAATAAATTGTGGGGTTGGGGCGGATGATGGTGTAGGGGGCAGGGGAGGAGACCATGGCCAATGTCAAGGCTGGGTGACTTGCAGCACCCTGGGCCTCAGTTGCCACTGCAAAACAGGGGTGCAGAGTGCAACACAATCACCCGGTGTGACCCCCAGAGCACTGCTGCACCACCATAAAGGGGATAACAACATACACACCCCCTCTCTTTCTCACACACACACACACACACACTCGCTCGCTCTTCATTATCGAGAAGTGAGCCCCAACAACCACCCCAGCAACTCGGCAGTCTGCAGTACGCACTAGGTCCGCAACTGACTGCAGAGAAGCATTAGCATTCAGTGCTGGAGCCACATCTGAAACAAGGGAAGGGGGTTGGAATGGTTGGTTAGAGTTCTAGCAATAGAAATAGAATCCAAACCATAGAAAGAAGCACAATATAGCGGTGTTTATGGCTTCCTGTTTGGCCGGGGTATCCGATGACGCTTATTGCTACGGATAACATTCAGAAATGCAGTCAGTGAATGAAACATCTTATTTTTGTCTCGTCTTTTAACATATCAAACAAAATAAATCATCATAGATCCCCTTGACTTGGTCAGTCCGTCTACTTGGTTGGAGACAGAACCAAGGATTGTGTGGAGTGGCAATGTCAACTGCGGCTATCCTATTCTCATTCTCTAACCAAACCAGCTGAAGGAATAGTCTCGGATGTGGGTTTTTTATGGGGACTCAATGGAGCCCCAAAACAACACTAACCCACACCCCCACCATTCAGCCCTGACCCCCAACCCCCTTCGCTCATGAGGCCTTTTAGCATGAATCATAAAAAAAGGACTGAATCTAGACAGCTAGCACTCTCCCTCATCTCCATCTCCACCCCTCCTCCAATCTCCAATGTCCTCGGTTCCGGTCCCCTACTCTGACATAAAGCAGGGGGGGTTTCATGACATTCATCCAATCTTACACCACCCCTCCCACACACACACACACACACACACACACACACACACACACACACACACACACACACACACATCAGAGCTGGTCAAACAGAGAGATTAGGAGGAGGGTTGACAGCTGACCTTTGGTGTGACCTCATCGCACTTGGGGGTCTCAGGGTCCCCTGCGTTGGGTGCATTAGGTTATTGGACGGAGGCCGCATTACGACTGAACCTGGGCCTATAAACCTGCGCTTTGATTACACCCTTACACCAGGCTGCAGGAACACCAGGGGGATGGGGGGTGACCTTAAGGAAAGCCTCAAGGATGAACAGAAGGCAAGGAAAGAAAAAAACAACAACTAAAGACCCACAAGCACCGCTACCAGCCACACAAACACAAAAGATATACATGATCGAATCCGATCGTAAACAACAGTGATGTGCACAGTACACCACATTGGCTAAAACACTACCCCACTGCCTGGAGGTCCTGTTTGACTGACATGTTCCTAATAAGGCAATCGCCAGTCTGAACATCTAAACAAACAAAGCTCACTCAATGTTCCTCTGGCACTGTGAGCGAGCGAGTGAAAGAGAGAGAGGGAGACCAATTAGCCGCCACTGCTATCGACTTACTTGAAAGGGGTCAGAGAGTTGCATTAAAATTTGGCAAATTTCCCCTCAAAAAATATAAAAAAGGGAGAAGTTCCAGTGGCTGGAGACAGGGGGCTTGATGACTTAGCGTAAACATCAATTAGGCTCTCTAATTAAAGACAAACCAAGTCCAGTTCATTATTGTTGCCTGGGCGATACAGGCTGGGATTGCAGATTTATGTGGATGTCAATGCATGCATTTCCCAATATCTGTCCATGACCGAACTCGTACATTATTGCTTTACATTTCCCAGCTATGCATAATGTGACAACACACATTCCATGCATGGACCGGTCAATGGCTAAACACAGACACCCGTTTATTGTAGCATGCCAGGGAACTACTTGGGTTCGCTAACATTTTGTGACAAAATCGGCTGCCTTTCATGTGCTAGCTTTTTCGGGCTAAACCAACAGCTAATGCTAAAATGTATGTCTGCAGCCAGGTCTGGCCTGTTACCCAGAGTGCCAATTCACATTACGTGAGGCTGAGCACAAATATCTTCTGCAGAGGCCTATCGATTTCTGGGGTTATTATGGGATGACTCTTAACTCTTGAACTTTTCAGGGTTTTCTATGCACTGTACTTTGAAAAATATATTAGGAGGCCTTACTTCACAAGTGAGCCAGACGTGAGGCTTCTCGCGTCCTTTCATAAGCCTCACCCCGGCGCCCTGGCCCTAGCCAAGACAGCCAGTGGAAAATCAAAAAGGTGCCAAATTGATGCTGAGATCAGATATTGACGAGGCTGGTGTTTTTGTCCCCGTGCGTATTCGTTACAAACAAGCTGCAGTCCATGGCCCGGCCAAAATGCAGCCCAATATCCTGTTTCCTTATTCTGCTGTCTGAATTTGGCAGCAGCCCTACTGGAAATGGATTACACTAACCACTGTGTGTGTGTGTGTGTGTGTGTGTCTTTGTCTGTAAGGAGGGAGAGGAGGAGGAAGAGATAGAGACACACAGGGAGAGGAGATAGAAAAATAAAAAGCCAGTCTCAAGAAAGACACCATGATAGCATATTTCTGCTGCCATAGAATAACAAGCAGCATCTCCTGTGTCGCGACGGTCCATTCGGCACAAACACGCACACAAACAACACGAAGCACTCTATAAATAGCATGTTCCAGTTTTCACTTTAAATAGCCGTGTGTGTGTGAGTGTGTGTGTGTGTCTGTGTGCGCGTGTGTCAGACGGCCTTTGTCAGATTAGATAAAACCCTTGGCTTGCTGCACCTCACATGCATATATTGTGGCAGGGGCTCGTAGTCTCTGTGAGCAACAAAACAGCCTGAAAATCCCGTGACCAAAACATGTCAGGAGCTAGACTGTGGCACGGCATCACCACAAGGGATAAACCAACATGGTTGTGTGTGGTGTGGCTGTCTGAATATTTCCAGACCTGACCCCAGACAGTCTGCAATCCAAACTTGTGTGCCATCCTTTTTTTTTTTTTTTAAAGATGTGAGGACTCAGACAGACTGGGTACCTGTGTACCTGGGCCCCCTCTGTGTGAAACTAGGTGGTACAGTGAGCATGTGTAAAGTCAGTATATTCGAGTGGGTGGTGTGTGTGTGTCTGGTTGTTGGTGTGTAGGCTGTGTGTGTGAGGCAAAAAAAAAATATTTTGCTGTGTCATTCACTCCCACGTTTCCCCCCCATTGCCAGGCCCTTGGCCCAGTAAGCAGCCAGCACTGCAGCAGCCATCCCGAGCCAAGCCACCAGCGAACCCTGTGCGCTTCAATACAGCACAAGACGCAAACAAGGTGACATTATCTCAGTTAAATACTCCCACAGGCAGACACCTTTCAGTGTATGCACAAATTCTAAATTCATCCTAGAATATTCCTATGACTGCAGTGTTTATTACGTGCTAGTCTATAAACTGTCTATATACTGCATAAATATACAATCATTTGCAGAGTACCACCAGCCTATGTGATTACTGCAATTTAATGCATTTCACATCCTCCATCACTTGTACAGATATTAGAAAAACACTGCAGACATAAATACTTTTCAAATGCTCAGCTGGATGGGACGAGGAGTCTGACTGCACCCACAGAGTGCCAACATTTTCAGACAGTCAATAAAAATTGGGATTAGCACTTGAGAGCATGGTCTGCAGCCCAGTGCTGTGTCTACAGTGCAAAGCATTGCACTTTTAAAACTGTCATTAGTAATGTCATCACCTTTAACTCACTTCTCTAAATAAAAGTAAGGCATCCTCATCATCTGGGCCTACTAAGTGACCATTTGTGCATTTGCCATAAATGAGTAAACGAACTCTCCTGTTTTAACTCAAAACAGCGTTTTAGTCCAAAGTCTGTCTGCTTTTTTATGGACCTCATTTAAATTACGAGAATATCTCTAGCCATTTGTCACAGCTGTAGGCTGTAGACATCCTCTGCGCCTTTGTGAGTACCCTTACTTCCCAGAGGCTCATTATGATGGGCCTTTGTCCTCGCCGTGATTCAGACAACTCAGAGCCCTGTCTCAGTGCTTGAGCAAGACGGTCTTAGCGAAATGGGGGAAGGGTGACTGGCGAGCCGTCTGAGTGAATTTTCAGACTGTGCTGCTGTCGTGTGTTTTTTCCCCTCCCGCAGACGAATTCAATGGCGAACGAAGCAAAGCCTGGTTTAGATAGGCCCATGAAAAGTCCCCGCACAATCGCAGCTTGCGTCTACCAAACTACCGGGACATTTTTGTAAGCTGGTACTAGAGAGCTACGACAGTATAGCCTGCTGCAGGAGTTAAGCGAACGTCTCTGCGCAGCCCCACCAGCAATTTTCAATTGATGCATACCACTGTGTTAGGTTTTACCACGCAACATACAAAGAAGTTTATGCTTGATATCATGACTGATCATCTGACAATCACAGACTCTGTAAAGTATACCATTTATAAGGCTAATCATAACAATATTCCTCTTCATAGACCGTTATGCATCCCGGAATATTAATGCGCCATGACGCTATGATGCAAATTCTAACTGACAGATATTCAAACGAAATAAATGTATGACCAGCACATTGAAAATGTGGCTATGCGCGGCACAAGATCTGTTTTTATGAGTGAAAATCACATCACAAAAAACTGCGCTTTCTTTTTGCCGTAATGAGACCGAGCGTCAATCGAACCCCGTGAACACGTAGAGCGGTTTCAGGTTAAACCAATTATCTTGTATCTCACGATTACTTACGAAGAACTAATGTACACCAAAAACATAGCTTGCTGTCGGCGAAATAAACTGCGTAGTTACTTACATATATCCATCCCCTGTGGCTGGGATCCGGTGCAGTTGCAGGAGCAAATGACATTGGAGTTTGAGTTGATGGAGCTGCCCGGTACCGTTATGTTTTGCATGGGGCTCGGGAGTAATGGGACGCCGGGGAAGAGCCGCCGGCAGCGGCCCTACATAAAGGGAGGACAACTTATACAGCAGCCCGCTGTCAGAGTCGGCCTCTCCGGTTCCACATTTCTCACGCCATGCTCGCTGCCTTCCGATGTAGCTAATGTTACCTATGGTGAATAGGGTCCCCGCATCTTGACGTTTTGCCGATTCTTTACCTCCAACGTCCCTCTCGCTTTCATTCAAAAGAATGGCTCACTGTTACGTTCTCATGGTGTGGGCAGGCTTACTCCCAACCCCTCCTCCTTCGCCTCTAGAGGGGGAGCAGTTCCAGCCAGACAGGGGGGTTCGCAAGAGTGGGGCAAAAGCAGCGGAGAGGGAGGGGGTGGAGGCAGCGTAGTGGAGACGGGTGGTGACAATGGCGGTGAAAGAGGGGCTGGTCTAGCCAGTGGGAGTGTGGGCGGTTAGAATTACATACACTTATTTAGTGCCAGCCACGACCAATCAAGGCCGGTATTGAAGAGGCTAACCTTGGGCTGACCCCACAGTCTAGCGGATATTCAGCAGATGTGGCGGACCCCCTCCTACCCAAACTGTCTACTGTCTATAAATAACCAGTTCAGTTTTTTTTAAGTCCAGCTGAGAAGGTAAGATAAAAGGGGTCTATACACAACGAGATACAGTTGGTACATGCATGCTACTATAGGGACTGAATTTTAATTACAGGGTAGTATTTTATGTAAAATATTTCTGTTCGACTAGGCCTACAGTAGCCTACTGAAACGGGACACTGACAACGACTGATCAATGTGTCATGGACTATAAATAAATAATAATGCTAATAATAAAAACTCACAACCTAAATAACAGCCTGATAAATTCAGTCAAAACTAGGCTACAACAAACAAAACAGGCGTGAAAGAAACACAAATTAACCGTACAGCACAGACAGCGCTAGACTGACCCACTCAGCGCCAGACAGACCCTGATGATTTAAAACACATGGGAGCAGGACTGGGCTATTACCCCCCTCACTCCAACCATGCAGACACCAGACAGCGCAGGAACACATCACCCACCGAATACCTAATGCGCCTGGACGACCCCCATAGCTCTGGCGACCCCCACTCATAAACACATAGCAGCTACATACGTTTAAAAAGCACGGCAGTGTGGCAGCCAGTGTGCATGTCAGACAGTCTTACAGATCAAGTAAGTAAAATAGCACAGTAACACAAGTAAGAAAACAAAATTCCCAACATAGGCATGTGGCATGAATGTTTTCAACGGCTTAAGCTTAATTATAATGCAAGTGGAACAGAAGTAGCATTCACAATTTATTTAAATAGGCACTGCATAAGCGCTTGAATTTTATTTTTGTATATGCCATCTAACATTGCGAAGGAACAGCTAGGGTCATTCCCTATGGTCATTCCTTGTTTTGGAGGCTGTCCGATTAAGTCACATGGGTAATACTTCCTGTACGCCCGCGCCCCCTAGTGGACCTCTGTTTCTCAGGCACTCCATTTCTCCCTGCACAAAGAAATGTCAGAGACAGACTCCTCACCCTTTCACGTCCTATTTGTATGTTTTTTTTTCTTTCAGCACCGTCCTTAACATGTCTGCTGTTGCCGCTGCAGGTTCACCAACCAGTCGCAACAAGGCTCCCCACAGCAGCACTTAAAACAACAACTATGAGGCCAGCGGATTTCTGTCTTAGCCAGACTGAGTAGGCTATGCTTGTGCAGAGAGAGAGAGAGAGAGAGAGAAAGGGAGGGAGAGAGAGAGACCATCCTAGACCCAGTAATTACCGCGGGCGCAAAGGGAAAAAGCTTCAGAGAGCTCCGGTTTCTCTCCAGCTCAAACCCCCTCATCTCCAACAGCTGATGCAGGATCAACATTCCCCACCTCTTCTCCCGACCTCAGCCATTAAGGAGTGAAATGCCGAAGCCAGCCTCAGACCACCGGCCTGATGATGGGGTGGGGGGTGGCGGTGGATATGGTGGTGGTGGTGGAGGAAAGTGGGGTGGGGAGTTAAGTGTGTCTGGACTGGAGCAACACATTCCAGTCAGTACAGAGAAAAAAAAAAACTTTTTTTGTCTCTGCTCTCTTGCCTTACTGGAACGACGAGGGGAAGGGAAAGATTACAAAACAACAAAAGCTAAACAATTGCAGCCACCATCAAGTCCGGCAAGTATGTTCAAACGCTGCACTCTTCAAGTAAGCAAGTGGGTTCTGAGCTTGTTTGAAAGTGGTGGCTATGGTGAGAAGTCCCTGGGGTGTGGAGCCTACTAGCTAGATGCCCTGGGAGGCCAAGCTTCTTAGCCCAGTGTTAAGCCAGCAGTCTCACAGGGAATAACTCACATGGCACCACTGTCTAGCCTCCACTGAGACCTCGTGTGCAGAGAGGTTAATGGCCTCCAAGATGGCTTGTTTACACTGAATGCCACATATGATGACATTTAAATATGTGGTGTATATGGGTATAAGAATGGCATCCTATGGATATCTGACTCTTGTGGGCCTATGTGCGTGTGTGTGCGTGCATGCGTGTGATATACCTGTGTGTTCTCTCCCAACCACATATCATGGTTGAAAAGCTCATAAACATGAAGGTACCAGGGGTGTTCAGTTCATTTATTTTAATTCTTTTAGAGAACAGAACCCAATTTGTCAAGTTGAAAGTCAGGAAAAATCCCCAGTTCCCCACAAATACAGGTTCTCCCCAAGGCACAGTTCTATCACCTTTCTTATTTACTATAGCTGATTACCGCCCACAGAACTCAAGTTGCCAAGAGGTAAAATTTGCAGACCACACCGCTCTACTAGGTCTAATTGAACAGGATAATGATAGCCACTACAGAAAAGAGATAAAAGCCCTTGTTGAGTATTGTGACAGTAATTTTCTGGAGCTCAATTTCAAGAAAACAAAAAATGAGAAATTAAGGGGCAACTGTAGCGTAGAGTGAACACATACAAATATACATGGTTGTTTTTAATGATAAGCTGACATGCACTGATCATATTTCATCACTGCTGGACAAATTGAGTCCACGTCTGTACTGTATGAGGAAGATGCAGTCTTTTAATGTTAATTCCGATGTAATGAAAATGTTTGCTATGTCTGTGGTATGTAGTGTGCGGAGCTACTGTGTTGTGGGATGGGGAGGGAATGCTACTGAGAAGAATAGGATTGATAAACTCAACAAAAGGGCAGGAAAAAATGGCTGGGCTGACAATTACAATGGATAGAGTATATTATGACCGCCTGGAGAAAATGACAGCTAAGATTATGCAGGACTGTTGTCACCCTCTCCATACATGTTGGGCAACAAGGTTATGGAATGCAGTGGTCGGTTAAGACCACCAGTTACACCCACTAAGCGGAATGCTCTCTCTTTTATACCACAAGTGGTTAGGCAGCACAATGAGCACTTTAAACATACATTTGTAGAACTTGTTTAGTTGTATGTGTGTATTTAACTCATTGAATGCCAAGCTGTTTTCGGAAGCTTTATCCTAGAGTGCCAGCAATCTAGACCATTGTTGATGATTTTTGTACAGCCACAGCATATTCTGTGTTATAGCTATGAACACATACAATGGCTCGTTTAAAAGGTGAGACTAAGCTCTCAGTGGGTGCAAACCGTGTATTTCTACACGCCTCTGTTCCTGAGAAATCCCAAGCTAAACAGTGGCTAGTTTTCATCAAAATCGCTGTTTTTTTCTAGAAATGGAGATATAATGTCTTTCATGAAATATGAAGTGTTGCCTGTAAACTTTCCGGGAAGTGATCAGCGAGACCTGGCGAGAAACTGCCACCTAGTGATAGACCCACGAAAATGGCCTGGTTTTGAGATGACGCGTGCATGCGCCACTGATTCGACCCAAAAGCGGCAACCGAAGTTATGATAAAATGTCCAGATAAAATGTCCAGATTGTGCGTTTTCATGAGTTTTCGATCGTCATATATTTCATTTCCATTCATCACAGAGTTCCCAAAATCACATATAAGGTGTGTTAGAGTGTCAAGTTTCAGGCCATTTAAAAAAGCTAAAACGTAATATTACGTTTTTGGCACTAAACGCATGGGAAGGAAAAACGTAATATTACGTTTTTGGCACTCAATGAGTTAATGTTAATGTATTGTCTTGTAGTGTACATTTAATGTTAATTTATTATATCAGTGTCTGTAACTATAGGCTCAGATGCAGACGCATAAATATACTATCTACCCTCAACTGAGGGCTTTTTTTAGGTGGGCATGACGGTGGCACTGTCCATTTCCATTTTTATGGATGAAATAAACTTGACCTGACTTGGTTAGAGATGTAAAAGGCATAAGGCATAGTTCCCATATCACTCCATCTAGACCAACACACACTGAAGCGTATATTTACCAGAGAAAGAGTGAGAGAGAGAGAGAGAACATGAGAGAGAGAGAAAGGTAGCAAGGGTAAAGAATGAGAAATAAAGAAGGCGGTGCTGGAGTGAGCACAGAGAGGTATTGAGGAATAGATACAAAGTGGAAGTGCCATGAAGAAAGACAGAAGAGAGAAAAAGAAAAATGAAGTGAGGGGAGAGAGGTGTGTGTGTGTTTGTGTAGTGTGGGTGTGTTTGTGTGTGTGTGTGTGCACATACGTTCATATAGTTAAGAGATGGGAAGAAACAGCAGGATAAAGATGAAGATGTGTGTGTGTGAGAGAGAGAGAGAGAGAGAGAGAGAGAGAGAGAGAGAGAGAGAGAGAGAGAGAGAGAGAAGCAAAAGAGAAGTCAATAGTCTGACTGGGTAAGTCTGGCTAATGAAAGCCACCCCTTGGGGGGCATCCCATCATGTAAGCAGTTTATCATGCCACTGAGAGAAAAAGACAGGCAGAGAGGGAGAACGAGAGAAAAAGACAGGCAGAGAGGGAGAACGAGAGAAAAAGAATGAGGGAGAGACAAAAAAAAAAAAAGAGTGCACCTTGTTCCCACAGGCCTGCCAGCTCACCACCTGTGACCTCTCAGTCTGTCATTACACACACCCACACACACACACACACACACACACACACACACACACACACACACCTCACAAAAATAAAAACTAGAAAAAAGAAATAATCTCATTCCAGTTCCAGATGCAAAATGGTTCCCATTTTAACAAGATGTATTCATTAATTTAATTCTGTATTAATGTAACCAATGAACTTGACTGATGTATTGTGCATTTTCACATTTTAATTAATGGCGATCGTGAACCATGAAGGGATATTAAAAATCAAATAAAAATGATATGGGAAAAAAGAAATCTTCTTTACAGGACTGCATAGTCTCAAACTAATATGAGATCATAATTTAACTGTGTAACCGCTATAGCTGTTCTCCACATCAACTCTACCATGAGAGGGTGTTACATTCAGTCACAATATCAACCCAATGGCTGTGTGTAGTATTACCGGTACATTTGTATTCATGCAGGCAATTGTGGCAGTGGCCACATACACACACGGCAACATCAATAGCCACGCCGGACTACCCAGGAGAATAGGAAATGTCCCCTTGGGCATTCCCACAGGCTATCTAAGGGTTTCTTCATCTCTTGTTCTGCTTCTCACTCTCCCTATACACACACACACACACACACACACACACACACACACACACACACACACACACACACATGTATATTCACCCTCCATGTTGCGTCTCGCCTTTTTTTTTTTTAATGCGGACCTGGGTTTGAGTTTGAAATCGGTCATGCAGGTCGGCTGGAGTACACAGCCTGTTGTCTGGGCGGCTTCCTGCCCCCTCTGCCTAGCGAACCGACTGTCCAGAGGCCAGCCGGCAGTGAGCACTGCTTCTGCTGTGGCTCATAAAATTCTGGGTGAATTCACAAGGGGGTGGACGGCAGTGGTGGTGGTGGGGGGACAGACAGCCAGGTCCGTCCTTACTGTCTCGTCCTGCTTTTTTATGACCTCTAGCACCCGTCCACCCCCCCACGTCGTGCCTGCTGGCCAGGACATTCGCTCCACTGCTCTGGCTCTCTGGGCAGAGGAATGACAGAGGAAGGAAGAGAGAAAAAGAAAGAGAGAAAAAGAGAGAGAGAGAGAGAGAGAGAGAGAACAAAAGTAGCCCTGACAACGATCTGTTCTAGCCATCTCCCAAATGTTTATGTTAAGATGACTGCAAGATTTCACATCACAGTCTCTGAGGAGTAGGGGATGCATGCGTGTGTGCCTCTCTGAACTCATAAAAGCTCAAAACTCAGGACAAGAATTTCAAACACATCATTGATTTCACCTCTGAAAGTCTGAGCACTCCGAAAGAATGGAGAAAGAGAGAGAGAGAGAGAAAAGAAAGAGAGCAACAGAGAGAGAGAGAGAAATGGGACAGACTTTCAAGCAGGGAACAAAATCCTGCAACGCTGTGAGTAGACGAGACATTGTGTCTGCGACTGCACTACACTACACTATCGGCACAGCACAGCAGACTTCACCATCCCCCATTCCTCAGTGCGTTCATTTCCTGCCTTCTGAGAGGAAATGACATCACGGTATCTATGGCGACCCATTTTTTGGCTCAGACAGGAAGACGAGAATCTGACGAGAATCTGACTAAAATATGCTGCTGCTGTAGCTGCTGCTCCTGCTGCACCATCTCCATCTATCTCTCCTTCTCTCTTCCCCGCTCTTCTCTCTTTCCCTCTCTTCTCTCTTTCTCTTTGGACAGATCTGTCCACATCCCCTGCTCGTGTAACATCACATTTTCCAACAGTCCATTTAACCCTTTCAGAGCCCCGCTCCTCTTTCGCCCAGAAGAATCGAATGCTAAGCGTGCAGTTTGAAACCAAAGGGGAGGCCTGATGTCTAGGTTATCTGTTTTGGATAGAACATCTGGGACTGAAACACCAGTCGTGTAAACCCCCCCAAACCCACCCCACCCGTCTCTCACTAACTTTCAGGTCTTCCCTCGCTTTCCTCTCCCCCTCCCTCTCTATCCATTCCTTTTTGGCATCACCCTCCCATACACACACACACACACACACACACACACACACACACACACACACACCGCCCATTTCACCAAAGTTGACTCCGTCTCTGAAAGACTGCGGTCTGAGATTCTGGCTGCAGCGTGCTTTCCTACACCCACACACCCTCATTACCTTCCTCTCGGACTGCGCTCCGCTCACACACACACTGATGGAGAGGAGGAGAGGAGAGGCGGAACGAGGGAACAAAGGGAGACAGAGTGGAGGACGACAAGAGAAGAGAGGAGTGGAGCGAGGCGAATAGGAGCTGAGATTTTTGGGAGGCTGACTGCGGCTCATGTTGGAGAGTGTATGTTGGCAACAAAAAAATGCTACCATCCAAATGGTAAATGGACGGTACATAAAACCTTGTATACACACACAAATGTATATACCATCAACCCCTATGGACCAGCATGTATGTTTAGATTTATTTGAGATGTCCAAAAGGTGCGGCCAGGTGGATAGGAGTCTGTATGTATAGTACACATACACTGAACAGAACATTCAGTTCTCGCATTTTAAGAGAGCGTCCAAAGAGTACACTCCTCAGTCTGTCCGATAAGATCGGTATGTCTGTCTCGTCTGTCTGTCTGTCAGTCAGTCTGTTGTTGTTGTGGCTGTCTGACAGTGGAGCCCCGCTGGTTTGTCTTTCCCTTTTGAGTTCAGTCTTTGTGAATCTGCTCCTTTCTCCTCCAAACTTTTTTTCTCCCCTTCTCTGCTTGCTGACTGTTTGTGTCACTCAGTGTGTCGCTACTTGCAGACATACTGTTCCACCTGCGACTTTGACACCCTGTCTGCCTGCTTGTCACACACACACACACACACACAGAGTTCTTGCACTCATTTTTCTTTCTGAGCATCATTTATGACACAGACAATCACAAACACGCTACACACAGACACAGTTTTCATTCCACTATTTGAATATCTTTGAAAATAGATGTGCACACACACACACAGCCACAGCCACACACACACACACACACACCATACTCTCCTCAGTCTGTCTGCTGCATCAGACTATAAGGTCAAAGAGGAGTGTGTGGGAGATCGTCCGAAGGAGGTGAGCACAATGGACGTCCTTTTCATTTTTTACCCCCCACAGCAGACAATATGTTCTCTTTACCTCTCCTTCACTCACTCGATCTCACTCCCTCTATTATATACACACACACACACATACACACTGTCTCTCCAGTTTGTGAAGGTGTGTTCTGTCTGGCACTTTGGAGAAAGTGAGCAAGTGATGACTTGGGCTCAGAGGGGGATAAAAAAAGACACAAAAGAAAAAGAACATACAGTCCAGACACTTGTGCTATTTGTGCGTGCATGTGTGTGTGTGTGTATATCTCTTGCTAATGTACAACTCAGCTGAAGCAGAATGGTGCACACATTTGCTTACAGAAATGTCTAATGTGTGGCCAAAGAATGACCTGTTCTCATGTAGCTTCATGTACAGAGCCAGATGCTGCTGACTGCTGCTGCATGTGATGATGAGGCCAAGTACCACAGACAAAGCGTATGTAAGTAAACGCATGTCCATACGGTGCATCTCTTAGCCTTTCAGTACAATACAACATAATATATAGCTGGGAGGCAAATTCATTTTTGGAAATAAAAAATGTAGGAGACGGAAACGGACAAAAGACCATAAACAAAGTGTCTGCTAGAACACACCAAACGGTGCAGGTGGGGGGGGGAAATGAGCACCCCCTCCGATAGATAAATTAGATCAATAAACAAAAAACGTCTTCGCCAAAGCCCCAACACATTCCCACAATCCTTCGCATTCCAGCAAATGTCGTGGGACTGCTGCTGCTTTATAAGGCATTCAAATGCCAAGGTCGCCTGCGGCCCGGGCAGGTAAACAAACCGAGAGGAGAGCGTGCAGAGGTGGAGGAGGAAAAGAAAGTGAGCGCATTCATGGGTATCGATTGGGTCTCGCGCTGCAAGTGGGCCTGAAAGTCAGTCACTCTGAGAGACTAAATCAAAAGGAGGAAGAGCACTACAGGGAGGCGACCCCTGACCCCTGGAAGACTAGACCCCTTCAAACCAATGAAAATACACTTAACCTGCTGAATGCCAATGAGTGGAAATGCGAGTGTTTGTGAATGTGGCGGTGTAGAGGTAAGAGCCTTGTGTGTTTGTGTGTATATTTCTATGTTTAAGGAGGAATGGCGAACTTGAACACAGCCCGCCTGCAGGATGAGAAAGAGAAGGTTGTTGTCCAGCAGAGAGTGGCCTCTCACAAATTGAGATGCTGTTCAAACTCAGACTCAGCGGTTGTCAACTCCAATTGCTGGCTGTGCTAAGAGCAGTGTCATGCACTTTCTCTCTCTCTCCTTCCTCTCCCTTACTTCTCTCTTCTCCATCCTTCCTTTAAGTCTCAAGCCCTGTCCTCTCTTTCTCTTTCCTCCTCCCCTCCTCTCTCTCTCCCTCTCTCTCTCTAGTATGGAGGTATGCAGACGGTTCACAGGGAGGGAGTGCTGCAGATCGGTTTGACAAGAGGAGAGCCTGACAGCGAAACCTACTCGAGTCCTTCCGTCTCTCCCTCCCTACCTCTCCCTCCCTACCTCTCCTCCCTCCCTCCTCCCTCCCTCTCTCCCTCCCTCCCTCTCTCCGTCTGTCTCCCACTGGTCATGCATTTTAGAGCGCTTCCTCCCTTGGCCTCTCTAAGGTCACTTGTGCACCATGTCATGTGTCTTCTGGTGGTGTGACATTTAGAATGTGTTGATGTGTTTACATGCTGGTTAGTGTGGATGCTTGTAAGTGCTTTGCACCATGTATGTGTGTGTATGTGTGTGTGTGTGTGTGTGTGTGTGTGTGTGTGTGTCGGATGATATCCTGCTAGTCACCAAAGACACATTTCTGTGTCAAACATATGAGAGCATGGGGGGGGGGTGTGTGTTGTGTGTGTGTGTGTGTGAGTGTGTGAGTGTGTGAGTGAGAGTGAGAGTGTGAGTGTGTAATCTGTTTGTAGGTACGTATTTGAATGTCAAGCATAGGAAGGTCATGGCTGCTCTGTTTGCAAAGGTCAAGGTGTGGGTCACTGGCCCCAAAAAAAGAAGGACAGTAGCCTTACACTTACACACACACACACACACACACAAACACCTCCTCAGACAGACTGACACACAAGGGTAAAGCATGAATAGAATACACACACACACATACACACACTCTCATTATGTCTCTCTCCCTCAAGTCACCTGTAAGTCACGCTGCTTGGACACATTCCCAGAACCCAAAAACAGCCTCTCTTCTCTTCCCTTCTCTTCTCTCTCACTCTCACACCATCCCTCCCTCCCTCCCTCCCTCCCTCCCTCCTTTCCCCTCCCTCTTTACCAGACCTGACCACTTACCAGGGCCCAGTTTACCCCAACCAATAATGGTGCTAGACGACACATCAGGACAGACAGACACCACTTGACAGGGAGAGAGCCGCCACTCCCAGCAGACGACAGCACAGTACAGCACAGCGCATTGCAGCCAAGCTAGCCAGCCCTGTAATCAGCAGCACAGACTCAGAGCGCGAGCAAGCAGTGGCGCACACTACGCACTTAAAGGGCTGTAGGGGTTTAGAGAGAGTCTTAATGTTCAGTGTAGACCAAACAAAACACGCAAGCAAAGAAGAACGCAGACAAACACACAGAGGTTTTTTGAGGGGGGGTAGACAGAGAGGGAGTGTGGGTACTGTAGTCTTTTTCTGTTGTTGTTGTTTTGTCTGAGTCTGTGGAGATCAATCAGATGACGAGGTCAGGGGGGCTAATGGGAAACTCTTTTGATGTGATTGGGTGGGGTGTCGTCCGGCTTCTATCCAGATCACTACATTCGCTGTTTTTTTATTCTCTTTTTTTCCTTCCCTCACTCTTTCCTTCTACAAACCCCCCTCTTTACTATAGCTTCCCACTCCCTATCTGAAGTTGGTTTTACACAAACCCATCATTCTCTGTCCTGTCTGCACAGGCACAGAATCTCTCGCTCTTTCACTCATGTGATTGGAAGGGGAAGTGGTGGTGGTGGTGGTGTGTGTGTGTATGTGTTGGGGGGTGGGGGGTTGCGGAGCGCTGATCAAGGTAGTGTGGGGGAGGGGAGGGGAGGTCTGGGGAGGTTTATGGGGGACCCCTTCATGCTGCAGCAGCCAGTGCCTTGTGACTCCCCCTGCTCAGGGAGACCCCCGACTCACCCAGACGAGCGGCGTCTAGACGGTATTCATGATCCATCTGTCTGGCAGGGCCGCCGAGATGGCAAACTCGATTAGAATTGAAATATTTTTTTTTCTTTTTTCCCCTCCTACTGCCTACCAACCCCCCACCCTACCTCACCACCACCACCACTTCTCTCTCTCTCTCTTTCCTTGTCCCTCTCCACCTCTACCACCAATCCCTCTCTCTCTCTCTCTTTTCTCTCAGTCCTGCACTCTCCTGTTTCTCTTTCACCCCCCTCTCTCTTTCTCTATCCCATTTGTTCTGTCCAACTCCTTTATTGCCCTCCCTCTCTCTGCCTCACTCTCTCTCTCTCTTCCCAAACACATTTTCACCCAGATACACAGACACACAAATACACACACGAACCCAAACACACCCCGAATCAGCATTCAGCTACTGAAAATTCAATCAAAGCATGCAGAGAGACACACACACACACACACACACACACACACACACACACACACACACACACACACAGACGCACACAGACACACAGGTGTCTGGGAGATGGCAGCCAGCCGCAGTCAGTCATTAACATGCGGGCTAGACTGCTAAATATTTGAAGTGGCGGCATTGGACCGGTTCCACTGGAAAAGAGCGGCCCTTGTCGAGGAGACGCCGCTGCGCACACACACACACACACAAAAAGGGGAAGGCTAAAAAAAGCATGGGTATCACTCAAAACCAAACGGATCCAAGCAAAGAGGACTAGTAGAATGAAGGTCAAAGGGAAAGAGACAGGAGAGAGTGTGTGTGTGTGTGTGTGTGTGTGCGTGTGTTTGTGAGAAGTGAACAGAGAGAGGGTAAAGTTTACGAAGGTGAGAAAGACAGAGAGAGAAAAAAAAGAAAGAAAGAAAGAAAGAGAGAGAGAGAGTGTGTGTGTGTGTGTGTGTGAGTGTATGTGAGAGAGAGAGAGTGAGTGAGAGAGAGAGGCAGTAAAAGGAGCCCTGTAAAGTTTACTTGTGGGGGTACTAAAAAAAAAAAAACTTCTTGAAACAAAAGCCTGGTCTACATCAAAGGCTGCCTGTTCGGCTCAGACCGAGCCCTTCACCTTCCCAAATGAGCCCATTAACAGGAGAACAGCGCGCCGGAACATTCCACCTTCTGGTCCATTTGCATTTCAGACGTGCGGCTGGGGGGGAAACGTAGCTATATCTTCTTCAGCCCTGCAGTCGCAGAGACAATCCGCTTTTCAATGAATTAATGGATGAACGGATAAATGAATGAATGAGGAAATGAATGAATGAATACATTAACTGAAAATAGGTCAAATACTTTTAATGAAAGAGGTGGAAAGACCTACATGACCAGAGCAGCATTATTTATGAAAGCGCTCTTGATTCAGAACTATTACGGACTGGATTTGTCTAAAACCTGTCTGAACACTCAAAGTGAAGTTTCTCGAGTCATCTCCGGGGAGCTAACTGAGCAGAATGCTAATGTCTGGGAATCGGGCTTCGTGGCCATGGAGCAACCCTACTAGAAATCACTGGAGATAGACTCCAGCTGTGTGTGTGTCCAGCATTTTAATTGTACCGCTTCTTTGATCCTGTTTCGAACCATTCGCTTATTAATTATTAAATGCTTGTAAGAACGCCCCAGCCAGCCAACCAAAAAAAAAAAAACACCACAAAAAAATCGTAGCCTCTTTCATTTGACTTTTCCTAAGAAACAACAAAAAACAGTGTGCTGTTAGCGTTCACAACTGAGCCCACGGCTTTCACTTCTCTCTCCTTTCCTCCTTTTTCACTGTTGAAAGCCCAACAGAAAACTTCCTATTCAAACGAATCACACTGAGCAATACACTTCAACAGAAAGATATATATAAATTCTGATTCTGAGCTGGCTCATGAGGAGAATCCTTCTGCAGATGTATGTGGATGAGTGTTGGTATTTTTGGTTGAGTAGGGAATATATTATATGAGGTATGCGTGGATGTATTTTTTGTGCAGCCTTCTTTTGGGCAGTAGACATACAGAATTAGTTGCGAGTTACAAGACATCACAAAGTCTGGCCACGGATATCAAAACAACACGCCAGCCGACACAACAACCACAGCTTTAATTGCACAACTGGAATGACATCATCTGAATGGAACACTAGCATTATCACAACAGAGTAACAGTGTGAGATAGATGTGGGGCCCGCTTAATGCGTATGGTCTGAGGTGTATATATATATATATATATATATATATATATATATATATATATATATATATATATATATATATATATATATATATATATATATATATAGAGAGAGAGAGAGAGAGAGAGAGAGACAGAGACAGAGAGACAGAGACAGAGAGAGAGAGAGGAAAAAGAGGTCAAGGGTGACTCACATTCAAGGGTGGCGGGAGGCGGGGTCACGGCAGGACAGTGCTCCTCAAATTTGCACTCTGAGAGGGAGGGAGGGAGAGGGGGAGAGAGAGATAAAGAGAGAGAGAGGGGGGGGGGGAAACACATACCAGACAGGTTAAATAATACTGCACAAACAGGTTGCTGCGATGCATAGTGCCCAGGAAAGTAACAATTACAATTTCAAGCCCCTGGGCTGTTTTATTCAGAGAGGCTTGGCCTTTCCACAGCGGCAAGATGAAGCTAAATGACTCACTCGCATGTCCCGAGCCATGGCTGAGATTTATCACGGTGTCAGACATACATTTGGTCTGCCATAAATGACTTAGTAGGCTCAGCCTGAGGCGTGAGGGCTCATGAGACTGTGCTTGTGTTAGTTTGCGTGTATGTGTATTTATGTGTGTGTGTGAGTGTGTGTGTGTGTACTATGTTTTGAATATTTGAGTGTGTTGGACAATGCAGCTTTGACAACAAATGATAGACAAGCTATGTGTGATCATGTGTGTATTGATATTTGTGTATTGTTTGCATGCAAGAGAGAGGGTGTGTGTGTGTATGACCGTGTCGTTGTCTGTTGTGCGTGCATTATACTTCCTTTGAGTCATTCGGAAACTGTATGTCAGGTTAACTTGTCACTGCACAGTTAAATCCTGTGCATTCTCAGAAAAGATCACACTCCACTCCACCCTCACACACAAAATGGTGGATGCTCTCTCTCTTGCTCTTCAAATTCAGAAAGCTTTACTGGCATGACCATTCACAAAGAAAGTGTTGCCAAAGCATACAATATATAAGCCTAGAAAACATCAGAAGACAAAATAACAGAATCATAAAACAATGTGTGATTTATATATATATATATATATATAAAAATCCTCTCTCTCTCTCCCCAAGCCTCCAGATGCTCCCATCTCCAGACCATGCCCGAGACGCACGTTTACATATGTGTTTCCAGCAGAGCAGGTTTCAATTTGTGGTGAGGGCGTAACATACTTCACATGTTTGGGTTAGCAATCACAGAGAGAGAGAGAGAAAAAAAAAGAGGGGGGAGGAAGAGAGAAACGGAAACATACAGACAAACAGTGACAGATAAAGATGGAGCCTGAAGAAAGAGGAGAGCAAAAGAGTGAGACAAAATAGAGGGAGAACAGAGACAAAGACAGCAAATAGACAGAGTCATAGAGGCAAGGGAGGGACTGAAGACAGAAAAAGAGAAACAGAAAAGGACAGAATGCAAGAGAGAGAGAGAGAGAGGGAGGGAGGCAAGCAAGAAAACAGGGAGTGACAGAGAAAGAGGACAGAGAGAGAGAGAGAGAGAGAGAGAGAGAGAGAGAGAGAGAGCGAGAGCGAGAGCAAGTGCGTGTCAGCCTCAGACAGTCTGGGCCGTCTGTCTGCCTTGATGCTCGCTGACCGTGCTCCTCTGTGTCAGCGTCGGCTGGCCGTGTGTGTTCGTGCCTGTGCCTGCCTGCCCGCCCGTCCGCCCGCCCCTTTCCCATGAGTCAGAGCGGCTGCCGGCCGGCCGGGCGGCAGATAAGACCTCAGTCCACCTCTGCTGCTCCCTGCTCGGCCATGGCGCGCCCTGATGCGTGATGTCATCGGCTCGTTGCCGGGGCGCTCCCAGCCGGCTAGCAGACACCATCTGTGCCGAGGGCCGGCTGGGGAGGGTGGAGACAGAGAGTAAGAGAGGAAGGCAGAGAGAGAGAGAGAGAGAGAGAGAGAGAGGGAGGGAGGGAGGGAAGGGGCTGTTGTGCTCGAGTTGAGATCACTCTGTCTTTCAAATCTGACTCGCCCATGATTTACCATGTACAGGCTGCCATACCTGCACAACTTCTCATTTGCAGAGTTCATCATTGACGAAGAAAAAGATAAAACGAAACATAATGGCTATAAATGATCTCAAAACAGTGTTATGATGAACTATAAACCTTCATGTGCCATGTGCCATGTATACATATTTTACTTTCTCTTTGTCTGTTCCTTTCAGTCGTCTTCCTCTCCGTCTTCATCTTCCCTTCAACCTGTCCTCCCCCACGTCTAGCTTTTACTCCCCTGTGAATGACTCCACAATAATCTGACTAAGTGGGCTAGATACATATTTAATATAGCATGTAGACTTGAAAAGCCTATGTGTATATGTGTGTGTGTGTGTGTGTGTGTGTGTGTGTGTGTGTGTGTGTGTGTGTGTGTGTGTGTGTGTGTGTGTGTGTTTGAAGGGGGGGGGGGGGGGCTGCTGCGGTGGAGTACCAGTGTTTTGTTTGTTTATTCTGAGCGAGGCTTTCCTTTAAGTTGATTAGTCTCCATCAAAATGAGCACAGGTGTTGGTGCCGAGGCTTCTTTCGCATCATCGCGTCTTGAATGTTTGTCTCCATCACCCCGTTTCACCACAATCTCTCGTTCTCTCGCTCTCCCTCTCCCTTCTTCTCCTCCCTTCCCCTTTCTCCATGTCTCTCTCTTTGTCTCTTGCTCTGTCCTTGCCCTTTCCTTACTGTCTGGCTGTTGACGCCTCCAGGTTTTGGCACCTTTACTTTAAAAAAAAAAAAAAAAAACACAACGCTGAAAGATGTGCCAAATTTCCTCTAACACTTTAAGGGCAAAGTGGCTGTGTGTGTTGATAGGACACAGACACACCATAGGGGGAAGGAGAGGAGACGACAGGAAGAGGGTGGAGAGTGACGAGTCCATCTCCTGTACTAATACAGCCAGCTGACCTCTACAGGAACCCTGGGCTAACCCTAGGATCACTGGACCTGTCTGGTGCAGCAGTTGAGGAATGGCGTTTGAGTACGGGATGGAGGAGGAGGTGGTGGTGGTGGTGGAGGAGCGTGGAGCAGCCCCACCAAAATGAAGTCATAGCCAGTTACAGGGCCAAGCCAAAGAAGAGTGTCCTCATAAAAGCATGGAATAAAAAAAAAATGGTAGGCATGATGGTAGCCAAAGCATGACCGAGACCAACACATTCTGTGGGTGGGAGCGAGTGTGCTGCATGAAAAAAGCGAAAGTGAACGGGGATGGTGCAGTTAAAGTGAGCGGGGATGGTGCAGTTAAAGTGAGCGGGGATGGTGCAGTGGCTTTTGCCGCTCTGAAACCAGGCACCTCTCGGTCTGCTCTTCATGTTGCACGTCAAGCAAAGCAAACCAAACTGCCGACAGGACAGTTGTCGTCCGGAATGTCGTCGGCCTGTCCAGTCAGACGGTTTCCTGTTTGGTAACAACCCCCTCCGAAAAAACAAGCCGTCCTAACCGCAGTTTAACCTTGCTGATATTGATTGCTCCCCCTGGCCTCTAAGCCCATCCAGTTTGTTTAGTACTGTCTGCGAGGCTTCGCGGGCCATCAGTCATTACTCGGTGCTCATTGGCCGACGTCTGGAGGAAGCCAGGAGCCCCCCCTTCCTCGGCTCGCCTCTCCGAAGCCGAAACCTGCTGAGAACTCCCAAAATGACAGGAATCGATTTGGAAGCTGTCCACGCTCTGACCGCCTCTGCCATAAAACTCCCAACACTCTCCACTACCACCCACAAAAAGAGAGCAAGGGAGATAGATGGAGGGAGGGAGAGAGAGAGAGAGAGAGAACGTGTGTGTGTGAACAGATCAGAGTGTACTGTATGTGTATGAGTTGAAAATGGAAGAGAGAGGGAGGGAGAGATAGAAAGAAAGAGGAGAGAAAGAAAGATTAGACAATGTAGACAAAGTGTGTGCGTGTGTGTGTGTGTGTGTGTGTGTGTGTGTGTGTGTGTGTGTGTGTGTGTGTGTACTGGAGTCCGAAAAAAAAAACGAGGGAAAAAAGAGTACACAGAGAGTGAGAGAGTCTAGAATATACGTATGAGGAGAGAGAGACTTCCACAGAGACGGCAGCAAAGGACCTTGTTGCTATGGGTAACTATGGCCAAATCAACAACATGAAATTAGTAAGGTTATAATTACACTAACAAAATTAACACACACATCTTTTTTTTAAAATGAAATAATCATGCGACAATTTTCCTTCATTTCTTTGTTCAGTTTAAAAATAGAGCTTTTATTCTCGGAGCCCAGTCCACTAACACAACCCATCTTTCAGTCCGTCTTGCTTATTATGCTCTGGGTTGTTATGTCTACAGAAATGCCTCAGTCCTCAAGGACCGCTTTTCTGCGTTCCATCTTTGTCTGGAGAGATTGACAGCTCTGACAGGCCACTGTGGGTCATCCTGGCCAGCTGGGGAGCCAATCACATGCTTTTGGAACGGAATGTTCTGGTATTTCATTTTCCTCCATGATGAATAAAATACCAGAACATTCTGACCCCGCCTCGGCTTGGGGGCCCTCCAGTTGTTAAAACAATATCCTCCACCTCAGGTCTCCCAGGAATTTTCTTTTTTTTTCCTTCTCTTCTTCTCCCACTTCTTTTTTTTTTTTTTAGGTAGACGTCTGGATCCAAATTCCGCTCCAAGTTCAAATTCCACATCTGATATTAAAAAATTGCAAGCGGAGGTATTTTTCGGAGTCAGCATTTAGCTGGCTGCGGGGGCCAAGGGCAGACATCCCATTTCGTA
>NC_063208.1:18116749-18119249 GCF_017589495.1 Alosa alosa | reverse complement strand
CTCTCTGTCCTCTTCCTCCCTTCCGGCCTCCCCCCCCCCCGTCCCTCCATCTCTCCAACAGCCCCCCCCCCCCCCGTCCCTCCATCTCTCCAACAGCCCCCCCCCCCCCGTCCCTCCGCTGTCTGTCTGGCTCTATCTGGTCCGAACACAGACACGTTCACACACACCTGTTGTCCTCACCACCCAGGTTTCATTACAGGCCTGCCATGCACCCAGTGTGGCGGCAGCCTCTCCCCATTAGATGAGTCACAGCTCAATTAGACCTCCCCCGACTCCCTCACACACACAGGGGCGGTGGGGTGGGGGGTGGGGGGGGAGCTAGACAGAGTGAAAGAGGGAAGAGAGGGAGAAGAGAGAGAAAAAGAGAGACGAGAGAGAAAGAGAAAGAGAGAGAAGGAGGGAGAGAGAGGAGAGGGCGAAAAAAGGAGACAGGCACCCAAACAGAGCCAGACAGAGAGACACAGAAGCCAGCACGCACAAACACACACACACACACACACACACACACACACACTGAGAGCACAGTGGCAGGAGAGAGCGTGAGGCCTGAGGGCGTCGTCGCCACACCAGCGTCCTGCAGTGTCCACCTGCCGCTACACACACACACACCAGAGACGGCTGGTGGCAGGGAGACTGGGGGGTGCGGGTGGTAAATTACTATGAAAAATAACAGCTTCATTATGAAAGTGGCCTCATCAGAGGACATTATGCTTTCTCTCTCATGACAGGGAAACTTTCTATTTTTATTAAATAAATGTGATATATAATGCATTAATCATTTACTGACAAAATACAGCTAACATTGCACTGGATTTGCCTACCAAAACCAATTATGGAAAACAAGCATTTCATGGTTTTATTAATGCCTTGACGGTGAGTGTTTTAACATAAATCTATTGACTATCCCAAATTGTTGCAGGTTCTGTAGTGAGTCGTGAAAGCTGTTTTGTTAAGATTCATGCAAATAAATTCCTGGGAAATGTCAACTATGAAAAATAATTCAATGTAGTCCATGAAGGATTAGTCTATTTTCATTCTTCTCAGGCTCATACATTGTCAGCATTTGAACAATGTATTGATATAGCATTTTCAAACAGTATACTATATACCAGTCTCATTTCTGCAAATATTTGGAAAGTATATTAAAAAAAATCATAATGCATGAATTTAATGAATCTTCTAGATCACGACTGTTTGACGAGATGTACTGTACTTAGCTAGCTAATAGACTGGTTAGCTAATTTTATTCTCTCAAGGCTACATTAAACAAAAGGTCTAAAAAAAAACGAAGTAACAAACGAAGGTTTATTGAAGACCGAGAATGACAACCATTTCATTTCTGCTTCTTTATTCTCATACAGAACTCATATAAGGCATATAGAACTGGAACACGGAAATAGCCTCAACAGCCATTAAAACAATCACCACTATGTCACACATACACATCACATAGAGATTAGGGGCTGACTTACAATGGCAAGGAAGCCCAAATGTTTGTCTGTACTTATAGCTGTGTGTACATATTAGAACAGTTGGTTTGCATATTTCTCTCCCCCTCTTTTTCACACACCTTTATAGAGAGATGCATATGTCCCGTAGGCTACCTCTCCCCAGTAATAAATCAGACAAGCTGGTGTGGGCACACATTGGAGGTGTCAACATCCAACCGCTCAGACTCCATAGCCTGGGACGAACCCAGCCTTGTGACAACAGACACAGAGAGGGTCTCTGATGCACTCGCACTCGCACTCACACACACACACACACACACACACACACACACACACAACACACACACACAATCATGCAAGATATAGCCAGACTCAACCAAGCACACAACAGCAGCGCACACACACACAAAAGCCAGACAGTGTGCACAGACCTGTCACTGTCCAAAGCCCACGCCACTAGCTGTGGGGGCTAGAAGCAGCAGCAACAGCAGCCGCCGCAGCAGCCAGTCACGCAAGTGGTGGTGGGGATGATGGTGGCGGTGGTGGTGCTGTTGCTGCCGCCAAGGGTGTTATTCTCACTGGGAATACAAAAAAAACAAGCTCTGCTTTCCTGCCACAACTCATTTCAGCTCTTTTCCAACCATGTCAGTCCGAGGGACTTAGTCATATTCCTGCCTGCCTGCGTGCCTGCCTGCCTGCCTGTCTGCCTATCTACCTTCATGCTTGTCTGCAGGGTCTGTGTGTTTGCGCATACCTGAGGATTGGTCTCTGTGTGTGTGAGATCGATCAGACCTGTCTGTTTTGCCTTTATCTCAGTGCATTTTGCTCAGGCCAAGTGTGCCGGAGCATATATGTGTGTGTGTGTGCGTGCGCGCGCGTGTGTGTGTGTGTGTGTGTGTGTGTGCGTGTGCGTGTATCTTATCAGCAGCTGGTCTGAGTGGCGGCATCTGTCTGCAGTATTAGTCTGTTATATTGTCCCTTTGAGGTGTCTAATTATTTTAGTGTATGTTTGTGTGCTGCGCTGTGAGTACCCCCCCCCCCCTCCCCCA
>NC_063208.1:18076749-18111749 GCF_017589495.1 Alosa alosa | reverse complement strand
CAGCTGCAGGGCTAAGGCTGAGAGAGAGGGGGGGGGGCTGACTGGTGGGGCAAGCGGTCGTCGCATTCTCCCCATCTCCGAATCGAACAGGCGCAGCTGAAACCATGCCAGACCTGCTCATCGTCTGCCAGCGTGCCAGCTAACATTCTCTCTCTCTCCATCTCTCTCTCCCTCCCTCTCTTTTCTCCTCTCACTCGCTCTCCAACCTCCCTTTTTTGCACAGGAAAAGGTTATGCATTTTTTTGGACGTGCATGCATATCCGTGTGTGTGTGTGTGTGTGTGTATGTCTATGTGTCTCATCTGTGCATGCGAGTCATGTGCGTGCACGGCCGTTGACGGAGAGCGCATGACTATTTAAAGATTTTGCAACGATTTGCGCGCAGATGCTTCCCCATATGAAGTCGTCTGGCACTTAACTTAGAGGTCACATTCTCTCCGGGTGTAGTCTGCGAGTCAGACGCCAAGACCGCCTTAACCTCTTCCACGCTGGCTCCCAAAAAACCTAGCTAGTCTGGGATTCCAAAGAAAGCCCCAACAATGCTTTCTCTGTTTGTTTTGTTTTTTATGTTACCATAGCTGACTAGCACTTTCTGTTTCTGGCTTTGTGTGTCTTGAGCACGAACAAGCACGTACAGACTCACACACACGCACACACAGCTCCTACACACACTCCTTAGCCTCAGATCTGTGTTGTGAGGAAGACTGTGCCTGGAGGCTATGATGAGTGTGAGAGAGAGAGTGAGAGTGTGTGTGTGTGTGTGTGTGTCTCAGGCTGTTGCCGGGCGCAGGGCTGGATCTTGCCTCTTCCCTGCAGCCCCCAGTTCGTCTCCATCTGTCCCTGCTCGCAGGCTCCTCCCTGGAGGCCCTGTGCGCTGAGGGCACATCCACACCATATGTCATCAGAGTCCTGCAGCTAGCCACGGTTAGCACTACCCTGACCCAAAGCCACAGCCTAGCCTAGCCTAGCATGTACACTCAGACATTAATAACTGCTCAGTTATTGGGTTTGTACCATGCATAGACAGGATAGCATACACAGCTAGTCTGTGCTAGCATGTGGGCACAGCTAGCATGCTGTGTCTGCACGCTAACACACAGCTTGGTCTGATAGAAGATTCTTTCCAGACACTTAGCCCAGCAGCTGCCTCCATTCTTTCACTACAGACTGCTACTTTTGATCTATGCTAGAATGGCTAGTGATGGTGTCCATGAAGGCACGGATAAAATAAATCATGAACTGGATTGGTAGTGCACTAACTATTAATAACACAAGCTAGAACTGCAAGAGTTGTTGGCAGTTCACCTTACTATTGGTACACCTTGCTCACTAGACAAGCAAATGTTAGGGTTAGCTGATTATTTGCTAGCAAAACAATGTAGGCCTTTCTGTAATGGATTGCAAGGTGTACAAAACCACGCTAAACACTAGCAAAAAGTTTTATGGGGCTAATGCACGCTGTACAATGCAAGTTGCAAGCAATTCTACACGGAAGCGGTTCCTTCCATCTAACACTCATTCCTCCATTCATTCATCCACCCTTTTGTCCATCCATCCATCCCTCTATGGGTCCTTCTCATCTATGGGTGATGTCACAAGCGTGTGGGGAGAGAGCATCTGTGGACCTGTGCGGCTGGCGAGAGCAGCTGACCCGTGCGTCATACATTCCCCCACCCTTACCCTCCGTGCGTCAGGAGGCTTCCCTGCTATGCCTTTGGAATGCCGGCCCTGCCGAGATCCTGCTCGTAATGCCAGGACTGGGAAAGAGAGAGAGACAGCCAGAGAGAGAGGGAAAGGGACAGAGAGAGTGTGTGAGGAAGAGAGACAGACAGACAGACAGACAGACAGACAGACGGACGGAGGGAGGGAGGGAGGGAGGGAGGGAGGGAGTCCAAGCTCTAGGGAAGCGGTGTCTGCTTCCTCTTATGGGCATGTGTGCTGGTGGCACTTGGCTCAAACACAGAGCTGAATGGCTGAGACCAGGGCCTTTGTACGCATTGAACAGTCAACGGCCAACAGAGTAGCAAGGACCATCAAAAACCAATTAGGTTTGTCTGAGCAAAGAATATATCCATGCATCCCAATCAGAGTCTGAGTGCTTGCGAGCCTAACTGGTAATAACTTTCAACTAGATTTTAATTTTAATATTGTCTTTTCAGTGCTAAAGAGGAATGAACAGAAACAGCCCAGGTTGGGTAGACACAAGACACCACCCTGGTTGTGGTAAGTCGTCAAAGTGCTCACAGGTCAAAGTACCATCGTTGAGCGGCAAGTGTAACACAACAAGGGTAGAGAGTATCCGAAAGGGGGAGCGGTCACACAGCGCTGATCACAACATGCTCCTTAAGCTGATCACTTGCAACAACTCTTTCACCACTGCAGGAATAATATGACAAAATAAGGGAGGGGAGGACCAGCGTTCAGCCATCAGTAGACGGGTTTCATCTTTGTAGCAAGCTTTCCACGTTGACTGATATGTTATTATATACTGTATAATAACTCCAAGTGTATAAAAGTGGAAGAAAAGAATGTGTGAGCCCCCCCTTTTGGAATACGTTTCACACTCTCGTAATAATATGACAATTAACTGCAAAAATAAGGGCTCTAAGCAATTACACTGCATGGAGCTTTCAAAATAGGGACACTGTATATAGCCAAATATTTCAAATTGTAAAGGAGAATATAGTAACCAAATCCAGTTGCTCTACGTAGCACTGTCTAGCCAGCACCTGCACTAACTGCTCACAGTACATGTCCAACAAGTCATACAATTTGTTTTTTTTTTTTATCCAGCCAATTGCAGCACATATAGCAACATCATTTCTCCAAGTGGGAAGCAAGACCAACCGATTCCACGTCATTCAGAAGCTGTCCAGGATTGGATGAGACTGGCACATCAAAATAAAATATGCCCATTTGAATGCGTCATACGCGCATGCATCAGTAATTTTATACACTATAGCCTTCATGGCGCTAATTTGTGATTAATGGGTGTGGATTAGGACACTGTAAATGAACAGGCTATCTATGCTCATTTTATGAACGTCTGGTACACATTAACATTCCGCTAACAAATTTCATGTCTGCACTGCGGCCTATGAATCCACAGAAATGCTGATGAAGGGCCCATTATATTTAGCAATTTACTTCGCACGTTTACAGCCATGTCATGACCAAGGCCAGTGGAGCTGCTCTCTCCGGAAAGTGAATTCATGACCTTAGCATGGTCATCTCTAACAGCTGAGAGGAAGCAGCATGGATCATTTGGGGTCAAAGCATTTCTGAACACATTGCTAAACGTAACTATGGTGTTGCAAGCCAGACCCCATGCCCCTATCCGGTTTGAGTATGGAAAACCATATGAATTTTGAGAATCACTGACTTGATTTTAAATGGATTACCGGTAAAATCTAAATTTGAAACACATTTTGCACTCTCCCTCTGTAACATTTAATGGCGCTTCTCAGATGAGCACTGGTGTTATGTCATGCAAGGCTGAGAATCATTGGAAAGGGGGGGGGGTTATTATGGTGCAGGTGCACTGGTGCAACGACGCAGCTGGCACACTAACCTCTCAGCCGTCCTTTCAGACTAATCACGCCGAGGCCTATATAGAATTACTGGATTTGTCTGGCTCGTTCGTTCTCCAGACATATTGAACAGGACCGACGGTGAGGGTGTTAGTGTGTGTTAGTGTGTGTGTGTGTGTGTGTGTGTGTGTGTGTGTGTGTGTGTGTGTGAGAGAGAGAGAGAGAGAGGAGAGGGAGAGAGAAACAGTTTAAGGGAGAGTTTGAAGGGGGGTTAAGAGACAGAGTTGGGTTGGGTCACTGACACCCAGTGCATGACATCGCGTCTCGCAAGAAAGGGAGAGTTTGAGAGGGAGAGAGAGAGAGAGAGAGTCAGAGAGTTTCAGAGGGAGAGAGAGAGAGAGAGAGAGTGTGTGAGATCCTGGTTCAAAGTCAGATGGGGTTCGGTGTCTCAGCCCACATGTAACCCTATAGCTACGATGGCAGCTGGTGGGACTGTAGACTAGTATGCGCTAGGGTTTTTTGGTGGAGTGCTGAAGTGGGGGTGGGGTGTGGTGGCGGCGGCGCTCCCATCTTCACAGCATGTGGTGAGGGTGGTGGTGGTGGAGGATGGTGGGTGGGAGAGCTCCAGCCTGCTGTGTGTCCCTGTGCCACACTGCAATCACAGACTTTGGAGGGAGGGGTTAAGAGGCACTCGAGGCGGGTCAACATCACAGGCTCGGTCTGGGGTTTGGGGATGACCGGGGCCATCCCTCATCTTCCACACATCTCTCATTTTAATCTCCGTCGGCAGATAAAAAAAGCTCATCCAACAACACCACCCACCCCCACCACCACCACCACCACCATTTTGATTCATCTAGAGAAAAACTAAAGATGAATCAAGAACTAAATCAAGTTTTCATGACACATTCTGCTCTGTGTGAGCTCGTTCTACTCATGCATACACACACACACACACACACACACACACACACACACACACAAACAGGCTAACTGCATCTCTGGTGAAAGAATGGGTGGGTGAATACACTCTTGTACGGCCAAACATGGCCCTACATTCTGCTATATCACTATAGCCTCTCATTCACTCCATTTTGCTGAGGCCTTGAGTTGTTGACCTGCTTGAGTTGTGCACAGTGGTCAACAACTCGCACGATTACCGCATAGGAAGACCTGCCGTGACAACTGAGACACCAACACTGTCAAAAAGTTGTCAGCATATTGAAAAAATATGAGTGCTGACCAGGCATTTGGACTTCCAAAGAAAATGACAACAAAAAAACATGACAAAATTGGGATGATGCCATTTTGAAACCGGAGCATATAGGCTAGGCTAAAACTGATACAAATAAAAAATTCTATACCACTACTATTTTGTGATTTCAAACAAAATGTCACTTCTCCCTCAATGTAAAACTAGACGGGTTAGGTCCCTAAGACAAGAGTCCTTAGAGTAGAAAAAAAGGAGTTAAACTAAATCAAAATCCTGTCACTAGCCGTCGTTACATTCTGAATCCTCACAGAGGCTTTAGCCTTTGTGGACGGGCTTCACAGATCCCGCGTCACCCCCCGACTCCAGAATGCATTACTCCTACAGTTTTTTGAAGGCAGTGGGGAAACTAATCCGTCATGGAGCCTTCAAAAGCGAGGAGACACGTTGAGCCAGAACTGCGATCAATATTTATGGGGTACACATGAATACAACAGAGGCTCTTCAAAGAGAGCTAAGCAATACACTCGCACACTCAGACACGCACACACACACACACAAAAACCTGCCGAAGAAAGAGAAGGCATTTTCCCCCTACTCTCCCCCTCTCTTTCACTCACTCTCTCGTTTTTTTTTTTCAAAAGCGTCTCATTGTGGGTGCTGAAGCCGAAGCCCCCGGAATGGCCGGCCTTATCCGGAGTGGCGGGGAACGCTGGGAGTCCTGGGGAGGACTGGGATGGCTGCCGGAGTGGCGGCTAAAAATAAAAGAGGGAGAGAAAACAGTGCAGTCTGTTCAGCCCTCTGCAACGGGCCCGGCTCTCAGCTAGAGACAGAGAGACACAGAAAGTGAGAAGGAGGGAGGGAGAGATGGAGAGAGAGAGAGGAGAGGAGAGGGGAGGGGGAGACAGAAAGAGGAGGGGGATTGAGGGTGACCAAAAGGGAGAGACAGAGAATGGCTGAGACTAAAAGTGGAAGAAAAAAAAGAAGAGAGAGACAAGGAGAGGCAGAGAAGGACATAGGACCTAGAACATAGAGAACATTGAGAACAGAGAGAACAGAGAGAACAGAGAGAACAGAGAGAATGGGCAAGTACAAGAAAGGATGAAAAGGAAAAAGAAACAAAGTGTGTGTGTGTGTGTGTGTGTGTGTGTGTGTGTGTGTGTGTGTGTGTGTGTGTGTGTGTGTGTGTGTGTGTGTGTGTGTGTGTGTGTGTGTGGGGGGGGGGGGGTCACCAAGAACAAACACAGGAGATAGAGGAATAAATGTGCAAAGCAACCAGACAAAAGGGACACATCACATAGCAATAAAATAAATAAAACAGAGAGTGGGAGGAAAAGAGTTACAGGGATCACAGGCAAGAAAGAGAGAGAAAGAGAGAGAGAGAGAGAGAGAGAGAGAGAGAGAGAGAGAGAGAGAGAGAGATGGAAACAGATGCAAGGGGGGAAAAAGAGAGAAATGAAACACAGCCCCAAGAGAGAGAGGGAGAGAGAGAGAGAGAATGTGTGTGGGGGGGTGGGGGACAGTAAAGAGACAGAGTTGAGTTGGGTTGGGTCACCCTGTGCATGACATCGCGTCTCACAAGTTGTGTCACAGCGCCTTGCGAAGCGCCGGTGGTGGTGGTGGTGGTGGTGGTGGGGGGGGGGGGGGTAGGGGCAAACGAAGACGGTGAGTAATGCGGTTAGCTTAGCACTCGTCATCTGTCTGTCACACGGCCTTAACTTCCCGTCTGTGAGAGCACACACCATTCGTTACCACCGTACACAAACTCCAGCTCATCATGAATATTATACACCCGAGCTCTCAATGGGGGGTTCGTTTCATAAGCTCCCGATATGAGAGCGAGACTAAAATGAGTCATCAACCAATGTGTGTTTCAATAGGAGTGGGGTGGGGGGTGGTAGTCATCACCAAAACTCTGCCTTGCCATCTTGATAAAGTCACAACTACTTACAATCATTAATACATTACTGATTATTGTCAGCCTTCTATTAGAACGTTGACAGCTTAGACCCTTGGGAAAAGGGACACAGGCCATTCATTTAGTTACAGTCTCGAAGTCTACGCAGAGCCCTCTTGGTGACTGAGTCAAACTCAGAGCAAGAAAATGCCTCCTGATTTCTACCGAAAAAACATAGTGATACAAAATGGCCATGGCTAACATCCACCGCCCTCCTCCTCCTTCTCCTCCTCCTCCACCACACACACACACACACACACATACACACACATCAAAACAGCTCCTTAGCTAAAAGCTAAAGTACTCTCACTGCACTACAGACATCCAATGCCGAGTTTCACATCTGCAAACTACCCCATCCCCCCAGAGGGGTGCAGACATATTCCTGCGTCTGTTCAGCAGGGGCTCACTCACCCGTGTCATTGCAAAACAGGCAAGTGTGTGTGCAACTGTGTGTGTGTGTGTGTGTGTGTGTGTGTGTGTGTGTGTGTGTGTGTGTTCTACAATCCTACAGTCCTCCAGTGCCCCTCCTGCCTTAACTGTTTGTTTTTGTGTGAGTCAGGAGGGCTCCTCAGGACGAGGGGAGAAAGAAGGGAGAGGGGAATAGAGAAAGAGAGAGAGGGAAAGAGAGAGGGAGAGAGAGAGAGGCAAAACCACCCAGCTGGACCTAGCACCAGACCAGACAGGGGCCCTGCCTCTCCCCAGCGGCCCAGTCGGAGTGCACTCAGACGGGACATAATGGATCTGGCTTGCTGCCCTCCCCCTCTAACCAGCCCCCCCCTACCCCCAGCTCTCGACTACCACCTCCTATCTCATGACTCAGACAGACACAGACAGACAGACACGCACGCACGCACGACGCACGCGCACACACGCACACACTTCCTGTATCTACCTTTTCCCATTTGAAAATAAAAGACTTTGAAAGCAAGAGACTGCCAAGGAGAGTGCCGGTATATTGCACTGATGGTCAAAATGCATGAAGATGGCAGGGGCTGCTGGACTTTTGGAAGTCACAGAGGGAAGGGTGGTGGTGGTAGTGGTGGTGGTGGTGTTGGTGGGGGATGGGGGGTTGCTGAGGCTTTGGATTTGGGCTTGGACTGGAGTGGTGCTCTGCTCTGCTCTGTGGAATGTCACTCTATGTTAGGCTTGCGCCTGCATACGAGATGTCCCCAGGAAGAGGAAGGCCACTGTTGATTTAAGATTTGCCGCAGAGGTTTGGGGTAAGGTGCAGGCCACTGCAGACAGAGACAAGTTGGTGTGTGTGTATGTGTCTTTGGGAATGGGGAAGGGATAGGCTGATACCCATCACTGCTTTAGTTCCCTGTCACTCCCTATTGCCATCCCTGAAGACCAGTACACCAATGTCTTCACTATATCATCTGTCAGCAAATTAAGGTATTTAAGAATTTGGTGACTAAAGTTTTAGGCAACTAAAATTAGATCAGATTGTACTTACAATTCAGACAAATGAGCTGTTTGTCTAAAGAAAAACACACAATAGCTAAAAAGCTCTGTTTTGTGTCAAAACTGAGACTGAACTCGGCTCATGCAAATCATATAAGAGCACATCTGTCCAAACCATAATAATGATTTAAAAACAAAAGCGGGGAAAGTAGTTGATGATAAGATGATAATGATGATGATGATGATGCAGTACACCAGAGAATATGCTGCAACAAAAACGGTAAAGAAGACTCCTTGTTCATGACACCCCTTGAATAATTTGACTTGGACTACATCCCTGCATCAGTACGACTTTGTGGTAGGCTAAAACTAGCAAGCAGCAAATACAGGAGTTAGCCTGTAATGGTTGAACTTGAACTTATAGAAAAGCTTGACTTTGTCATTAAAACTGAATAGCACCATTTGCATTTGTTTTGCACAGCTGAACATTATAATCGTATTAACAATGCACAACGGTGAAAATCCTTGCAAATGAATGTAAAATACCAAATAGAAATAGGACCAGACACCAAAAAAACAAGTAAACTTGGAAGAAAAAAACGTAGGCCCAAACGTTCAAATCTTAACATCTCCATATTGCATTCAATTGTACGCAATAATGTAACATGGCCATTGCACGAGATGTAAATGGTTTCAAAATAATTTCCACAGCCATGATTAGAAGTTTCCTGCATCCTCAAAGCTCGCTCGGGCACCCTAAGGCATTTTCAGCGTTCTTGAGCCCCCCCGAACTAAATTATGCGTAGAAAAGCGAACAACGTTTTTCCATAGGGTAAAGTCGATTTTATGCCAGCAATACCGACGGCACAATCCTAATATTACAGATATATCTAACCATCAACGTTACAATGCTAGCTTATCTACTAGCCAGCACATCTTGTAAACGCTCCCTTTAAGAACTTGAGACCTCAAACGTGAGCCCTGTTTTCTTTTCGACTACGCTGTCTGCAACAACTTCCATCGCCCTTTTTCTTGCAGAACTGCAGCACTCCCCATTCGTCTATTCGTCAGCCACAGAGTACCCGACCAACGTTACATAGCCTAACTTTAAAGGAAGGGAAAAAACAGCTTACATTTGCGAGCTCTTCATGGCGTTCTCGACTATCCCGCGGAGTGAAAGGCGTCTTGAGAGCCAGACGGCGTTCCCTACCCGAGGGTGTCAAGTGCGTCTAGACGATCTCACTCATTGCCAATGCCAAACTCGACAGAGCACAAACTCCGTTGTATTCCAATCCAGTTTTTCTCCCTGCTCCACCTGAATAATTTAGAAAACGCTGTAGCGACATCTGCAGAGTAGGAGTACTAATGAAATCAAGGCTTGAAAAGTGTAATCCTTTGCGAGTGTTAAAAACATTGTTTAATACAGTATCTTATAAGTGCGTTATAAGCTGACGTAGGCTATAGAATTATACAATTTACTTGAGGGCCTTGGTTTTGAGATATAATTGTTGATGATTGTATTTAGATAAAACTTGTTATTTATATTGTATATGAACAGACTTAATCACGTGAAACAATACATGTCAATAATCAATGTAATTTTTATTTTCAAGAAATAGTCCTGCCAAACTGATCTCACTTGGCTTTTGTTGGCAGAAAATCCAAAGCTCATATTTCAATCAAAGCATATGATGATGGAGACCACATCCACACTTTTAACTCTTGGAAAGGCCACAGGCAATTATCTTGGGAGAAGAATATAAGAATATAATTGAACTCACTCCACCACACACACACACACACACACACACACAAATGCTGATGCTGAGCACTTTCTGAAAACCTCAGTGCGTCCCC
This sequence comes from Alosa alosa, assembly GCF_017589495.1. NCBI lineage: Eukaryota > Metazoa > Chordata > Actinopteri > Clupeiformes > Clupeidae > Alosa > Alosa alosa. The sequence continues at coordinate 18,101,789 of NC_063208.1, read as the reverse complement.
CATAATGTAGATGTCTCTGCAGACTGAAAACAATACCATCTGATTAAAAGGCATGGCAGCACAAAGCAGTTTTAGAAAAACAACACAGCCACACACACACCAAAAATGTCATTAACCAGTCTACTTCCAGACATACTCAGGGCAACCAGAATGTGTGTCTAAGTATGTATATATGTGCCTGTGTGTGGAGTTAGACCCCAGACACTACCCCCTGGTGAGATTTTAATTGAATGAATCCTTACCCCCCTGGGGGGCATGGGCCTGTTGCCAGGGTGGCTTCGTCTGTGCAGATGAGACAGCCACAGGAGGAGGGGTGTGTGTGGGGGGTGGGGACATAAACGGGGCCGAATCATTTACCCTCCTAAAAGGTTCATTTACAGAAGGGTGGGGGGACCCCCGTGGCTGAGATTTGAGGAGGCTGGTGGCACGGACAAGAGTGGCTGAGCCCTTTGTGTGTGTGTGTGTGTATGTGTATGCATCTGACTTGTGTAGTGTGTGTTTGTGTCCGTGTATGTGGGTAAAGGGATGTGTGGAAGGGATTGGGGAGGGGTAAATGTCTGAAAGTGTGTCTAGTGTGTTTCATATCTCAAGCACACACACTTGCATCTGTATGTGTTCATTGCATGCATTTAAGCCTACACGTGTGTGTGTGTAAGCAAAAAAAAAAAGGTATAAATATTAGTAAGAAAAAGTGTGTGCGTGTGGCCAGTCCTGGCCCAGACATAGCCACAGGCTGGCCAGGTGTGTAATTAGGGCACAGTGCTGTAGGTTTCAGGGCAACTGTCTGGTGCACCCCCTTAGGAAAAACTCCCCACCACCAGCCATCAGGCCATGACCCAGCATCCTGCCTGCCTCTGATCCCCAGCAACTGAGCCTCTCCACCGGGGTTGTTGTGCCTTGCAGGGGGAGCTCCTGGCTACGACACTGCACCAAACAGGGCAGTAAACACGAACAGAAGTATTAGAACTAGGGATTCAACCGATTAATTTCTAGTAGAGTAGCTGAACTAAAAACAAATAAGTGTGTTTGAATAATACCTTCATGCCCCATGAGGTAGTTGAAATGAATAACACAAAAACATTAGTAATGCACTTTTTAAAGACACATATCCTGTGGGCCAAAATGTGACCCATGCCTTTCCACCGGTAAGGATCAACAGAGAACCTATGCTAAAATCATCATTTAGTTTAAACAAAATGTATGCCACAAACAAGTTCAGCCTTCGATTGTCAAACAAGATGGCTTCATTTCAACATCCTCTCAGTGAAAACATCTACACAGGTGTGCATGACTGTGACCCAGGCAGGCAGACAGGCCTAGTCAATTTGTCAGTCGTGCTCGGGGATCTGACTGCTGGGGGGAGCTATGAACCTCCTGCGGAGCTGAGGGGGCTGTGCCATCCCGGGCTCCGAGTCACACGTCTGCTCGATGAGTGAGTGGGGGGAGGAGGTGGCCAAGCCTGGAGCCTGTCCTAGGGGGGTCCAGGTGGGGGAAGAAATATCTGGAGCAGGAAAGAGAGAACCGACAATGACCACACAGAGGAGCGGGAGAGGGTGAAAGAGATGGTGGACAGAAAAGGGGAAGAGGACGACAAGAAAGGAGTTTAGGTGGAAAAGAATTTGACAGAAAAAGAGTATGAAATAACAACAGACGACCCAACAAATGAAAAGGAGACGGAGGATGGTTATATTGCTTCCCGTGGGGTAGCAGAGGGTGAGGTGGTGGTGGCAGGCACACACTGAAATGTAGCTGATGCTTTTCACGCAAGTCTCCTTGCGTCTGTGCAAACAAGCCAAGCACCAATTAGCAAGCAGACACCCACAAGCAGCTATTTTATCCGTCTCTCAACCTCCTCGTCACACTGTGTAGTCCGCTGTCTCCAACGCTTTGACACAGACACAAATGGGAAGATACCTGCATTTTCGCTCTAGACTTGTCATTATGTGTTTTCTCGAAGATGACCCAGTAATAAGTCTTGTGCTTTTTACACATGCACAAATGGGTGCTCACTAGGATGGCTGGGGGAACTGGAGTTTGTAATTGTGTAGCCTTCATTATCTGCATAGAATTAAGTCTGTACAGGAGTATAAAATTGTGCCTTTAGAATTTGAAGGTATCTTCATTTATACAGCAAATTTAGCAGAATTCAATCAACTTATATGTGCTGTCACATTCCAGCTGACCCTGTGAAGTAAGATTGTAACTTCATTGCATTTTCTCAATGTTAACATCAGGAAATGTTACTGCAATACATTCTGCAAAAGCAGCATACAGGATATCTGCAATTTGACTTCTGTTATTCTCTCAAGATTGAAACAACTCAAACGACACAGGGTAAAGAACATGAGCAAAAGGTGGAACTCAGAAAACACGTGCAATGTGGTGTTATTACCAATCTTTATTGTACAAATTATGTCACTTGGCAAAAGTTAGAAATTTCACATCTACAAAAAACCTTTTCATTCTTTTCAAATCTCCTACTCTCCATTACCTATGCACACACTCACTCACATAAACATGTAACATGCGCACATCTTTTGAACATTCCTTTTGACGATCATCTCTTTTTTTCAAAATAACATTGCAGAGTCCCTCCCCAAAAATGCTCAAATGCTCACTACAGATGGCTTTATGTTTGGCACTCTCAAGGTTGCTCTCAAGGCTCCGTCGGCGTTACACAGCCCATTCCAACAAGGTAGCTATTGATCTTTGAGTCACGCATTCTGGGAAGCAGAGCAACACAGAGCATATATAAACAGGATCAGCTACCTTTATGAGCCATACACCCAGAAAGAAATCTGAGGCACCGCATTTCATCATGTTAGATGACAAATTGTTTGCCGGAATTTAGGGTCTTGTTCTAGGAACTGGTTTGAAAATGCAGAGAGGATGGAGGTCAACGGGGCAAAGAGCATTGCCATATTAGTTAACACACATGCACGCCTTACACACCTCTACACTTGGGAATTACCTAAGAACTCAAATGGCAAAAAATGGACCGGTCATAAATTGCTTACCAACATTTTCAAAGGATGCCAAGTGTATTTTGCAGGTGCATTAGAGAGGCCTATCTGGGAGCATTCGAGCATTTACAAATGCATTTGAGTAAACATTTATTTAGTCAACTTCTATTTGAGGAGGGGGTTGTAAAAATGTGAGCTAAGCATCCATTTGCTTACAGCTGGTAAAGCCCATGATGGTTTGTGGGTAGACAGACAATCAAGAGGCGGTAAGAGCAATGCATTAGTTAAGTTAACTATGTATTAGTTAAGCACCATTATTAATATAACTCAGTTACACCATCAATCCTTTGAAATATCCACACAATCATACAAGTATCAGCGAGAAGTTGGCTTGTCGAGTGTAAGGGCTAGTTTCCTGGGCAACGACTAATTTTAGGTCTGAACAAATCTCAACTTACAGTGTCGATTCTCAGCTCAAAAGGCAAGGCAGTCTAAAACCACTCCTAATCCAGGCAAATCAATGCTGGGGGTCTTTTTGCTTGGACCAAATGTGGTACCAGATCTAAGGGTGTGTTCACAAGAGACATGCACTGGCTTTAAGCAAAGTTATCGGCCCAAAAATGAGCTTTACCTACACCAGACATAAAAATAAAAAGATAGCACCAAGATACAAAAGCCTCTGAACACATTGGTGGCAGTCAAACCGGACAAACAAAAGCGTGCCTGGTCCTATTTCCTTTAACTCTACATAAAGCTCACTTGTGACATAAGTGGAGAGGTTTTTGGTTGGTCTAAAAATGAGGGGGCAGTATAAAATCAAAACTAACAGTCCAATCCTGTTGTGAGCATGCAGCGAGCAGTACACATCTCCATTAGCCTGGCATCAGCTGAGCCTTCGGTCTGTTAAGGGGGACACAACACAGGCAGGTTACACATCACAACTATAGCAACATATGGGTTCAAGCTTCACTCATTAGGTGCACAAAAATCACACTCACAATCATACTCAGGCTACACTGAGCTCCCTTTGTATTACCACTATATCTAAATCCATACTACAGAATGTATTCAGCAACACTAGAGTGTCAAAATGAACATGATTAGATTCATGTCTAGTATATTGTGCAGGACTGGTAAATTGGTGCGTTAATTGTACTGGAAGTCTCTTAGGATGCTATGGTGGATGCTAATTCCAAGCGTGTAATGCAAGCCTAAGCTCTCCTGGTTAAGTGCACAACCACAAGAGCCAAACGTCCTCAGAAGCGCTACTGCTCCAGTGGGCTGTTGACTTCCTGTGCTTGGAGACAAGCTGAAAGCGTTGCCATGCCGGCGCGTCACACTGACCTCCCGGCAGACGCCGCCCCGCCGACCGCCGCCTGGGACGCCAGTGTCCCAGAGGCCCCTATGACATTGGCCGCCCCTGCTTGACCAGAAGTCCCATTAACTGGGGTGCCATCACCCCTCAAGATCCCTGTGCACTTCCAGTTATCCATGTAATTTGCTGAGGGAGGCAAAAAATAAGACAAGAGTTTAGCATGCATGTATGCATATTTATGTATGTAAGTATGTATGTACTACTGTACATCTAGCATGTAGTGTAATGTACATATACTATATTATTACACAGGTGTGTAAACTATTCAAGTCATTGGTTATTTGGTAATTTGTTTCAACCAAATATTTAGAAATTTGATTTTTTTTTTTAAATAAACCAAACACTCAGTCTGAAGTCACATCAAGCGATTTTCAAGCAGTTCTTCCATGTGAAGAACTTACTGAGACCTGGCCTGTTGACAGCCTCAAACTTTGCAAATGGCCTATTTGTACCAACCCCACCCCCCTGACTTCACTTTTTCCAAAACACAAAACTACCCAGAACACAATGCGATGGCATTGTCCTGCAGTTTTGGCTGACCCCTGACCTTTCCAAAGCCGGACGCAGCCGTCGTCTCCGGATGAAGCCAGCAGCGTGCTGGTGATGTTCCAGCTCACTCGCCACACCTGTGAGTTGTGGTTGTCGAACTGGGCCATGACCTGCACCTCGAACTTGGTGGGGCCTGACGTGGTGGCTGTCTCCCTCCTGGACCATCAGAAAGGCCAGCCAGCACAGGACAGGATGCAGGAAGAGGAAATCACACTTGAACCCAGTTCCAATGCTTTTGTCATTTTGCCTTTCCTCAGATTAATCAGGCAGTATACAACAATCTTTAGCGACGATAAACACTTCACAGTTAATTCCAGTCAATGACAGTGACAAATCCTGTTTCCACTTCAACCAAGGTCACAGCCTTAGTACTCTGCCTGTATTGCTAGCTCATAAAAAATTGGCAGAATGAATTGTATACATTTTAAACAGAGAAACCCTCCAATACAGACAGTGGTGCTTTAATTTACTCAACCAACTCACCGCATTGGGACAAGCTTGAAGATTCGTACGTCTTTGGTTGCTATGGCGAGGACGTGGAAGGAGCGGCCCAGATTGGGGGCAAAGGCGACATCATGCACTGGGTCAGTGACAGTCATCAGAGTCTCAGCCTTTGCGTACTTTCTGGAGGAAAAGCAATAAGATACAAAACCAGATATATTCAGATATAAATATACTCAGATCAGACTCCGTAAGAGCTACAGGAACTGTTAAAGATGGCAGGTAGGGCACACCTTGTGTTCTCGTTGTATTCGAAGATCTGAACCTTCCCAGTGTAGGTGACATTGTCATCACTGCCGACAGCAAACATAGGGGGGTGGGCCCGGGAACTGGGTTAAGAAGAGGCAGAATAAGAACATGAATCTGAGAGTTGGCCATCTCTGAGTGAGTGGATCAGCATCTTTTGCATCCGACCTGGGGGACGCAAGACAGTTGTTTGCAGAACAGCAAAAATAACTTTTAAAAAATATACACAGCGCAATGTAAGAAGCCCACCTTTTTTTTTTATAACCAAAGAATAAGAAAATAGAAAACCAGGCCAAACTGAGCTAGACACCAGAACATCTTAGGATTTCATTAAACAAAAGTTCAATGGCTTTAGAAATGCTTCTATGAGGCATTTTACATTTCAAACCTTGCATCAGAAATGCTTCAGAAAACTCTGACAATGTCTGCAGAATTTAGTTATTATTCATGTTTGCCAGCTTTGTATGTAAGCAGTGCAGTTACTGCAGCAGAGAAACCAAGGAAACTGGATTTAGAGTGCGGGTTGCCACCTAGTGGTAGGTCGATAACTATCATTTTAAACTGGTCCAGTCCAACTAATATAATCCTTGCAGGACAAATACAAAATGGTTTTGGATTGTAACATAAAGGCTAGTTTCTGAGTAAAACTGCACTGACAGAAAGTATGCTCCAATAGCGAGAGCAAGATGGAGAACCACTGGAACCCAAGGAATTAAGTTAGAATTATGTTTAGGATATAAATAAACAAATCCTAATTTCGATTAGTTGTTTGATCAATCAATTGGAAGAAAATGGTGAAAATATTTTGATCATTGTTTTCCAAAGCCCAAGATTATGTCTTCAAATGCCTTGCTTTGTCCACACACCAAAGATACTGAGTTTGGTGCTTACTTGAGTACCAATTGAATTAAAATGCAGGTAGGTTTTCAAATTAAAATTCTGCATACGTTAAACTCTCAGAAGAACGGCAGATCCTCTGATAAACATCCTATATATATGGCATTTACTCAATGTAGGGTTAAGGGCTTTTAGACCATTTTGACTATAAGCATATCGGAAATGCATTGAACTAAATTGTACACATTGCAATACACAATGTGCATCCCTTGTATACATCATTGAGTAAAAGTAAATGTTCATGTGTTTGTGTGTGTCCAAACCTGGAGGGGTTCCAAGAGATGCAGGAGCAGCTGAGCTTGCAGGAGATCTCATGCTGCAGGGACCACTGGCTAAGGTTCATGACATCTGGCGCCTCATAAATGCGCACCACCCCATCGGCCGAGCAGGTGGTCAGCATCAGGCCCATGTGCTTGGGCGCAAACTTTACATCGGTCACGGATGTACGACTGTCCACCAATGTGGTTCTTTTAATCTGAGGACAGGAGAAAAGGTGAGATATAGGGAGAAAAAACCCTTGATTTGACAGACACACACACACACACACACACACACCTCAGTGTGTTCTGAAAGTGACTACGGCACATATTCACTTAAATATAGCGCAAAAAGCACAAAAACCTGATCAGTGAATGCCTCATCTAAATGATACCAACAAAAGATGGCAACAGCACGCATTTCACGCTGCATGGAATGTACTGTGACGTCAATTCTGCATTCTCTATAGTAGAGGTATTTCTGTTACTTACCCAGTGGCTGAGGCCCCGCTGTTTGTCATTGGACTCTCCCACAATCTCCTCCCACACAGCCGCAGTCCGATCAAAGGAGCAGGATGCCAACACCTGGCCAAACTCCGGGTGGGCCCAGGTCACCCGCCACACTGACCCGCTGTGGGTCTACACTCACACAAACAGAAGTGTTTTAAGCAACGAGGCAGGGAAGAAAAGAAAAAACTATACAGGAAGATAATCATTATTTAAAAGAAAAGAAAAAACATATCCATGTGTCCCATAATGATGAATGATACAATAAAGCAATATAAAGTGAAGATTTTACATAAAGATCAGTTGGGTTGGTGACATTACAACAGCTACTCACCTTCCAGCTAGCAGTGCAATGCCACTCTCCATCGTCACTTTTGTCCCACACCTAGAATGTAGAGGATCTGTATTAAGACCTTAACAGCAAAATACAAAATACCAGATCTTGCCGGCAGGTTAGAGATATACTGAATGTATACCAAACTGGTTTGAGGAAGAATCTTTCAGGAGAGGTGTCGAGAGGGTTAACATTACATTAAGTTAGTTGATTAACAACAGAAAAGACCTTGTAGGAGTCATAAGCATACTATGACTGGCCATATGAACCAAACTGTACAATGGACAATTAGCCGCATGAAATATAGGGATGCCTGTACTTAACATTAAAACATCAAACTAACGTTAGCTCACTTAACGAGCTAGTTAGCCATATCTGCGGATTCAATTTACTAAATGTTCTCCAACCAACATTAGCGATGGGTAGTCTCTGTGTAGAAATATTAAGGCTCAATAAGAGCAGTCTTAGCTTAATAAAATGTATGCCTTGCCTGACGGTAACACAACATAACTTGCATAACGTTACCATACCTTGACACTTTGGTCACTGGAACAAGTCGCCATTCGCCGACCATGGAAGTCATAGGATACATCATGTATGAGATCCTTATGGTCTGCAGCAATACTTCGAGCAACAAACATGCTGTATTTTGACGATCGTTAATATTAAAATAAAATGATTATCCGAAGAGATATGTATTTGTTCTGCAAACACTTAATGTTTCAATGAAATGCTATTAGTCATGTGAGTCTGTATATATCTGCCGCCATTTTCTTGCATTCACAAATAAGATCAATGGTTCTTCTTCGCCTCATGTCATGTTCTACCGCATTACTTGTAAAGAGTACATTATCGCCTCCTACAGGCGATACTTGGAGTTGCTTGGTGCAATGAAAAATAAATGTGGTTTACGGGATGATATCATATCAGTAAATTAATTAGATCCACAATAGTAGTTAATACTAAGAAATAATAGTTAGATAAACTGTTGCAACCTTTTAATTTAAATTATTTTAACGTTTTATTTTAACCTTTTTATTTTATTTATCTTAATTTCGCCTCCAGGCCAGTAGTGGGCCCTACAACACAAGTGTTGTCACCTGTACTCTGTTCGCCTGTGTGAAGAGACCGACTATATTAGAGACTTTTTAAAGGATAGAACAATAGAAGTGAGAGTTGGGGTTAATTTTTTTCTAACATCTATTCAATAGAAAACGGAACACCTCAGGGTAGTGTATGCAGTCAGTGCTGTTCAACATCATGATTAATGATGTTTTCAATACAATAGACGACATTAAATTAATAGAGCATTATATGCGGATGATGGAGCTTTATGGGTAAAAGGACGCAATATTGATAATATTACAACCAAAATGCAACTGGCTATTAACAAGGTAGAAAATGGGCATGTGAGTGGGGTTTTCATTTGTCTATAGAAGACTCAATTTATTTGTTTTCAAAGAAAAGAATAAATCCCACACTAGAACTTAAGTTATATAATCAATCATTAAAACAAGTTAACGTTATTAGGTACCTGGGAGTGTGGTTTGATGTCAAGTTAACATTTAAGGAACACATACAGAAAATAAATGAGAGGTGCAAAAAGGGCATTAATGTTTTGAAATGTTTGTCAGGGTACAACTGGGGAGCGTCAGGGATGTCCCTTAAAAGAATTTATATTGCACTGATAAGATCAGTGTTAGACTATGGATGTATTGTGTATCGTTCAGCATCTAAGACATTGATTGGTGAAATCAATAGAATGCAGGCTAAAAAGTCTGAGGATATGTTGTGGTGCATTTAGAACATCTTCAATACCAGCATTACAAATAGAAACAGGAGAAATGCCCTTAAGCCTTAGACGTATTAAGTTGAGTATGGCTTACTGGATTAATTTAAAGGAACATGATGTATCACACCCCACTAAGAAAGTTCTTAACGAGTGTTGGGAATATGGTAGATCCCAGATTTGTAGCTTTGGTTGGGATGGTAATAAAATAGCAAACCAACTGGAAATAGATGGTATCAATTGTAGTAAGACTGTGCCCCTGGTAGGAACTCCACCTTGGTTGTTTTGTTCTCCTATGGTAATTATGGAAACCAAAGAGATAGCTAAATCTGGAGGAGTGTATCAGAACGTAGAGCAATATCTAGGAAGTATGTATTATGATACAACACAGGTCTATACAGATGCATCTAAAGATTCAGAGGGTAAAACAGGTATTGCAGCATATATCCCTGATCACAAAATCTCTATTAAAAGAGAACATCAGACCATCTGTCCATATTTGCAGCTGAAATGACAGCTATTATTATTGCATTACAGTGGATAGAAGAAGCTAGGCCCCTAAAGCAGTTATTTGTTCTGATTCAATGTCATCTCTCACATCTATACAAAATGGAGAATCATCATGCCGACAGGATTTATTGAATGAAATTAATAATATCATATTTGCAATCAGTCAACAGGGAATATCAATCCAGTTTGTATGGGTACCTGCTCATAAAGGAGTTGGTGGTAATGAGGAAGCAGACAAGCTGGCAAAAGAGGCAACTAAGGAAAGAGGAAGTTCAGTTAAACATTCCTCTCAGCAGATCAGAAGTTAAGGTAATCATCAAACACAAAGTTAACTTAATATGGCAAGCTGAATGGGATAAGGAGAAGAAAGGTAGACATTTATATAATATACAAAAGAATATCCTAAATAACAAACCCTATGTACCCAAACAGACAAGAGGAGGTTTGGTTTACAAAAATGAGAATAGGCCATACTGGTTTGAATAATAGCTTACATGTTGTAAATAAACATCCAACTGGAAAATGTGAGTTTTGTGGAATGAGAGAGGATGTAGATCATGTTCTTTTAAAATGCTTAAGATTCTCCAGACAAAGAGAAAAAAAGAAAGAGGGAAGTGAAGCGCCAGCCAAAAAGCCTTCTCTTTAGACACCTTATTAGGTGAGCCTAGATCAGGAAACATCACGAGTGCTGTCATCACATTTATCAAAGAAACACAATTAGCAAATAGGATTTAGTTGGTTGTTTTGTGTTTTTTTTTTTTTTTTTTTTTTTTTTTTTTTTTTTTTTTTTTTTTTTTATGATTTTCCTTGAAATAACATCAATTGATTGCACTCAGTCCAGTAGATGGCGGTAATACACTTTGCCTGTAAACTGCCATAAAACCTGACAGAAGAAGAAGAAGAAGAAGAAGAGACCGACTAACAACAGGAAATTACAAACCGCATTGGTAGCTAAAATTCATAACACTATAGGGCATCGAGAGTTGTAAGATGTTTGCTATTTGCGAGGCATTATTTGAGTAGCTTAATTTGCTGGTATTTTTGCAATATCTTTGATGCATGGTTCGTCATAAACTGGTTGACTAGGCAGCTAGCACTAACTGTGGAAGGCAAGGCTAGGCAGTAGGAGGCAGCTAACTGTGGAAAGGCGGGCGACGTTTTACTACGTTTGAGATAGAATGAAATAGCAGGTTTACAAAAGCAAAAAGTATATGTAAGGTCGTAACCGTACTGGCATTTCATAGTCGTTTGTAAAAATGCTAACGTTGGAGTCTTTACTTGCAGGTGGAGAAAATGGCTGACATAATAACAACTGAATATGATGATGACTCTGGCAACGATTTCATTCAGTGCGAAGTAAGTGTCATTAGAACGCATGCATTATACTCATTCGGAGGTTTAAAATCAACGTAATTTTGTCTGAAATGCACATTTCAATTTGTTCATGATGTTTGTTGTAGATTTTTTGTTACAACAAAAGTTTAACTATTTTTCAGTATTGTGACAAAAGTATCCGGGGTGACACTCAGTACAGAATTCACCTGACCACAAGTCAGCATTTGAAGGTAGGCTATTTGATTTTTTTAAAGCTAACCTAAGATTTTCTTAAAATAAGCTTAAAGCTAAGCTGTTATTGTAGCCTAATCAGTGCTATGCATGAATTCGAATCTTCCCTGAGTTGCACATTGACCTCATGTTTGTACAAAGGTGAAGCTTTTAGATTGAGATTTTCTTCTCAATTTTAAGATTAAGCTCAGAGATGACTTGCTCAAGTCTTTTCTGACATTAATGTGTGCCAAATGACTACTTCAACCTGGTTTGCATGAATCAGTCAAATTAACCTAGGCTAATTGGAGGATGAAGACACATTTTCATCGGTCTTTAGTAAACTTTTGTTGTGCTTGCGTATGCACATGAAACAACGAGTAGCAAAGCTGCGGTCAAGATGGGGGAATGCACCTCTAGGCTTTTTATGGTACCCAGAGTGCAAATCTCTCCCTCTGCCACGAACGTTTCATGTGCGCTTTGTCTCATGTCTGTCATGAATTTAACAAGAATTTGCCAGACAGACAGACAGCGACAGCAAATATTCTATAGATTGATCAACCATCTCTGGCCGCAGAAGGGCGTTTTTCCCCACAAACTTATACCTTTCAATTTTCCAAAGGTCTTTTTTTTAACAACTCGAATATACATTCGAATTCAGAATATTCCTTGACAATCCTAATCTGTAGGGCTGCCAACTTCATGTAATTCTCATTTGTGAATTTGCTTCAACTTCCATTGCTTTCTTGGATGATCCTTAGATGATCCTTCTTAGATTCTGGGTGACCATATCTAACTCTCAGTTGGAGGTCTTGGGTTTTCCTGACATAATATTAAACATGTGTATTTTGTTTTGTAGGCCTATGTGGTCTGAGACACATAAAAGTGACATTGTAGCCTACTTTATGTACAGTGCTTTTGTCTTGCAAGCATGCAGGCACTGCTTTCCGAAGAGGCAGATAAAAGCACCAAAACCTAATTCTGTACTTCGTGAAAAACTGGTGCTCTTTTCTTGCTATTTTTGACTCCTCTGCAGACAGGACAACAAAATTAGGATGATCAGCTTTAGCCCAAGACTGTTAAATTTGACACTAGACAATTCCCAAACCAGCTTGGGTTGATTACACGGAATCCTTTACATTTTCCTTCCTGTCCAGATCGATGACGTGATTGCAATAGCCTACATGACAACTGTTAGTAGATCTTCTCTGTAAAACCTGAGGACAGGAATTGTTCTTTTGGAGGTGAAAGCCCTGGCTTTGTCACCGTCAATCACATTTAGTCTTTGGGATGGAATCCCAGCTCTTCAACCTTACCATTCTCACACAGCTCATCCACAAGCACGGCTCTGGATCAGGTTAGAGTCTGAGTTGGATTTTTTTCTTCTTTGCGTTTATTGTTCATAAATGCAAATCCCGGCATAACAAAACATGCTTTGAGTGATCCCAACAATACTAAACATGGTTTCATTTCACTTTGGACCGCTTTGACACATCTTCTGGATTGATCTAAACATCATTTGGCACATTTTCTGGCCTTGTATTATACAAAGATCCTGACCGTTCACAAGAAGAGAGAAGGCAGTTCACAAGAAGTTTATACATTGTGAATTGCCACATACTGAAAGGTGATGCTCAGTCAATGATTAGAATTGCTCTAATGCCATTTAAAGTTTCAGCGAAAAGATGGAAGGGCAAGAGAAAATATGTGTCGTGATTTGTGAAGCCTTGCACACACGCAGTTCTGCCCGAAATAGATGCCGATAAGTGCCCAAAAAGCGTTACAATATGGCCGTCGAGTGGAGGTACTTGCCTAAAAGGACTTTGCCTCAGCCCTGTGCCTGTTTGGAGGCAGGCCATGGTAGTAAAATCAATTGTTGTAATAGACTGGTATGTTACAGTTGAAGTCAGGAGTCTGTGATAATAAATTTAAGATCAATGCTTGGATAAACTTTGGGAATATATATATATAATATATGTTGTATAATTAGTTCAACAATTATATTACAGTATTGCAATTCTGTTATAGATCTTTAGTCTTATGTTGTGTTGTAGCATTAGAGCTCTGTGAAATTGACCTTTGAAATAGCTACTTATGCCCTTTTGGAAGATTTTTTGGAAAATGTCTTATGAATACTAATTTATGAATATTTCCCCCTCTATCTTGATGGAATAGAAAAAGGAGTCCATGAATCTCTGGGGTAAGTAGTACAACTTGCCAGCATAATTGGCATTTTCTTTTTTTGTTTCACTTCTGTAATTTACACTCACTTAATCTGCAGTCACTCAATATCCTACCGGAAAATTAATTTACTTCAAGGTAAGTCAAAAGTGTATTTGTACTGCACTGATTGTATCAAGATACCTATGGAAATATTTTTCAAAAAGTCACAGCTATAGTACGTTGTACTATTGGTGGCCAACTTGAAAGCATTATCCGCATCAATCAAAAATAAACCTAAGGACAAAATCACCTGGCACATGAGGCAGTGCATTTGTTAAAGCACTGTCCTTCCACAAGAAAAGAAGGGTTCAAATCGTTTCCCAGATCCTCCATGGTGTTTGGTTGGTTTCCTTTGGATACTCATCATCTGCCTTAAAAGTATATGCATGGTAGGGGTTAAATGGACAAGCCAAACCATCATTTTTTGCAGTGAAATGTAAGTAACCATAAGAATTTGTGAGAGTGTAAACATGGTACACATGCCTCACAGAAGCTCCTGTGCTCCCTTCAAGTCTACTCAGGGAAGAAGTTCTGCACCTTACTCAGAAGATCAGTCCATTGGTGGGGAGTTTGTTCTGTGCTTACTGACAGCCCACCTACTTCAGTAAAACATTCAACACCTGCTTTAATCATCTTTAATCAACAACGACCATCAAGGAATGGTGCCTGAATACCCACCATCACTACCACCACTATGGAGTTGGTGGTGTTGCTGTTAGCACCATCACTTAGTATGCAGTCGACCCAGGTCCAGTACCTGGAATATCTCTAAATCGCTTTGGATAAAATCGTCTGCTAAATACCTGCCCTTTACCTTCACTTGATCTGTCTCATGATGCCAAACTGAGATGGAGGGAATGTTGCAAATTGCAACTATTGGTCTTTTTTCTTTGTAGTCTCATCTTGAGCAACAAGTGAGTATTCTTTTCCATGCTCAGCCTCAAACTGATTCACCTTTCTAGCTGTTTTCTGCTGGACACAAGCACATGGAACAAGCCAATTGAGCAGGGCTTTAAAGATCTCAAGCTCTGTGCCCGAAATCATGCGTGGGCCAGGCTGTTTAAAATGTGAAAATATATCATTTGAAAGTTTGATGACCTCAGGCAAAGCAATTTTCCTTGATTTAAGGAACAAGAGCTAAGTGTTCATAATCTCAAATGGAAGAAAATGGAAGGACAATGGGCTGAGGAGAGAAGCTATAGATCTGCAAACAAGCCTTGGACTATGATGGCAACTAAGTCACAAGATGGTGTCAAGTTTTTGCAGAGAATGGCTGGCCAGACTACACATGGTTCAACATTGAGAACCAGTACTTAATAATGGCAATGGCATATTTTTTTTGAGGATGAATCAAATTCACAGCTATTAGAAATATACAGTGTCTTCAAGCATCCTGTCCAGAAAGTGGAAGTATTTGTCCTCTGGTACCAGAATCCACCAATCAGAAATATGCCCCCCTCCATCCTCATCCAAAGGAAAGAGCTCTGACATGAATCATTAACCACTAAGGAAAACAAATGTATCTCGTCCTGCAGGTGAGACTGGCATGCTACCATAATGCTGAATTTGCTACTGTGGTCAATATGTGAACTTCTGGTCAGAGGCTCTATTCCATGTAAACCATGGCTTCTTTTTGACATTTTTGCCACTGCAGTATGTAGTGGAAACTGATGTCATGTTGGGCTTCTTTTATGCTCTGACGATAAGGATAACCCAACCATTTAAGTCCTGGCTGGACCTTAACATCATTAAGCATTGGGTTGTACTGCCATTTTTTTTTACTAGATGTCCACCAGCAGCTGTTATTGTACTCCCTATTATTGGGCTTCCACCTGAGGGTGGGAATTCAATGACGATCCAGTTGTGTATCTCCAAAAAAGAAGAAAGAAGACGGTCAGCAGACCTACACCTGTGATCCAATAATTGAGCACAACTCTTAGAACCCATAATTTGCCTTCAGTTAGGCTGTAAATAATGCACAACCAAGGTTATCTTGATGTCCTGTAGTACTTGTCCATTTGTTTGAGAATGTTTACCTTTTACAGTTAGTGTGAAGCAGCCTTTTGATTAGGTGAGGATCTCTGATTCTGCCAAGGAAGTGGAAGTTGTCCACAACACCTGGCATGATGTTGGTAATTGAATAGGAATTGTAAATCCAACTTGATCAGCAAAAGAACAGCCAGGCATATTTTACCTATATAGTATGTGCTATTTTGTTATATAATTGATTAATCTAAAGAGAGAATGAAAGGTGAATATATTTGAGCGATTGAGTTAAATTAAATGTTGCATATTGTGGTCCTTGTTCACCATGTTGTTTTGTGGACATCATAGATGACATGCCAGTTTGGGAAAGCTTCTTGGATTACTTGGATTACCTGAAACTTGATGAGCCAATCATTGGTAATGTTTGATGTGGTGATTCAGAATTGCATTACTTTAATTACATTACTCTAATTACTTTTGACCATATATTCTGTGGCAGGGTGTCTTATGTAGCATTGCTCCCCTTGCATTACAGGTCTGAGTTGTTTGGAGCAGATGGAATCTCAAGCACTTGGTAATGGCCAATTTCGGCTAAAATACAAGTGCAAGATGTGCAGTTTAGAGGCAGACTTGCCTGCAATGGCCAGCCATGTAGTGGGGCGGAAGCACCGGCAGAAGTTTTTGGTAAGTGATTTAAAAAAAAAAAAAAAGTATTTTGACAAGTAGTATATGTGTGGTAAATTCTCATTTTTTAAGTATGGAACGTAAGGCTTTTCCTGGGATTGAGATCACTGTTGTGAGCAGTAATGCAATGTCATTTAGTTGTGCTTGTGATCTTTTTTACATCCTGACTTTCCTAACCAAGGAATTGCATAGGCCTGATTTGATAACATGGGACAACAAGTACTCTCTCAGCCAGCAAGGAAAGGTGATCAGGGCCAAGGCAGAAGTCATAGAGAGACAAGAAGGCCGTGGAAAACCTGTGGTATGTTATTTTATCAAATAGACATATTACCACACTCAGTAGAATGGTCCCCAATAATTACATTATCTGGCATTAATATGAATGTTTCGAAATTGTAGGATTTGCATCCAAGACAAAGGAATTCCAGGGGAGATGGTAAAAACAGTTGTATTATTTTTATGCATCTTTACCTGTTTACATTTTAGCTGTTTGTGTAAACAGTCCTTACATCTAATACATTTTCATTGTGTGTTAGGCCCTCGGAGAGGTAATGCTCCCCCAAATCCCAGATTTCAAAACCCGAGACAGAACATGGGACCACAGCAGGGAGGTCTGGATAGGTGCCAGCAGAGATATGGACCTGCAGACATGGACATCCCACCGCAGGACTTCCCTGAAGACCCTCGTTACCAAAGAAAACGTGTTGATGATGGTTACTATCCAGAAAGTACTTACAGAAGTGGTGCTGATTATCCTAAAGATGCTCCCTTTCAACATGGCTACCAAGAAGACAACGATCATGTCAGGCCCCCTTTCCCTGAGAGTGGTGAATATGGGCAAAGGTATCCCAAAGACAACCGTTATGAGGAGCCCTACCCAGAAGATGACCACAGTAGAAGGCCGTTTATGGATGAGCCTCCAAGGCAAGCATATGACAAAGGTGACCGCTATGAGCCATCTTACTATGAAGATGAACCTCGGGCGGCCACCACCAGGAGATGACCAACGTCCCTACGAAGATGATAACCACTCTGGACAGCGCTACTCAGACAGGGACTTTCCGCCACGTCCCTATGAGGACCCTCATGCCAGGGCATACCAGGAAGAGACTCCTCACCAGCACCCTGACGACAGTTATGGTGAGCGAGTGTACGCTGAGAGAGACTCCAGTGGACATTTGTATCCCCAGATTGACCATCGTCAGCCTGGTATCTCTGAGGACCGAAAGCAGGCCTATCCTGAAGAGGATGCCTATAACAGACGTGTCCAGGAAGACGTTGAAAGGGAGCGCTACGGTCGTCGTGAATCTACTGAATGGCACCCCAAAGAAGATACTGATCGTCGTTTCTTGGCTCGTAATGGAAGTGAGCGACAATACTCTGAACGTGGTTTTGAACCTCATCACAGCAGTCATGGTGACGGGAGAGAGAGGAGTCACACCGGCTATGACACTGAGAGGAATAGGGGTGGTGAAGCCAGGTATGGCGGAGAGATGCCTGAATCTAGAATGGAGAGAGATTGGGCAGAAGCTAGAGGACCACCGTCACGGCCCAGTAACACGCTAGGAAGGCCCAGATCAGATCTCCCCCAGCATCAAGGAGCTACACATCAGGAGTCTCTACCTAGCAGGAAGAGGAGGAGCAGGTTCTCCGATTGCACAGAAGCAGAGAAAGAACTGCTGCAAAAATAGTAAGACTTGAGTTGTGTAAATTACGTTTGGTAACTCTGCATTGTAAAGTACTATAACGCATTCATCAATAATTCATGCTGGATCATCAGACTAAGGGTAGACTACATTGTCTTTGCTGTTTGTCTTTATTATATTTTTTCTTGTCCTTTAGTCAGATGGCCCAAACTGTTTCTGAGAGACTTTCTCAGAATCCACCTACGAAAGTTCAGGTAAATTGATGTACACATGTATTGACATTGTACATTGGTTCATAAAACACCAGGAATTCTAAACATTCTGAATCTATGCTATGTTATATTCTTGTCAACGTTTAGAAGCACTCTGAGAGTGTCCGCTTGAGGGAGGATTACAGGGAGCGTGGAGGAGCTCAACAAGATCCTGCCAATGTTATGGATGTTCTTGTAAGTATACTAGATTGGAAATGGTAGTCATGTTTCACTTTCATGTCTAAAATGTACCATCAGTATCAATCTACCAGTAGGGCTGCAACAGTTAATAGATTAATCGATCAGTTGTCAAATATTGAATTAATCGGCAACTATTTTGCCAATCAGTTAATTGGTTTGGGTCATTTGTTTAAGACATTTCCCAATTGCAGCTTCTTAAACTTAAAATTTTGTTTTTGTTTTAATTATTCCTCTGTAACTAAACTAAATATGTTTGGCGTGTGGACAAAACAAGGCATTTGAGTGCAAAATAATGGGTTTTGGTGGAACACATCAAATTTGTTTCACCATTTCTCGATTAAATAACTAATCAATTGCTTGTCAATATTAATTATTTCTACATTCTCTTGCTTATTTACAGAAAGATGTCCAGATTGAGAGTGTGGAAGAAGCCAACTTTCTGAAGAATAAACTTTGTTCACTGCTGAAAGAGTTTCAGGCCAATAAATCAGGAGTGAGAGATGTTAGTATACTCTGCATGCTTGTGCATTTTCAGGTCACGATTTCCATTCTAAGTTGAAAATTGATCGAAATTACATCTACATTACAATTACATTATATCATATATATATATATATATATATATATATATATATTTATATATATCATATATATATATATATATATATATATATATATATATATATATATATTTATTTATATCATATATATATATCTCTAACTAGGCTGCAGGCACTTAAAAAAAAAAAAAGCGACCCGAAATCCCGAAGCCCCTCTTGCTACTCTGAAATCACCGCTATGGAAGTATTTTGTCATTCATTCACGTGTTGTCATTCTGTTTAATGTCTGTTCTGTTTACTAGCTCACGGTATGAACGGGCTCAAAATAAAAAAAGAAACGGTTCAAAATGAAAGCCCCCCTAACAGAATTGGAAAAAAGGCCAAAAAACAACATAAGAAGTGCATTAATAGTAATATAATAACAAAAAGATTGAGAATCAAATCATGACTTATCGTGAACATTAAATTCAATCGAGGATTTGGAGAATCGTGACAGCCTTAGTATTGGGCATTATAACAAACATTCAAGGCTGTATGCCTGCTAGTCACCAAAATGTGTAATCTTCAGTTCTTCCATGACTAAGGTGTAAAGTATTGATTTGAAGAATGCTGTGGTAATTTTTTCTTTGCTATGCATTTCAGGATCGGACTCCCCCGATGGGTTCCCGAGATTATGAACAACCAAGAAGGGAGAGTGTGGAACGGCTGCTGTTTGATGAATATAGCCAGCGAAGGAGAGAAATGGCAGCAGCTGGGCACGATCGTGACCAGATTCAGGAACGGCCATCGTCTGACTACAGCTACCGTGTAAAAGAAATGTCAACAGTTGGGCGTAGTCATGACGAGATTCAAGAACGACCACCGTCTGACTATGGCTACCGTGTAAGAGAAATGTCAACAGTTGGTCGTAGTCATGATGAGATTCAGGAACGGCCACCGTCTGATGACTATAACTACAGTATGAGAGAAATGCCAGCTGTGGGACGCGGTCTTGACAACTTCCACCAGGCCTCTCAAGAACGCTTTGATAGAAGGTCCTATGAACGGGATGGGCCCCAGCGCAGAAGGGAATTTCCTAGACCTGCTGAGATGTTTGAGGACTACCCACGGGATGACTTTCACAGAGGTAAACTTAGTTTTTCTTATATATGAAACTGTAGTGGTGTGATTTGTCATTTTATTTCGTACTTATAGGTCAAAAATTATGATGTTTGGAATTAAATTACTAACAAATTATTACTAACAGAAAATGTGTCCTTTTTTGAAGAATAAATTATGTCTGTTTTCGTTCTCAAGGGGAAAGGCGGTCTCCTCCTCCAGAGAGTTCGTTTAGGTTCCGTGAAGGTTCACAGCGGTCCTATTTTGACGGTCCACTTGAGGAGCACCCTCGTGACTTTCGTCCTCACCCTGCTCAGACCCACTTTATTGAAGACCGAAGAACCCCTCCCTCCAGCCTTGATAAAATCGCCTCCACTCTTCTTCACCTTGTGTCACACAAATGAAAGTGTTCATGTGTCTAATTGTTTTTTATTGTCATTATTAGAATAGGCAAAAGGTTTTTCAAGTGGTTGTTGAAAACAATACTGTATGGTAAATTGAACTAGCCAAGTCTTGTAAACACATTAAAAATGTCAATGGCTAAGATTGCATCAGGTAGTTTATTTACTTTTTATGAAATTTTCCAAATTGGACAGACATATTGCTTGCAACCTTTTAAATGTTGCACAAGATTAATTCAGTCTGAGAGTGTGGAGGAGGCCGATGAGTTCATCAACATAAAAAATTCAGGAGAAGGTCTTTATTTGCAAATGTCAAATATGCTCTAGGTCTGGATGATATTGTCCTCTGAAAATCTGGTTCAGAATAGTGACCTAACAAAACATGTAATTCCAGTAAAAAGAAAATCTAGGGTTATATTGTACTTTAAGAACCACCAATTTTGATGTTGATATCATACAAAGACTAATGATAATTTTTGTGATCTATATGATGTATTCCGGTACTGTTATCTAAAACCACGTTATCCCTTCGAAAAGCCAAAATGTTACCTTTATCCTACATGAAAGTGGACCCTGGTGCAACACAAGGTGCTTCCTGTAGTTTTTGTGTATGACAATTAATGACTGTGATGGTCGCCATAGCGGCCACACACCGAACGGACTAACGCTCCCTTTTTCATTAAATCTTCTGTTGATTTTTCATAATTGTATGCTCACACATTTTGATGTTTACATGTCTACATTCACGCACCCTCTACGTTTAGCAACACTATGTGGCAACCAAGTAAAAACGAAACACATAGACTTTTGATTTCATACAACATACAGACTTTATTGCTTAGTTCAATAGTATGTGATTGTGTGGTTGAGTGCACGCAACTTATCAATTGTATTCTGTTGTTAATTAGCTTAAGTTTGTTATTTAATGCATTTTGTTGATTTACCATCTATCGTGTTTGTGGCGTTCCTGTTTGAGTGCGGCCGACTCCGGGAGCTGTGTGCGTCATGGTATATGGTCCGGGCGGACTTCCTGACTGTCAAGACGGAGCGGCAAGTTCCGCTGGTTTAAATTATCTATGGCCACATCCATTTCACTACTTTGCCATGGTGGAAGGAGAAGCCTTTCGTGTTTATTGACTGGAGCTTTCTGGTTGGATTCTTTTGTGTTTATGCCCAGATGTCTTTGTGTAGTTTATTTATTGCTAGCATTATGTGTGGTTATCTTTTTGAATGTTATGGTAATGTCTGAAAGTTAATTGATTTTGTGGTGTTCCCCTTTTAGTTATTCATGGTCTGTCCAGTCTGTATTTAAGTTTCCCTTTGTCTCCTTTTGTTAGTTCTTGCTGTGTGTTCATGTCGGAGGTTAATGTTTATTTTGTTTAGATATCCTTATTTTGGGCACAGAAATGTATTTAAAAAAGTAATTTATTGATTTTTGGTAATAAAACCATTTTTGCGCAATTTGCAATCCTGGCTCCCTGTGTCGACTGCTCGATCCCTCACAATGACCAATGTAGACCATGACTTACTACAATCAGACAAAGCACAGGTCAGATCTAAGTTTATGTCCAGATCGGTGGACTGCTTTTTTATTTTTATTTAATATCTTAAATAATATATGAAATTTCTCAAAAAATGGCTAATGGGTCGTTGTAAATTAAAATGATGGGGATTGGAGAAGATTTAGGCCTGTCTAGATGGTCCTTTTAATTTGGAATGAGGTTTGGATGACTTCTCGTGTAAGGGATGTGACCAGTCTTCTCAAAACAAGGATCATCTGACATTCCTTATACAAATTGAAATGGCCCTACCAAAGGCAGCACCAGTTTCACCTATTTCAAACATTTCATCAGAGTGTCTCTTGCTCCTTCAACTTTGAAAGTAGTTGAAGGACCAGGTTAGTGTAGTCCTCTGAGGCGGAATCCATTGGGGTCAGTAAGGGATAAGTGGAACCCACAACAAAAGCCTACCCTCACTCAATGAAATCTGCATCGACTTACCTGAAGTTATGTTATAAAGACACATAGGCTATGTAACTGATAGAGTGGAGTCTTAAGTGAAAACTAGGTTTATTCAACACCTTTGTGGAGTCCTACATTAATCCAAGACCAGGCAGGACTAGTTAAGACCAAGTCAAAAGTGGTTTGAGTCCGAGACAACACATGGACTCTGGGCCGCATAGGGCTCTGCTCTCACTGACTGGTGTGTGCGAGAGAGCGCGCTCTAACACGTCATAGTTGGTCAACATTCGGATCGCCTCTATGATGAACCCCTATAACCGAGGCCATCAGCCTAACTAATAAAATGTTCATTTGAACATAAGCCTATCAAGTGCAGTTCAGCCTCTACTCGTCGGAAAGAGAATCTGTTGTACTTGAACTCAGACATTCCTTCTGACAAGCTTCTAATCGTGAATGGGTAGGCGGATTGCCTGTCAATTGACATGATCCTAATCTTTTTCTAACTTAGATAGATAGATAGATAGATAGATAGATAGATAGATAGATGCTTTATTGATCCTCAGGGGAAAAATCAAGTCAAGAAATTCAACTTGTTCCTGTCTGTTCGTCTGTCTGCTCTGTTTTGGCTATACTTAGGCTACAGCTGTGCGGAGAAAAGACAACTTAATGTAAGAAAAAGACATACTGTAGGCTAGGCCAGGCCCACTGCTAAATTACAGAATGTAGCCTATATCCTATTGGAAACCCTGTGCCATTCCAACACCACTTTGCATAGGTGTAGTATCAGTTCTCTTATCTGAATTTAACCATGGAGTTGACTTTGGAGGAAAGGTGAAGGTGATTGCTGATAGGCTGTCCCAATCAGTAGCGCCTGCACAATCCAATCACGTTTAAAAGGGAAACAACAAATTCAGGGTTTCCGAGATTTTTCTTTTTTCCTTTTTTTAGAAGAAGTAACAGGCAGGCTACTCATGGTTATGGATAGAAGTAAAGAGTACAATATTTGCCATTCAAATGTACTTGAGTAAAGTCATGAGTACTCCCCAAAAATGATACTCGAGTGAAGTACAGATCCTTCAAAACTGCACTCAAGTAAATGTAGGCTACTCCGTTACTGTCCGGCTCTGGTGAAAAGCCATTAATAAATAAATAACGTGTTTTTTTCTGACCGTGTAGGGTCGCTTTGGTTATGCGTCTGCTGAACAGGCTCCTAGTCAACTAGCGATAACTTTTAACTTTAGCCAAAAAGTTAATAGACTAAAATGATAGCATATGCCTATGAAACGTGGTGTTCTCAGACATGACAGGAGATGGGATGGGCAGTGGTTCCTGAAGAGTGGTAGGGTTTTCAGTAGCCTATAGAGTAGATTCTGAATGTCAATGAAAGTCAATGATTATGATAATGCCCTCATTAGATAAAGAAATAAAAAGGATTAAAATAATAGGCCTACACTGATTCCCACATGTAAAAAATAGGCTACACACGCTAAATGAGCACATTAGAATAATTGGCGTTTGCGCCTCGCTTCCGAATTAGGCTAGCCTTGCGTGATATTTGACGACCGTTTTATCAAATTCGTTAAAATACAGTAAGCGTTGATTATTAATATGCTCCAGTGAAAATATGTGTAGGCTATTTATTGATGAAAGGAGACGTTCAATACAATCTGAGAAATAGACTAGGCTACTATAGGCCTAGGCTACAGATTGGACATCATGTTGGACCAGTAGGTACCTTTATATGGCTCTGCGTTGGACAAGCTTCTTGCGTAAAGGTTTGACGTCATAGATGGTCAACATTCGGTCGTCTTTATGATGAGGGTTCGCATAAAGTTCTACGGAAATATGCATCCGAACATTACTCTGAACCCCAGTAGAAGCGTCAAACACTGTTCAGTCTCTTTGGAAAAAACAACTGCTGAAATTTCCTGATATCCTGAATAAGTAGGTAATCAGCTTAAGTCTTACATTTTATTCGTTCATATGAATCATGCCTAAATTGTTTCTGTTGGTTTGACTACCCTGTTGCACTTAACGTGAAAAAAAAAAGATCACAAAATCCCGGCAATAGCTAGCATCCAGGACAAGTAAACTAAGGCACTCGGTCAGGGCCTATAATGTTCAATTATCATTTTCTTTCTCTTGACTTGAACAAATTAGCACTTGTTCATTCACAATACTGAATATTGTCGTATTTGTTTGCAGTCAGTTCTTGGAAGGAAACAATTCAGATTCAGATTATAAACTCAGATTGCAGCTCATTATGAACCCTTTTTTATTTTTAAATCTCTCCCACATTTACACAGATCCACATTGTGGATGCCATAAGGGCTCCATTCCCTGTCTGAGCACCTGAGCTGAGCCCCCAGCCAGGTCCCAGGACAATGGGGAACACAGTCAGCTGCTGCTTTCGTGCCAATCCTGGTGACCGTCAGGAGGAGGGACAGCGGCTGCAAAATGTGGGCATCAAGCATGAAGTGGCACCTCGTCGGGCAGCAGATTCTGCGGTGGAAAAGAGCATTCTCCTATATCAACAAGAGGTAGCTGCAGGACTGG
>NC_063208.1:18047150-18076249 GCF_017589495.1 Alosa alosa | reverse complement strand
GTAATTGAAACACCATGCCTGGGTAACGTAATCGCCTCAGGACGCCACTGTTCGCTGGTTGGTCGGCTGCCCAACTGCCGAAATAAACGAGCGTGAATCAACCTATTCCAGACGGAGTACTGTAGGGAAAAGAAATCGACCGGAAGTACGTAGACAGGCCAAGGCCAGGCTAAGACGGCAGATTCCTAAAGAAACGCAAGCACCCACACCATAGGTGTATCTAAAGTAGCTATGTACCAAAAATTACATTTTACCGTGACTCGAAGAGCTGTAAACAGTGTTGTAAGGCTGCGTGTACACATCCGCTTGGAGCTCCAGTGGAATTTTAATTTCATGACGAGAATTCTCGGTCTAACCGTTCATGTGCCATTGAAACGGCGTAAAATAGGCGAGCCATCAGGCCATCACTATAACTCCGAGCGTGGTAAACAAAATTGGATATTTCAGGCGGTAAATGCTCCCGTTAAAGGAATTATCCGGAGTAAAATGCACTTTAGATCGATTTACGGATGATTGGGAGTACATACGTTGAGTTGACATCCAAATCATGTCATTCGGATGTGTTTTGAGAAAGTTCGATGTTACCGTTTTTAGTCAAAGCTCGTTAGCGTGGAAGTGAGAAGGGCACATTATTTTGCCACTACAAAACGCTATTTTTATACCTCTTCTACAGTTCCAAACAACATTGCACTGGTAGTGAGTAGAGGGTCCCTAAAGCCAAACCGAAGTATCCCGAGGTCTTTATGTGGTCGGATAGAGTCCAGAATGAATTTCATCAAGCCAGTACCTTTCCGGAAATGTTGCCATCTTTGCTGTCAGCTTTAGGGGGAAGTCCGTAGGAGTCGATTGCCAAGTGTGCTCTGGAAATTCACAATTTTGTCGCCGTTTAAAAAAAAAAAAACATAGTTCAGTCCATACAACTTCATTTCAATTTCAAAAGAAATACTGGACTATGTTTTTTTTTTTTTTTTAAACGCCTTAACAATCTTTGAGCCAACCAAAGATCCTTGATTAACATTGCTTGGACTTCTGCATGCGTGGCAAGAATATGGGGTTGTTTCGTAGCACTGTTAGATCTGACACAAACAATTGACTACTTTTACCACTGCTAGGTAATAATAAAAATAATGAAACGAACATATGATCAATATTGAGCCAACTATATCTTCTTTTTCCAGCCTGACTGTAGAAATGAAGTGGCCATGGGAACATAGTGCACCCCCATGGTTTCTAAATTTGTGCCATTCCAAAATACCTTTTTTTTTCTTTAGCAGCCAGTTGACAATTAAGTAGGGAAAGGACAGTCAATTTAGCAGAATCAGCACCTTAATTAATATCATTACCACCTGGGTCTGCTGTGAAAAATGGTCCTTCGCTCATATCCATGTCACAGGTTTGGGCCAAATCAGTGTTTTGTATTTTAAACGCATCTCCTGACTTCCAGTTGAGTTGCGGAAATTGGACCTGGGACAAATCTGTAAACCGGTGATAAAACAGCATTGCTAGCAGAGCTGAAACCTGTATCAGGAGTAGACCTGGCCCACAGTCAGATAGTCAGCAGATAAAGGCTTTTATGCGGATCCGGCCCAAAGGAAATTGCTATCTGGGCAGGTAACAAAAGTGCACCGCTCTGCCCCTGCACCTGGTGCCAGTATGGATGATTTGATTTCAAGGCATACATCCCATCAACTTTTTCGAGGAAGAAGTCTCTGTTGTTCAAAGCCTCGTCTATCGTCTGGTCTCGGGCGCTATAAGGGCACTTGACCTCGATAATGGAGGATTCACCCACCAACCCATCTGGCGAGGCACCCAGCATCCCTGAGGGTGCAAGCCACAGGCCTGACTCCCTGACCTTTAACTGCGTGGCCTGCTCAAACGCCTTGATGCCCTCCTTCTCATTCATACGCCCCCACTGGATGGCGTGGACGTTGTCGAGAGACTTCTGGGTCATCAACCTGTCGATGACGGACGGAGCCACATTTCTCCCCTTCAGCAGAGCTGGCAACACGGCACCAAAATTGCTTGCGGTCAGCCTGCCCTCGCGAAGTGAGTGCCAAAGGCTGTTGGTGCTCTGGCCGACCCTGGTAGCCTGCACAGCATCCCGCTGCTGGTCAATGACGGCCATTGCCTCTGCAATGGCCTGAGAGCCCTGGTTTGGGGGCCGGGAAATTATGGACCGCACAAACAAAGCTGTGAGGTCCTCCGGCAGAGCAAGGGAACTTCCTCGGGACTCAGGTTCCAATAGCCACGCCATCGCGCAGGAGGACCCCTGGAGTGCCTCCCTCAATGACTGGAAATCATCCTCTGTTGGCTCTTGACTTAGAGGGTTAAAATCGTTGCGTGGGTAGAGCTCCTTCAACGAATGCTGCTCCTTTGTGGCCTTTGCAGCTTCCCATGAATATTCCGCGTCGGTGCGGCTGAAATTCCGGTAGGCGAAGAGGGCCAGTGCTGCACCATGACTGCGCTTTGCTGCACCACGGGGACACTCACAGGTGGTGCTGGTGATCCCTCCATCCGCCCCCAGATTGACCTGATAATAGACAGTTTTAATAAAAATGTTATGGTGGTATGAATTGGTTTGTCCATGTGTTGATAATAACATCATAATTTGTCCATCATTTTTTATTCAAAAATGTGAGTTGTTTAGCTACAGCCTTGAGGAAGACAAACTATGTAGACAAAGTCACTAGGTAAGAATAATAAGGAATTGCACTTATTAAATAAGAACGAGTAATAGAATGTGTGTGAGGTCAAAAGGTCTCTAGACAAAAGGTCTGTCTGGCTGTGTAGGGTCAAAGACAAAGGCTTCATGACCTGAGTTTTGGAACTCATTCTCATAATTCTATTACTCATTCTTATTTAATGCAATTCCTTTATTATGTTTCGGAGACGGGACTTATCCAGGTTCAGGTTTTTTCTGCAGTTGTAGGTTATATAGCCCAATAGACCCTCGCACTATCATTCATGGACAGCAAAAGGTTTTGAACTTGACTTATGACCTTCCCAGATGTATAGCTAGCTGAATGTGTCTGCTACTGATGCTATTATTCATTTTTATTTACTTTCTGGACTCCCCTCTCAAATAACATTATACACTTAACATAGATAGATACCCTCAGGTGAGCATGTCTTTTTTTACTATAAGCATTTTGACACTTACCGAGACATGATGGATCTTCCCCTTCTGTTCATAGCTAGCTCCGACTTGCCCTATTAGCATGCCAGAATATAGGCGCAACTCTACACATGCCCCGAATCTTAAGTGATTTTCTCCCCTCTGGAGAAGTTTTGGCTCATCTTTGAAAAAGAAAGAAATCGCTGACAGACATTAAAGACATGACAAGATTCATCCCCTCGAAAAACAGATAATGATAAGCAGACTATTAGACATTCTCGACTGACTGAGCAGATGCTCTGATGAAATCTACGGACGCACCCCTAGCGGATGAATTTTGATTAGACCCCTCCTTGCAAAAACAAACTTAGTTTTCTTTACTAAATGAGCATGATCAGCACAAAGCATATTTCACTTGACTATTACAAACTTATTTTCATTATGAAAGGTTTTTCACAAATATTAGCCTAGTAATGACCACCTAAAAGTTATTAGAACTAAATCTAGGTTTACAGTATGGCCCCAAGTTAGCCAAGTGGTGCTTTGTTGGCAGAGCAATTTTAACTCAGAGCATCAAGTATAGTGTATATATATATATATATATATATATATATATACATACACACACACACACATACACACACTCTTTTGATCCCGTGAGGGAAATTTGGTCTCTGCATTTATCCCAATCCGTGAATTAGTGAAACACACACACAGCACACAGTATACACACAGTGAGATGAAGCACACACTAATCCCAGCGCAGTGAGCTGCCTGCATCAACAGCGGCACTCGGGGAGCAGTGAGGGGTTAGGTGCCTTGCAACCGGCAACCCTCCGGTTACAGGTCCGAAGTGCTAACCAGTAGGCCACGACTGCCCCCATTCAAGTTATTCAGTGAAAAAAAGGAGGAAGCAGGACAAGGAGTTTAA
Source organism: Alosa alosa (assembly GCF_017589495.1). NCBI lineage: Eukaryota > Metazoa > Chordata > Actinopteri > Clupeiformes > Clupeidae > Alosa > Alosa alosa. The sequence continues at coordinate 18,072,203 of NC_063208.1, read as the reverse complement.
TGAATGTTAGAGATTTTATTTATTTTTTTCTCATTCACATGTATAAAGGTATTAAAACATTTAAAATACATTTCATAAAACATTAAAATGGTTCCACAACAATAACTAAGAGACTAAAGTGCTCATTAGTTTTGCTGATGGATACTGCAGAAATAGGCTTTGTAAGAGCCCTTTCAAATCACTGATTAACAGTACATGGAGGTCAATATTTTGCAGGTTCATGGGTGTGGGTGCAGGCTCATCAGCCATTAGGACCTATTCTTACTGACCCAGTGATACTTGTCCACTCGTGGCCCTGAAAAAGCAAAGGAAGGTCGGTAACTTTTGAAAGACTTGTGCTGTGGAAATGGGCCATTGGCAGAGTTGTGCGGTTGATAACCATCCCCAGGATAAGGTTTCCTTTTCAGGTAAGGGTTCCATGACTGAGGAGGTGGAGCAAACTCACTGAACTGCAACGAAATGTTTTGAAGACAATTACACATTCATCTGATGCAGTCAATTCATTAGTAATGCAGTTGCAGGTCAATTTTGAAAGCATGCACAGAGCAAGATATTTCTCAAAGCTGTTATCATTTGAAATGGCCGGTCACTTGCCCAACTTATGCCCTGCATTGGCCAAAGACTCTGAATGCAGACCAACTCTGCACCAGGCATAACATGGACTTGGGCAATCAGAACACCAAATGTTTCCTTGATGTTTTGAGACTACAAATGTACCTGATAAACACTGTTGGGATTGCTGACAGTGGGGATGGTCTTCTGTTCTGGAGCAGACAGGCAACTACTGTTACTGCTGTTGATGCTGCTGATGCTGCTGCTGTTGCTTATGCTGTCCCCCTCTTCATCAGAGGACGTTCCAGAGTGGTAATCTGAAGATGCCCTCTCCACAGCATTGTTTATTCGGCGTGAGAAGTCCCCATCACACTTTTGCCCCTCCAGTTGAGTTACGCAGAACGGGCTGCCTTTCTCACCATACCTTTTGAACAAACACAATTTTTGATGACATTTGCAAAGGTCCAGTGTGGCTTTCCACTCAAGCTCACCATACAGGACCACACCTGAATAGTTTAACCACCACAATATCCTTGCCTTCCAGGGGTTTCACATATGAAGTGTGTGAATATGTGTCAACAAATCAGTAGCAGAATGTAGGACTACTTTTAAATGAAAAGAATGTAATGCCAATGTATTTCTGGCATATTCCAGACATTCATACCAGAGACAACTACATAAACCTTTAAATAAAAAAAGTTAACCTAAATTACATGAAAGTAGCCACTTACCTGCAAGAAACTTCTCCTGGGTCTACCCAAACGGTCATCTCTGAAGGAAGTCCCAAGTCATCATAATCAAGGTCACTTTGACAACAAGCTTTTTCAAGATCTGGATCTCGAACTTGTAATTTATTCACCCGGAGACATCTTCAAAAAAAAAAAAAAAACACAAAAAGGATCATATGATGGCATCAGTGGCCAACACATTACCATTTCTGTAGGCCTATATACAGCAACATCAGTTAAGGATACCTGAACGCTTGACCTTTCGATGGATTGCTAGGATACCAATGGTTTTTGAATTTCTCAAAAAGAACTGAAGTAAGAGAAACAGCAAATTTATCCCTGGCAATTCGATCCAGTTTACCATATTTCTGTGCAAGCCTTGCTATAAAGAAAACAGTTGCTGCAATCTCTTCCTTCATTTTTTGTTTGGAAAAAATATAAAAATGCTTCTACTTGTGTAGTCTACCTGTTATGGCATAAAACCCGATATAATAAAAACACAACTCCTAACAAAAGGGACAAATATATGCTACGCTACAGCCTAGGTCTTCTCAAAGTTCCTACACGGACCAAATTGAAATTCTTGATGCTAAGGTTGACGTCAAACACATCTGCCGTCTCCGAAGGCTTGCAAAAATGATTTCACACTTCCAATCGCTGTATAGATTCCAAAGTAAAGAACTCCATTGAATCTTTTTAAAGACATTTCGACGCATTTTAATTATCCTATTCCTGGAAACAGGTGTTGGTTAATTGGTGACGTCATGCCCTCGTTTGTCATTATCCCACTGATCTGGGGGTTGGGGGTTGGGAGAGGGTGCTAGATCCCTGACAGTGGTTAAAGAAAAGGCGGATTGGCTTTTTTAAGTGTACGGATATAGCTTTGTCCACGGGCTGTAGACTATGGCTGTAGACCTGTAGGCCTGCAATAAGTTAAACAGGCATCACATTCATTCATACCTACTAGGCTACATTTACTTTGCATGTCCCCTCCTTCACCGCAGAGGGTGCTCTGAGTTATAATTCAAGTAGGCTGCTGTCATTTACTGAAGAAGAAGAGATCTTCCCAGCTGTGTTTTCAAAAACAGAATGTAAGTAGCTATAAAAAAAAAACTGCATTTATTCCATTACGTAGATAAGCGCATTTAAAATACAATCAACAGAATATCTGACTGTTTCAGATAATGTGACCGTGTTAATGCCTACAAAGAAATCGACATAGAATTCTGATCTAATTCTGATTACGACAGAACGATGCTCTGAATGAATGCGTAAGGAAGCGTTCTTGTGAGACACCTGTGCATGTCTGACAGGTTGGTGAACTAGTGAGCTTGTTAGAAGATAATTTCCCCCACAAACCGGTTTTCCGTTCATTGTTTTAGGACACTTTTTGTTCAGATGATAATTGAACTGGTCACGAACACAGCCGTTTCGTGTGCGGAACTAGCAGTATGCTAACAACTCTACCTAGCTAACTATATGTGCCGTTTGTTAGCTGGCGAGACTTTCACAGGCTTGAATTCCTTGTTTGGAGTGGGACCCCTCGAAATAGGTACACTACTTTAGTATATCTTGGCACTTTTGACAAAGCACACTAACAGCAGGCCAAGTGGACGACGTAGTCAGTGAGACAGTGAAAGTAAAGTGGATGGCTGCAGTTTATTTTCTGAGCATGGAGACATGCTTAAGGTAGAAGATGCTCTGTGAAACCTGATTGATTGTGTAGTAGCCTAATAGGCCTAATGCTTTTAGTTGAATTTATATATGTGGAATAGTTTTTGCAGTTATTTCCACCCCCCCTCCCTTGCTTCTGTTAACTACCAGTGCTTGCTTTGGATGTACTCATTGACAAATAACATGTTTGGGTTTATGTTCCCTCTTGAGTGCATTGAAGTGTGTTGACTGGACACAAGGAATAATTTTGCTCACTAGAGTAGGCTATGGTATAATACAAAATGGGTCCACATGTGGGAATTATAGTCTTTTGCATGTTTTCTTCTGTTTTGATGGGCATACTGTTTAAGATTTTACAGTTTAGTCCACTTGTAGTCTACCTTGACCTGTCCAGTCTACCGGATGTAGTTTTTTTTTTTACCTCTTAGTCAGTTTGCAAGCCTCTAATGGCCTGTTTGTTTTGCTGTTCTCTCCTACTCTTGTCTTCCTCTCAGTGACCCTCCATGAGAAGCCATGAGCGTCCCAGACTACATGCAGTGCGCTGAGGACCACCAGACGGTGCTGGTGGTGGTGCAGCCGGTGGGCATCGTGCCCGAGGAGCAGTTCTTCCGCATCTACAAGCGCATCGCCAGTGTGAGCCAGGTGAGCGTGCGCGACTCGCAGCGCCAGCTCTACATCCGCTACCGCCACCACTACCCGCCCGAGAACAACGAGTGGGGAGACTTCCAGACGCACCGCAAGGTGGTGGGCCTCGTGTCCGTCACCACCTGCGCCACGCCCAAGGAGTGGCCACAGACGTCTGACCGCTTCCACTGTCAGAAGGAGGTGTACGGCGCCACGCTGTACGACTCGCGCCTGCTGGTGTTCGGCCTTCAGGGTGAGATCGCAGAGCAGCAGCGCACCGATGTGGCTTTCTACCCCAGCTACGACGACTGCCCAGATGTGGAACGCCGGGTGGAGGACTTTGTTGAGTCCATCTTTATCGTGCTCGAGTCCAAGCGGCTGGACCGCGCCACGGACAAGTCTGGAGACAAGATTCCACTCCTTTGTGTGCCATTTGAGAAGAAGGACTTTGTGGGTTTGGACACAGACAGCAGGTGAGTGGGCATGTGTTGTGTGACTTTTGGAATAGACCGATAATTCTCCATGTGGTTTTCAAACGGGAGTTGTCAGGCAGGTATATAGTTCATAAATTATTGGGAGACAAGTATCAGAATAGTGTGATTGTCAATAGTTGCCACATGAAATATGTTGCGTTGGATGGTATTAAACAAAGTGGCTGGAAGGTTAAAGATATGAGAGGTATAATGTGTGGGACAAATCCAATGCTTCATGTGTGTGTTTTTGTTTTGGTCAGATACTCATGACATGAACCTCGCTTAGGAATGACCTTGCCTGTTTTTCTCTCCTGTGTCATAATTTGTGTTGTTGTTTTCTCTGTTTCTGTTGTTTTCTGTTCTTTGTTGTTTTTCACCCGGTTTTGCCTTGGTTTATTTATCTTTTCTTCTGTTTTTCAACCATACTGTCCTGTGAGTTTGTTGTTGGGTGTGAAAAGGTGAGACTTTGGTTTTGTATGTTGCTTTTTAGTTTCACCCTGGCCAATCCCATCAGCTTCTGACCCCCTCTCCTCCTCCTCCTCCCGTGTACTTAGATGATAGATCCCTTGTTTGAAGACAAGAAAACCCTCGAGGAAATCTTAGCTTGATTAGTTAGTTTTTTTTTTTTAATTCCTGGAAGTACACTTGTTGTACTGGAATGCCTATATTATGCTGTTATTGTGGTAGTTAGTCAAGCTTGCTCAATTCAGGACGTTTTGTTAGTCATTGCATCTAAATTGTCTTTTAACATCAGTACTCAGGAAGTCAGTCTTTGCTTTTACTCGACTTTTATTACAGAAAATATTTGCTACACTAAATGTCCCTATTCCAGTGCCAAGCTTTTAATTTTATGTTACAAGTGTATTTAATGGTGGTAGGGCAATATATAGAGAAAAGAACAGAACATGTTAAAGTGAGAATATTCCACTAGTAGGAATCACACTTACCGTACAAAGTATGTCACACATATCTTTTTCTTATGAAGTGATCTGAGTTTGGAGTAGGAGTTGGTGGTTGTGAATGGCTGTGTGTTTGCCAGCCTGTTGCAAGCCCAGTATTGCCTAGATAATTCTGGCCCCACTTTGGATTTGGGAGACTTGGAGGGTCAAGTGTCCATTCTGCCTTTGATTGTAATGATCCGGAATTGTTAGCCTAGTATTGAGCATAAGTACATGGATTTCACATGAGGATTCATGGACATGGCCACACCTTTAGCCAGGCTGATCATTGCACTCATCACTGATGACATGAATTGGGGATATGACATCCATGTACTCACCTGAGGAGGGTCACCAAGCAACCAGTCGGAAGCTTTAGGCTGGATTTCATGAGAAGAATTTAGCCGCAAGTGGAAGCCCCCTTTAGGATGACTGAGACTATTAAAAGAAAGTTTCTTATTGGCAATTGAATCGTAGCCTTACTCTGTTACTTTCCATGTTAGTTTAAGTGTGGAATATTATTTAAGATTAGGATTTTATTAGCAAGAGGTGTTTTTAAATCTGGTAGTTTGTCTTTAAATTGTTTAACTTTGCTGTGTGATGTTTCTGTCAGAAGACACTTGACCACCTCACAGTCTCTTGGGTACTGGTGATGCCTCTCAGAGGTCTTTTGTCCATGAGCTCTCCCTCCTTCCATTCACCAACATGTCCCCTTTTATTCTTTTCCTCTTTTCATCCTGTTGTTGTTTTGTTTGTGACCGACAAACATAGAGGTTAGGCTTTTCTCCTTGTTTGGCGGCTACCCTTCACTAGGACGCCTGTGTTTGCCTGTGCTCCCCTTGTTCCTTTTGCTACTGAATTGCTCGACTGATTGGTGTGCTTTTACAGAGCCCGCTGTGGCGATCTGGAGCCGATAAGATAAGGCCATCTAGCAGCAGGGAGCCTGTCAATAGCTTTTTATTTCCAGAAACTGATAACATATGAAGCTGTCCCATGGGTCCTGTGACATTTTAAATCAAGTCGCACACAACTTTTTTTCCCCCCCCATTTAAAATTTCAAACCTCACATGCACTCACATTCAGTGCTGTTCATGTAGTAAAGAAGGGTTGATCATTTTAAGGGAATGTTTGAGTTTGTTACTGACGGATTTCCCTCCTCCGTCTTCCTGTCATTTTATCCCCGCATCCCTCTGCCCTCACCACTCCCATAGGCACTATAAGAAGCGCTGCCAGGGGCGCATGAGGAAGCACGTGGGGGACCTGTGTTTGCAGGCGGGCATGTTGCAGGACGCCCTGGTGCACTACCACATGGCTGTGGAGCTGTTGCGCTCTGTCAATGACTTCCTGTGGCTGGGAGGTAAGACTGCAGAACACCTACAGTAGGAGAGGGTGTATGTGTGTTTGTGTGTGTGGTTATCCAGCCAACTTGGATGCAATCAATTCAGTGTGTTGTGTAATCTATTGTATAAGTATATATACTTTTTTGATCCCGTGAGGGAAATTTGGTCTCTGCATTTAACCCAATCGGTGAATTAGTGAAACACAAACAGCACACAGTGAACACACAGTGAGGTGAAGCACACACTAATCCCGGCACAGTGAGCTGCTTCAACGGCGGCGCTCGGGGAGCAGTGAGGGGTTAGGTGCCTTGTTCAAGGGCACTTCAGCCACGGCCCACTGGTCGGGGCTCGAACCGGCAACCCTCCGGTTACAAGTCCAGAGTGCTAACCAGTGGGCCACGACTGCCCTACTATTGTGAAATATTTTTGTTTGTGTTGTGCTTTAAAAGTGTTTTCTGTAGTCAATTTATGCTTTGTTGCAGTTGCTCAATGTTGTGCGTTAGCCTTATGGTATTTGTGTTTGCGTCTCCAGCGGCGTTAGAGGGCCTGTGCTCTGCATCAGTCATATTCCACTACCCTGGAGGCACCGCTGGGAAAACAGCGGGCCGGAAGCCCAGTGTCTCCCAGGCAGCAGACTCTGGAAAGAGGCACAGACCAGGTAAGGGAGGGGCGGTGGGGTCTGTAATCGTGTGCATGCCCACCAGGTGAGTGCAGATGGGATCTCTGTGTGGACTCCAGCCAGGTGAGAGTGGGTGGACCGATCCACTGGTATGGAGCGACATAACCCGGATGGAGAATCTGAGAAACGAGAGCGACTCATTATGTACCATGGGTAGACACAGACAGTGTGATCTAGCTAGCTGATGTTTTGGAACCACGCACTGTTCTTGAAGAAAATATTTGTTTGCTCTCAATAGGCAATGAAAGGATGTGGAGATGCCATTCCAGGCTGTGTGTTTATACTGCTATTCAGCATTTATAAGTACACAGAATTAATACAGCTGTGTGTAGGAGACTATTCTTTTGGGAACCGTTGCAAGAGCCAACCAACAGCACTTAGCTTTTTTCCAGAAGCTGCAAATTGATCTTATTTCTTTGTCTTGTCACATGAGGCATGAAATGGGTAAGGCTGAGTCCAGATTTTTCTATTTGTGGCAGATAAACAGATAACAAGAGAAGTGTTGAAACTTTTGCTTGTTTATCATCAGTACCAATGATGTTGTGTCCATGTTCACACCTGTACATTCTGACTGTGCCCAGTCCAACGGTCAGCGTGATTTGACAGATGGTTTGCAGTTTCCATCACCGGCCTCCTTCAGTGATGACTAATGACTACGACAACAGCAATAATGATGACATGACGATGTTACTATCTCTACGAGTGACATGAGTGTGTGTGTGTCCCGGGCTTGGCTTTAGGTTAACACAGACCAGCTGCTTGCCCATGTGCCTTTGCTCCTGGCCACTAACCTCTACTGCAACCCATGCTAGCGAAGCTTCAAGCATGAGCTAGTCCAAGCCATTCTATATGGATATGAAGGGGTTTTCAGTCGATTCACTTAATACTAATACTGATTCTCCCTATCATCAAGACTTTGTTATTGATATAGATGTTAAGAAGAGCATGATGCTAATTCATAAAGGGGCAAATTCTCCCATTCGTGCATATATTGCGCTTAAGCCCTTTTTTTTCGTGCTTCAGTTACGCACTTTACAGTTAGACGCATTCTCCCATTCCCACTTCCGTCACACCCACAGCGCGCAAGTTTGAAATCAAGGCGGCCTTATGAAAGAGGCGTGATTTATTCAAAATAGAACCAGACTGATCCACCACCTCGTTAATTTAGGTTGATATGAAAACGTGGACTTTCTCATTGACCTTCTGAATGCCATTTAAATCCAGAAAGAACACAAACCAGTCTTTGATTTTGAAAAACGTAAGCATGGTGAACTGAATAGCGAACGGCCTACATGGTGTGTCATCACACAGCCTAACAAAGAATTTACTTGAAATTTGAATTTACTTGAAAAATGAAATTTCACTTTTGCTTTGAGGTTTGTTTATATAGAGTCAAGACCTGCTTGAGGTGCGTAGATTCATAATTTAAAAACTCACTGTTGAGAAAGAAAGTTTCAATGGCAGCTGCATCTCATATTATCAATTTATCTATGCTAACCAAGCTGTAGACTTATGCAGTTTTTAATACAGTAGAGAGACTGGCATAACAATGCCAGCCTCCATTACAAACGAATCAAGAGACAGGAGAATATAAACTATGCCGCTTGACAATAGTGCAGACCTCTGTGCAAATGTATGGATGACTTCGGTCAAGTTGGAAAGAAATGGACAGATTCCAACAAAGTAGGCTATGGGATTATGACTTCATGTCAAGTTAAAACTGAAGATGCACAGTCGCTAAGCTCCAATATCCAAAGTGGGTTATTATAAGGGGGTTGTGTGACACTGTAATGGGGGAAAACATGAAGCTGTAGCAGCATATTGACCACCAAATTTGATATTGTAATGTTAATTTGTAAAGTTCTGTGTAACCTACATGTATTTAGAACTAGGCCTACTGCTGACATCGAGCAATATGCTGTTTCACCCTGTAGCGATGCTCGACCTTAATAGAGCCCTCGGGAGCACGTAGCTGAAAAGATGCTTGAGCCAGTGGCAGAATGCACGCAAGAGTTGTATACATAAGGGGTTGCTCCTCCCAAAACGTGTAACTCCCCTCCGTTGCGCATAAATGACAGGTTTAAGTGAAGGGGAGAATTTGCATAGGCTAAAAAGCGCACTTTTTTGACTTACGCACCCTTACGCACATGGGAGAATTCACCCCAAAGTGCAGAAATGTGAAATAGTAGTGACAACACCACTAACAACAATGAATGCAGTTTGGGTAACTTTTACCTTCAACATAATACATTTTGACATGGGTGTTTTTAATTTAACATGGTTTTGCTCAGATTTCAGGATTCTTAATTCTAACTGCTTTTAATCTGTAATAGAATGATTTAGTGCTTATAAATTGTGGATGCCAAACTAATGTGTATGTGTGCCTAGAAAATATTATGTCCAGTGTGCATAAAGCTTGCATGCTTACTTAACAGTGTTGTGTGAACCCTAACAGTGGTCTTGACATGACCAATGGTGGACTGACCTCTATGTGCTGCTGCTGTCTGATGACCTGCAGATTTAAAATGGCCGCTCCGTAGTCCTGTAGCTCTCTTGAAAACTGGCTGCTAAATTATATGAATATAGATGTAAATGAATTTAGACTTATGAATGGCCTGCTGTGGAGCTGGATCTACATTTACATTTACATTTTTTCAACATCTTTAGAACTGTCTAATCACGTGGTTCTGGCCAGAACAGTGGATTTCTTGCTGTGCTGTGCCCAATCGCACCCCAAACAAGCGAATGTTACCCTGGACATCTGTCATATCCGCAGTCCTCTGGACAGACTGTAAAAAAAATTAAAAAATGTTGGTCATTCTATCGTTGTGGCAGCACTTTGCGGTCTGGCCAACACTAACCTCTGCTCATTGTAACAGCGTCGCTGTATGCTCAGGAGTCAATGTGCGTTGTCTCTTTCTCTCTCGCTCTCTCTGTATCTCTCTCTTTTGCTCTCTGGCTCTCTCTCTCCCTCTTTTGTGTGATTTCAGGGGCACAGGAGGTTCTCATTGACCCAGGTATGGTATCATGCTGGCCTGTAGCAGTAGAAGTAGAAGAAGCTGCTTATCTTTGCTTGTGCCCTGGTGACTTTACCCACTCACCTCATCCTTTTTATGTTGTCCCTCTGTTCTGCATGCGTTTATGTGTGTGTGTTTATGTGTTTATGTGTATGTGTGTGTGTGTGTGTGTGTGTGTGTGTGTGTGTATGATTTCCTTACTCCCAGGGCTGACTTGCCTCTTCCAAAGGAAACAATCAGGATTTCCTTCAGTCATTGCATACAATCATAGTTTAAATTGATTCCTTTTGTCCCTGTGCTGTCTGGATACATTTTCTATGAAAGCTTTATGGCGACCAGGTGGGGGCAGTGTTGTACACTAAATACAACATTTTTTTGTTCATGGTTTAGTGAACAGAATTTTAACATAGATGGTGCTCATGGAAATACATATCTTTGAGTTTTTGCAGTTTATGTACAGATATGCATCAATATTTATACCTACATGGATATTTGTATTAGGCACAATCTTGTTAGGCTAACAATCATGCTTGAAATAGCAAACAAGATTTCTCTTAACAGATGTCTACAGTAAGTGGAGTTCATAAACAGCAACATTTGGTTGCTCAAAAAACTTCATATGCTGTGTCATTGTGAGAGTCCTGTTGCTATGGAACAGGGTGCTGTTGCTAAGTATCCCAGTGCCAGTTTTAACGTGGTATTTGAGGCTGATTGGCCAGAAGGCATTCTAAAAGAGTTATTTTTGTGGGACCCAATCTGTTGACTGCTATTGACGTGGCACGTACCGAGAGAGTACCTACAGTCAGTCAGGCAGGCAGGGATTCTGCTGTGAGTACTTAACAAGTTTCAGTCTTGGCCAAGTCATTTTTTTTTCTAGAGGGTTGTTCTAGCATAGGTAGTGTGGCTTGGATGAGGGAAAGGATAGGAGGACTTTGTAATGAATAAGGGCATTTTCTAGTTACTCACACTAAAACATTGTGATTGCTGTGCTATTTAATTAATAGCCACAAGGCGCTGCAACAAGGTATCACACACTGGGTTGCACTTTGCTATGCGCTTCTAGGATGTACAGACATGCATGCATTCGACATACTTCATATATAAGTCACTTCTCTTCACTTCTTGTATATTTAATTGTATAATAAGCTGGTGTCTGGCAAATCATTTAAGGCATATGAGTGGTAGGCTATTTCATGATGGCTATGATGAATATATGTAGATATGAGCAATTACATTTTTAATGTAGTGCTGAGGCATGACTAATAAATTATGTAATTCCACGGTGGGTGGATAGTGAACTGCTGCACATCATAGAATGACTCACTGCTTTCTGTTTCTTACAAAGAACCATATCAAACAGTAATAATACTACCTGCTCCCATATGTCCCCTGTTTAAATATCGCTGTATTTCTCTACCCAAAATTAGACCCTCCTCATGCAGATGGTAGCCAAGTATGTTCCATTTTGGCCACTACATAAACCACAGCCTCCCGTGTGGGCTATCTTTAGTGGTTGCCCAGAACATTCTGGGAGATTTGGCAGCCCTGAAGGTGCCAGTAGGCACTGCCGCAACTTCATCATCATAGCTCCAGGCAGCAAATGCCTCACAGAGGGGTTGGCAAAGGAGGAGCAAAAGAACATTTTTAAACGCGCTGTTAGAATTCCTCTCACCAGTTGCTGTTTCTGTCTCTGTGTATGCTTTTTATTATATTATTTTGTGTTTCTACTTTCAATGGCTTGAAGGAATGAATGCCACCTAAGCTGATTAATCAGTGAAATTTTGTTTAGCTTGCCTCCGAGCTCACTGATTTTGTTCTAACAGGCGATGTTGGGCTCCTTGATTTTTGTTTTTGTTTGCTTTGATGTTCACCACAGAAGGCCTGCATGGCATGCAGTTTTCAGATTTTGACTGCCTGTGTCTCGTGAAGTGTTCTAGCCAATTGTGATGATTTTTGAAATCTTTGTGGCCTTGTTCTGATTGTTTAGTTTACTCACATTAGTCATGAATCAGATAGTCTGTCAATATTTAATGCTCAATTGAAAATCATTCCTAGTCTCTGAACACGTTTGACCCAAGGTATGCCCATTTAAAAAAAAAAAAAAAAAAAAAAAAAGATTCAGGACACCCTTTTTCTTTTTTTTTTTCTGTCATCTTTTGGGGTCAGTAACTTCTATCATGTCTTTTTTTCTGTCTTTTTTCTGTCATTCTTTCTTCCCTCCCTCCCTGCTTCCTTTTGTGTTTTTTTTATATCCATTTCTGTGTTGCTCCTGGGATCTCTCCCCTCTCTTTTCTCCCTCCACCAGGGGCACTCACCACCAATGGCATCAATGCGGACACCAGCACAGAGATTGGGCGGGCCAAGAACTGCCTCAGTCCAGAGGACATCATTGAGAAGTACAAAGAAGCTATCTCCTACTATGGAAAGGTAACTTGGCCACACAGAAAGACCTGAGCGCTCCTCTTATGAAAAGGTTAAGTGTGGGTACATCCAAGCCTTGTTGGCTGTCAGACAAACAGAATAGGTTAAAAAGAAAGGAAAATTTGCAAAAAAAATGTCTTTATTTTATAAAAGGGCTTCTCTTGTAAACCCATAAATCCATGGGATTGGGCTTTGAACACATAGAAATTAACTGAGAGGTTAATGTATATGAAAGAATAGAAACATAACAATAGAAGAATCTCTCATCCTCGCATTCTTCAAATTCTTGCATTCTTGGTGCATTGATCTGAACCTGTCTAACAGTTACCTCTGTGTAATCTTGTGGGTCCTCTTCATTGCTCATTGCAAACGCTCTCCTTTCTCCTTCAGTCTAGTATTCTAGTGTCTAGTTCGCTAAGGAAGCTATTTTAATCTTTGAGACGCTGTAGTGTGTGTGTGCTGAACAGCGCTGAGGTGAATCCTGTGCCAGACATTCTGGCTCATCAGTTCCACATTTCTCCTGTGGGGGGCACTCTGTGCCTTCATTTGGATCAGGAGCCTTCAGTGAGGACTGTTGCCACGGCTTGCCGCCCCCAAGGGCTGCCTTGCAGCCAAGCCCAGGGTCCAAAGCAGGTTCTGGAAGGGCTAAAAAGAGAATGGTGCACTGGCCTTTTGAATTACACCGATCTTTAGGACTCATTCAAAGGGATGAGAGTCCTAAAGGTCTTGCAGCTGTTGGCTCTCCTCGGTCAGTTTGCACAGCCTTAAGAGACGAACTGGGTACTCATATCATTATATCTCCTAAATACAGAAATAATTTGGGGGAACAAAATGGGAAAATGCAAATGTCCACATTGGCGCCAACGCTTAAGATATTGTGTAGTCCGCACGTGTTGCTTATGTGACGTCCTTTTAATGAACAGTGTGGAGCCGGTGCATGCCTTGTTATCACTAATTGGCCTTTTGCATTGTCCTGCCATCACGGCCCCCTTCATGTTCAACTCTGCCCGCTCTGTGTTAAATGAGCCCCCTGACACCGAAGCATTCAGATATTAATTGGATTTTAATTAGCAGATACAGACGCTGTACCATTAGGCACCTTCTTAAAAATGGGGCCTGCAGAATTAATGGCCTTCAAAAGAAATATGTTCTCCCCTCCTCCTACTCCTTCTCCTGCCCTTTATTTCCCCCAGCAAATACTCAGCAGAAAACCATCTTTTTTCCCATTTTATATTTGAACACTTTTTTTTTCTGCAGTAGTTGCTAATTTTATGATTAAAACCGTGGGGCTTTAACAAGTGAGCAGTCTGCGGTCTCTGGTGGAGGCCAACAGACTGTGACCGATTGGGCTGTTTTTTTTTTTTTTTCCACATGGGGTCAGGAGACCCACTAAGAGCCCCCATCTACTGGACAATCTCCCGGTGACCCCTGCTGACACACGGGGGAATGCGAGAGCCACTGGCAGGCCGGCCCTCGGGGAGCTCTGTGGGCGCTAAGTGACTAACAGCAGGGCCATGGGCCCTGCAGCTTTCAAATCTGTGCTGCCTGAAATCAAAAGCATGTTATCACAGTGATATTACTGCACTGTACTCTGATTTCCACTATTCTAAAAAAAAAGACTTTTGAAAATGCTCTAATCATATGGATTCAGGAAATTATTTTATGTCCTTATGATTACTAATATTTTTCAGTTACCAAAGCTGTGGAATAGTAAACATTTCAGTTTATGAGACTCTAGAAAGAGCAATCTTTCAGTTGCAGAATGCAGAGTGCCCACCATTATGAATGCACTATGTAGTAATGGAAGACATTGAATACAGAGGCCACTTCAGTGTCATATGAAGGTCAGACCTTCTTAAAAAGAGAGGTGTTTTAGTTTAGCCGTTACACAAATGCTCATGACTGCATGTCAGTGTGACTGTTCTTTTGGCCACTTAATTCCTAGAAATGCAAATTGGCCTTGGCCATACATTCAGCGAGTCGGCGGCACGCTCGGCTGGTTCATTCAGCCAACTTGAGATAACGCCACTGCGGTAAAAATAGCACTCGAGAAAGGGTGGCGATGCATTAGCACTTCCCGTGATGAGCACCATAATTGCTCAAAAGCGTGCGAAGACCCGGGCTGTGCTACATGGGGACCTAACATGCTGTGCTCTGTGTATGGTGGAGTGAGGTGTTAGGAAAATAAATCATGAAAAGCTAAGGATTTCATCAGTGCAGTTCAAATCGAAGTTGAAAGAGCAAGTTCCTGTTTAATTGCCCACTGAGTGTAGCATAGAATCTGATCCAAGTTTAAGGTTGTCTTGACCAAAAAGGTCTTGCTTTGAACCGTTTGCAAGATCAGTGTCCTTGTAGCACAAGTTCTGATCAAATGTATGGCTTCTATTGAATGTTACCTGGACAAATGGAATATTCAAAGCCAGCAAAGACATTTGTTTTATTTATTTAAGGTTTATTTAGACAGTGCACATTAATTAACATAAAAATGTAAATGCGTCAGAATTAGCCAAAATGGTTATTTTGCATCTGTTGTCCATGGGCCGATGTGAACAGGCCAGCTGTGCCTAAAAGAAACTCTACACACATCATTTTTTAGCGTCTCAAAAATATGGACCTAAAGGGTCTATAACAAATGCTAAATCTTTCTTTATCTCTGTCTCTCTGGTGCTCCACTAGTATAAGAATGCTGGTGTGATTGAGCTGGAGGCGTGTGTGAAGGCTGTCCGCGTCCTGGCGATCCAGAAGAGGGCCATGGAGGCTTCAGAGTTCCTCCAGAATGCTGTCTACATCAACCTGGGCCAGGTGACCGCCAACTCCAGCTCATTGTTCCTGTCCTTGCCCCTTCGCCCTGCTCTTCTCAGCTGACTTCTCTTACCTTTCTGTTGCACTCCTTTTCTTTTCCTTAACTTGATCAATTTAGTGACAACAAATGTTATTGAAATACAGACTGCAGGGGGTGCTGTATGCCATGAATGGATTCAGGTGTCCACAGGGACCCGGGTTCAAGTCTGACCTGAGGTCATTTCCCGATCCCACCCCATCTCTCTCTCTCTCCCACTCACTTCCTGTTGCTCTTCGTTGTCCTGTTGGGGTAAAGGCAAAAAGCCCCAGAAAATATACTTAAAAGAAATACTATATTGCAATATGTTAATGCTATTACTGAGTCGACCGTTTTCTATGGTATGTAAGGTATTGATCACTTGATTAATTGATTATGACGTTTTTATATAGCAACTTGATGTGGTGCTTCTCTCTCCTCCACTGTACCTCCTCTCCCAGCTGTCAGAGGAAGAGAAGATCCAGCGCTACAGTGTCCTCTCTGAGCTTTACGAGCTCATTGGCTTCCACCGCAAGTCGGCCTTCTTCAAGCGAGTGGCCGCCATGCAGTGTGTGGCCCCCACCATCCCTGAGCCAGGCTGGAGGGCCTGCTACAAGCTGCTGCTGGAGACTCTGCCTGGCTACAGCCTCTCCCTCGACCCAAAGGACTTCAGCAAAGGTATAGCAATATCTTCATTCAGGCCCTATCCTTAAAAGAACCTCATTAGAGAGAAAAAGACGTTCTACTAAAAGAAGATCGCATGACTAAAGATAGCTAATAGTTCTGAGACCCAATGGAAATTTGTGGAAAATCCATAATGTGCTGAAGTAGATGTTCTCATCAACAAGATCTCAGGAAGTCTCAGAAAGCACATAACATGTGTTTGCCTTTTTAGTTCTCGGTTTACATCTGTTAGCTTCGCTAATGAGTTTATATTACACAAGAATAGAAATGCATTTGTGTCCCTTATCTCATTGATTAAGTTGGCAGTTTTATGCCACCATCTGTATGTATTCAGCTGCTTCATACACAGATGACGCCTAGTATCTCACAACCTCAAGAGTCAAATTCTGATTCAAACTTTTGGAACAACTGTTGTTCCCCACCTACGGTTATTACACATTCTAAAGAACGCATGACAATGGGAAATTCAACCAAGCAGTGGTATAAAGTAAAATATGGCACAACGACATGTTTAAAAGCTATGCAGTGAGTGTGAACCTCGAAAGGAAAAAGGAAAGACACACACACACACTCAATGTAGACTAAATCCTGGGTCTCCCAATTGCAAGGTCATTACCGTTTTAGCCTTTTCTTCAATCATACTTCCACGCACATGTTTCGCGTCTCATCCTCTCCCTTTGTTTGACTTGCCACAAAGGCTTTTGTTCAGGACAAAAAATTGAAGGTGTTTGAAGGATAAAAAACACACCCTAGCAGTTAGCAAGAGCTGTCTCTGATGGCTAGTTAGACTTGCCTCTTTTCACTGTGTATAAAAAACAATGTTGCTGATGTAACAGAATAGAAAGAAAGAAAGAAAAGTCAGACGGAACACTTAAGAAACATTGTTCTTTGAAGTCAAGATTTATAAGCACACTCCAGAATGTATCCTCTATCTGTTCGCCTTCCTCCCCCCTCTGTCCTTGTCCTGTATTCCGTCTTTCTTATGCTCCATCAGCCTCTTGTTACGGCTGGTGGAACCATGCAGGAGTATTGATTTCTCCCCTCCTCTCTTTGTTCTCGAGTGGAAAAAAGCAATCTATTACCCCAAAAAAGAGGGAAGCAGGTGGGAGCGTTTAGCCGAGCGCTACAGCTGTCACTCTCGATATTGTTTTCTTTGCCGTGCTTACAATGAGCGTATAGGCCATGGGCAGTGTGCGTGCTATACTCCAACAGGCTGCTGTGATCAGCAGAAATCATGCCTGTTGCAGCTAGCCGCTCAAAATATCATCCTAAATACTATCCCTACACTGCAGGTCACACCACTGAGACACTAAAGATGGCAGCTCTTGTTTATTTGATTTCACTTTTGGCCCTAACGTGTCTAGTGGCCGTTTAAGTCCTAGCAGGTGTCTGCAAGATGGATGATTGGTGTGTGCAATGATGGTGTGAGGTGTCAGGTGAGGGACTATGGAGCCTCCATTATGCAGTTGGATGTGTGGATATTGACCAGTGGGACTCTGGCCTTGCCGTTTCTGGACTAGAGCGCCAGAAGACGTAAACGAGAGGGGATGTGTGTTTGGGTTTTTCCTCCAGCACACAGATTGGCAGAGACAGCAGTAACTGCAGGAACGTGGAAGGAAATGGGTTTTTAATTAGCTTGGGAATACTCTCACTTGCTCTGCAATTACTAAAGAGGGAGAGAGTGAGAGGAGGGGATAAGAAAAGAGGTGGGGTCACTAGGTTAGATTGGAGGGGTCTCTCAATCATCACTGAGCTGTTTGCTTTTCGCCTTTTGAAACTGGCTGGGGGTTGTTGAAACTGCATAAATAAATGTTTTTTTTTTTTTTTTACTCTGTTTTGTTTCATGTTTGTTTTTTAACCCACAGAGATTGATTGCTTTCTGTCTACACCATCATCGTTGTTAAACAAAAAACAAAAAAAACTTATTTGCTTGCAAAAAGGCTTTTATTTACAGCCAGTCAAAACTCGCCCACTGGGTTGATACCCTCCCCACTGGTTCATCCTTTTTCAAATAACACAATTTAATTCAGTACTTCAAAAATGTCTCCATTTCCCAGGCTTGTGAATATGTAATTTTCAGTCATTTGTCACTATTGTGAATGTTGCTCTTGCTTACACACAGCAGTACTCATGCTTATGATTTTTGTTCCGCGCGTTAATTCTATAATGCTTTTAATACCAGCTTGACACGTTGTCGGCGAGGTACTGGAGGAAAGGGATGTATTTACACACGTATGACTAATTTGAATTGGACTATTGCAGACAGAATGCATAAAATGTCCGACCCAGTTGTAAATGTTATTCCGAAAACAAGGTTTTTTTTTGTTTTTGTGTGGATGCTTTGGAACAGGCAAATTGGATGAAATGAATGAGCTCAAGATGTGTTGCTCTAAACTTACCTGTAGCCATTACAGTAATTTCCTGTGTATTAGCCACATTGTGTATAAACTGCAGGACAGTGCTTTTATACAAGTTAAAAAAACAAAACCATATTAATATCATATTAACTGCCCCCACATATTAACCTCATAGCTGAATTTTTTTGCAAAATCAATGTATAAACCGCGGCTAAAAGATAGGAAATTACGGTATTCTAGCATTTCTAGTTGTCATCTAACCAAATACAAATTGTGTGTGGGGAGGCTTTGCTGAATAGAAAAGAAGTGTCTTGTTGCACCACACTTTGGATTGGCCCCCACTTTTCTGCCTCCCATAATAATGATCTATCCTCACATTTTGTGAGAGAAAGATGTTCTTGAGGGTTGAGAGGTAGGAAGAAGAGGGAGATCTAGCAGACATAACTGACAGTCTTTGTTGGATTAGCCCCCCTCCCATCCCATTCCTCCCCCATCCCCTCACCTTGCATCCCACCCACCGATAAAGGCCTCGTTTCACGTCAAATCTGCAGTAGACAGGTGGAACCGCGCTATTTTTAGGGCCCAAACGAAAGGGTGCACTTTCCAAGGTGGAGAAAGAGAAGAGGATTGCTGGGAAAGGATTTGCAGTCATTTTTTTTTACGATTATGGTTGAAATTTGAAAAAAAAAAAAAAAACTGTTGATATGCATACTAAAACAGAAAAATCATGAGGGGAAAGTACACCCACCAACAACCATCTCCATCACACTCAGAGCTCATTAAATAGCCATGTTTATGTTTAAAGCAGAACAAATGTTGTTCAGCCTCCTTCTCTTCCTCCTCCCCGATCCTCCTCTTGAGCAGATAAAAGCGCTCCTCTCTCCACCTCTCCCTGACTCCTTTTCCTGGGTCCCTTTACACCCCCCCTTAACAGCCACATGCCAGGGACAGTGACAGGTTAGACAGAGTAGGAAAGAAACAGGAGAGTTGTGGGGGTGGAGGGGGATTATTTAAGGGCACTGGTGCACTGGTGTGTAACTTCAGCATGACTGGACCTTACCACTGAACCTTCTGTCAGTGGTGTGTGTGTGGGGTGGGGGGGGGCGCGCAAAGGCTGCTGACCTTACAGTGGCATTACATTGAATAACAGTCCGGAAATAGACGCGAAAGAAAGAGCTAGAGAAAGATTGAGGAAAAGGGAGAGAATGAAAAAAGGAATGGAGGTCCTCTTAGACCTCTGAAAAACATTCTCACCCACCAGACAAACGGTGTAATTATGCCCAGAACTGATTGGAGCTCATTCATTTCAGTTTGCTTAAAGATGAGCATTTAAATTCTCACCTAAACTCTAGGAGGTGGATCTGCTTCCCTGTTTTTTGAGTGTTTTTGTGCAGTCATGTGTGAACTTGGGTGTACCTAAACCTTATGATGGATTTGCTCTCATTTTCTTTCTCTCTCTCTCTCTCTCTCCTCTCCTCTCTCTCTCTCTCTCTCTCTCTGTCCTCTCCTCACACACACACACCTCTTCCTATGTCCCCCTTTTCTTTCTTTCTCTCCTCTTTTCTCCTCTTCTCTTCTTTCCCTTCTCTTCTCTTCTCTTCTTTTCTTTTCTCTCATCTCTCTCTCTCTCTCTCTCTCTATCCACACACACACACCTTTCTTCCCATCTCTCTCCTTCTCCCTTCTTTCTTTTCTCCTCTCTTCTCTCTCTCTCTCTATCACACACACACAAACACACACCTCTTCCCATCTCTCCTTCTTTCTTTCTATACACACACACACACAAACACACACCTCTTCCCATCTCTCCTTTCTTTCTCCTCTTCTCTTTCTCTCTCTCTCTCTCTCTCTCTCTCTCTCTCTCTCTCTCTCTCTCTCTCTCTCTCTGTCCTCTCACACACACACACACACACACCTCTTCCTATGTCCCCTTCTTTCTTTCTCTTCTCTCTCTCTCTCTCTCTCTGTCCACACACACACAAACACACACCTCTTCCCATCTCTCCTTTCTTTCTCCTCTTCTCTTTCTCTCTCTCTCTCTCCTCTCTCTCTCTCTCTCTATCCACACCACACACACACAAACACACACCTCTTCCCATCTCCTTCTTTCTTTCTCCTCTTCCTCTTTCTCTCTCTCTCTCTCTCTCTCTCTCTCTCTCTCTCTCTCTCTCTCTATCCACACACACACAAACACACACCTCTTCCCATCTCTCCTTCTTTCTTTCTATACACACACACACACAAACACACACCTCTTCCCATCTCTCCTTTCTCTCTCTCTCTCTCTCCTCTCCTCTCTCTCCTCTCTCTCTCTCTCTCTGTCCTCTCTCACACACACACACCTCTTCCTATGTCCCCTTCTTTCTTTCTCCTCTTCTCTCTCTCTCTCTATACACACACAAACACACACCTCTTCCCATCTCTCCTTCTTTCTTTCTCCTCTTCTCTTTCTCTCTCTCTCTCTCCCTCTCTCTCTCTCTCTCTCTCTCTCTCTCTCTCTCTCTCTCTCTCTATCCACACACACACACACACACACACACCTCTTCCCATCTCTCCTTCTTTCTTTCTATATACACACACACACACACACACACCTCTTCCCATCTCTCCTTCTTTCTTTCTCCTCTTCTCTTCTTTCCCTTCTCTTCTCTTCTCTTCTTTTCTTTTCTCTCATCTCTCTCAGGTACCCATCGGGGATGGGCAGCGGTACAGATGCGTCTCCTCCATGAGCTGGTGTACGCCTCCCGTCGCATGGGCAACCCAGGCCTGTCCGTCAGACACCTGTCCTTCCTGCTGCAGACCATGCTGGACTTCCTGTCTGATCAAGGTCAGCTCCCCCGCCTGTCTTGTGTCGTCTCTCTCTCTCTCTCTCTCTCTCCACGTCTCTCACTTGTGCTCCCTCTCTTTCTCTCTTCCTTTCTCTCTTCCCTTCTCTACATCCACTCTATCTGCCACAGTATGAGTCCTTCTTGTTTACTTTAGGCACTTTAGTAATCAGGGAGAGGTACTACTATCACAATGGCAAGTATTGGTTGAAATGCCACTGCCCCACCTTTTATACAAACCCTAGTTGACTTATCAGCATGAATGACTGAAGAGCAAATCATATTTGTTGCAAGAGCTTTGGTAATATTTTTTCTGTTTCAAAGCCATTTTCATTAAATCATTTTCCTCTGAAGTGATCTCTTTTGACCCTGAGCAGAATATTTATTTTGTGATCAAAAGAGCTGTCCATTTGTTGCTGAAATAATTATTTTTGTCTCGCTTAGTTGAGGTGAGACAATGTCAAAACACATTTAGAATTTCTAGTGGAGGAAAACATACTACTACCGCTGTCAGTTGCATTTTCTGCTAAGTTACGAGTTAAACCATTTCTTTATTGGGCTGTTGTTCTAGATTTCCTCTCCGATTTTCTGTTGTGCAGGCCATCGACTCATGTCTGGAAGTCAGTTCTGCTCCTCATAACAGCTGGCTTTCGTTTTCCCCAAACAAACGCTATTTTTATGCCCCGGTAATTTCAGTGCTTATTGATCTGCAGCTCTGTGTGTTTGGCTCCATATCATAATGTGTGTGTGGACGGAGGGAAGGGGGTGGGGGGGGGTGCTTTTTGCCTGAGCCCCCCTCTCTATGCCGATCAATGCACTCTCGCTGACTTCTACCGCCAGCGCAACGCCGCGGTTGTTATCCTATCTTTTGCCGGCGTGTGCCAACACCGCGGCACAGCCCTGTCAGTGCAGGATGTTTGTTTATGCTCACGCTGCATTTTTTGTTTGTTTGTGTTGTCTCGCTCGTCACAACAGTGGATAAGATCCGGCTCATAAAGCGAAATCACTCCAAACCCAGTGCTCTTGCATCTGAAGAAAAGGGTCTGCGTCACTGGTGCCCTACCAGTCCTCTGAAAAACAAGAGGGATGGCGAACTTTACTACTGCCGCACACACACACACACACACACACACACACACACACACACCAGTCACTGCCAGCTGCATCAGCCACTAAACCCAACATTAGAGGGAGCATGCTAACATCAAAGACAGCGGTCTGCCAAATCAAGGCAAGTGTGTAACACTTTAGTTTAGTAACACTGTGGGACTGGACACCACTTAGTGCTCAGTCTAGCAGATGCTGATCACAGCAAGCGTCGGGGGCCCCATGGGACCAGCCCCAGTTGCTGAGGCAGAGGCACAGGCAGGGGAAGGCATGCAGTCCTTGCGTGAGAGGTGGCCTTCGGAACACGGAGCTCCGAGATGAGTTTGACCTCCACAGAAGGGCACAAGCTGGGTTGCGTGTTAAGGAGTGGAACGTGTGTGTGTGTGTGTGTCAGATTCTTGGTGTGCGTGTCTCTATCTCTGTGTGTGTATACTGCCCTGTTACTTTCCCTTTTGTGACTGACATGCACGCAAATGTACACATGCACTTTCACCTGCACGTGCTTCACAGGTGTTCTCTCTCTCACATGCACGAACAGGCACTTTCTCTCTCTGTCATGTGGAGAGGATGGGTTTTAAACTTTATAGATGATCATGTTCCAGGTCTGTCCTTCCCCGCCTGCTGTGCTCATTGATATGCTCTCATCCTCAGTGTGCTGTCAGGCAATTTTGTGCACACATATGACCACATGCACGCACACACAGACACACTGGCACTCATGTTTTCACCAATTTTCACTCTGCGTGCAGTGAGGTTCTTTCCTTCTCCTGCAGCGAATGTCCACCTCCTACCTGTAAGTGCCGTTTTCTTTTTGCCCATTCCAGTGCTTACCAAAAGACTGTTGGGACCAGCACCCTTCTATTTTTTGTTCTTGCGTAAGGCTGCTATCCACATGGATACAAGTCTGCACTTTCTTTCACCCCCTACTCAGCAGGGGGCATTTCTCTCTTCATGCCCACTGACTGCCCATAGTCCTGGACAGCTGCCCGTGTACACATGTGCAAGGAAGGTTGTCCAGGGTGCTTCTGCATGGCTCTTCACTCCCCTGTGATGCTACCAACACCGTTCAGCTGAAATCCTTTTCATGGCTTCCAATGAGCACTGATCTGAGTACATACAGTATATAACCCCTGCAGTGGGAAGTGGATGTAATTCCCCTCACCAGATATTCGCTCTCTTGACACCCGCAGAGCTGTTCCTAGATCAGAGAGTCCCAGCTTTTTTTTACAAGGCATCATCTCCCCACATGGTGATTAACGTCAGATACCTCGCTTGTCTAGACATGTGCCAGTGTTCCTCATGTATACACAATGAAGTCCTCTGAGACCTAATGCTGTAAACTAGCGCCTCAGGTTTATTGCGGATAGAGACGACGTAATAAGCGTTGACAGTTACTATGTAATATTAATTGACTGTCACACAACTTTACATGCACATGTTTTCTAAAGCTGTGCAGTACATGTCACATTCAATAGCGTTGTACTGTAGTTCAGAGCAGAAAGTTGTGCTTCTTGTGAAAGTTTCTTTTGTTTGGAGAAGTCAAAACATTGGCATTTCCTTGAGGTTTGCCAGGAAGAAAGCAACGACAATAGCAACGCTAGCCGCTGCAGGCCTTGTTCAAATACTAAGACAAAAAAAAAAACACCACATTTCAGAGCGAGAGAGAGAGAGAGAGAGAGAGAGAGAGAAATACATTTGGGAAGTATAATGAGAGCGGAAGAGAAAAGAATAAAGATAGAATCAATGAGGTGGAGAAAAATAATAAGGCCCCCTCAGAAAAAAAGACTGAGAGATAAAGAAGATGGCAGTGGACAGAGAGCGAGAGTAGGTAGAGGAGCCTGACTGTCATTAGTCTCTGTTTTAATGTCATCAGGCCGCAGCCAGAAGCTCTCTCTGGGTTTAGGGACAGGTTCCTTAAAAGCCTGTCTGAGGCAGAACCCCTCTGGGACCTCTGTCCAACCCCCCCTCAGGACCCGTGAAAGGGACTCACGCTGGGGTGTGTTATTCACTGCCTTTGGGGTCACTCTGGCCTCCGGTGGGAGAAGATGCTTTCATGAACCTGCCTGTAGTCCGAGACTGTGGTGCGATCCAATACAAGCTAATTATTGGCCTCTAGCCGCCTTGGACTCCCTGATCATGTGGTTACTGTTCCTCAGGGCTAGTACGTAAAGCAGTGGGGACAAGGTGAGGTTAGGGTGAGAAGGAGAGAGAAAGATGGAGAGGGAAAGATGGAGAGAGGGAGTTGCTGTTCTGCTCTGTGTTTAAAAATAACCTGCAGACATCTGTGAAGAATGAGAGCTGTTTCCCACTCGTCATTATGCAGTGCAGAATCAAAAAGTTTGTGGTTTGGCTTGTGTTGTGCAGACCTGAATAGCAAGACGTCAAGGGAGTGTGTGCATGTGTGTGTGTGTATGTGTAAGCGGTGTGTATTTTTGTTAGACACTCTGAAATAGGGAAAAAAGTGTAGTGTGAAAGCAGTTGTATGAAAGACCGGACGCCTTTGCTGCCAAATTTGGCAAAGTCCCAAACAGGATGAAGGCAAATATGTACCCTGCCATGGGAAATTATACAGTATTTCAAAACAGCTGGCCAGTGGAACCTAAAAGTCATAACTTTTGATGTTTGTCGCGTGCATCCTTGTCCACCTCCGCCTCTCGGCCGTCGGCCCCGGACAGACCTCAGCTTAATTAGGACCGTTGGTAGTTGGAGTGTCTGTGGCTGCTGTGGTCTGTATGAATGGAGGCCAAGGCAAAGAGGCTTTAGCGTGTGTTTGTATGCCAGAGGTGTATAGTGTTAGCAAGCAGCCTCTGGCACAG
>NC_063208.1:17959650-18044650 GCF_017589495.1 Alosa alosa | reverse complement strand
ACATTTTGAACGCCTGGGATGATGTTTGTTTGGTGCATAATATTTGGGGTTGTAGCTTCACTAGGGGTGGGTCTACCAAAGCATTTGTGTCTGCTCTGCATTTATGGGTTCTCAAATAGATCAAGAGTAAACAGCATGGAACATAAAGCGTCAGATTTGAGTGTGCTAGTGGTATGAATGTCCAATTAGCAGCTAGTGCAAGCACTGTAGAAATATTTTCCGTCAAATATATTAAACAAATAGCTCAATGTTTGGGATATGATTGGGATCGTTTGGAGATGTTTGAAGGTTGTGTGCCTCAGTATCACACTGATCAAACACTATATTTCATTAAATTTAATTCAGCCATTATGCAGTGTTTGGTATTTGTAGTTTTACTGTCCATCCAGCACAGACTTGATACTCTGCCCATAGCCCAGTATTATAGTATAGGAGGCACAATGCACACTTGCAGATCAGATACTGTGTGTGGAACGTACTAACCCAGACTCCAGTCATTGTCTATAAATCTATAGTTAGCATTGTTTTTAGTATAAATGTTTAGATATAAAGCTTTCTTGTAAGATTATTTGACTTAAAATAAGTCAAAATCTTCTTAAATTAAGACATAAAAAAAGTACATTTATCTGCCAGTGGATTAAGTAATTTTATCGTAATTGAAGAATCTTATATTAAATTAAGATACATTTACTTAATCCACTGGCAGATAACATAAAACATAAAACGACAAACTACAAACAATGCAGTTTTTTTTTATCTTTATCAGATTATAACACTTGGTTAAGATATCATTTTTTGCAGTGCAGAGAGGACAACACTTTAGATCACTGTTACACTAACAGTAAGTAGTGCCTATCACAGCATCCCTCGCGCAACATTAGGACTCTCAGATCACGTCATGGTTCACTTGATCCCCGCATACAGGCAGAACCTGAAAATGTCTAAACCTGTTGTGAACAGGAGAGCAGTGGACAAGCGAGGCTGTGGAGGTTCTGCAGGCATGTCTGGACTGCGATGACTGGGAGATTTCAAGTTCAAGTTCAAGTTTATTATCATGTAATCAAATATGCATTAATCAGCATTGAAATTCCTTGTGCTCAAGTGTCCATTCAACCTCAAGAATAAATTAAAAAAATACTATAAAAAATAGGATGGAGAGAGAAGGAGGAAGAGGGTTAAACAAAATCCAAAAAACACTAAGTGCCATTATGTGGGGATTTCCAAGGACGGTTCAGCATCCTGGTGACTTGCGGGTAGAAACTATCCCTGTATCTGCTGGTACAGGTCCTTATGCTCTTGTATCGTCTGAAGGCAGGAGGGTGAAATGACAGTGGCTGGGATGACTGGGGTCAGAAACTATACGCTTGGCCTTTCTTCTTCAGTGCTGGCTGTAGAGGTCCTGGATGGATGGTAACTCAGTCCTTGTAATGCGCTGTGCTGATCTGACAACTCTTTGTAGTGATTTTCGATCCTGGGCAGTGCTGTTACCATACCATGTTGTTATGCCACCAGTCAGAATGCTCTCTATTGCACAGTGGCAAAAGTTGGTATTTTTAAGACAGAGAGATCTTAAAGGAATTATCCGGAGTAAAATGCACTTTAGATCGATTTACGGATGATTGGGAGTACATACGTTGAGTTGACATCCAAATCATGTCATTCGGATGTGTTTTGAGAAAGTTCGATGTTACCGTTTTTAGTCAAAGCTCGTTAGCGTGGAAGTGAGAAGGGCATATTATTTCGCGCTACAAAAGCGCTATTTTTATACCTCTTCTACAGTTCCAAACAACATTACACTTACGTGGTAGTGAGTAGAGGGTCCCTAAAGCCAAACCGAAGTATTCCGAGGTCTTTATGTGGTCGGATAGAGAGTCCAGAATGAATTTCATCAAGCCAGTACCTTTCCGGAAATGTTGCCATCTTTGCTGCCATCTTTAGGGGAGTCCGTAGGAGTCGATTGCCAAGTGTGCTCTGGAAATTCACAATTTCGTCGCCGTTTAAAAAAAAAAAAAAAAAAAAAAAAAAAAAAATAGTCCAGTCCATACAACTTCATTTCAATTTCAAAAGAAATACTGGATTTTTTTTTTTTTTTAAACGGCGACGAAATTGTGAATTTGAAAGTCTGCCTACAGGAGAGAGATTGACAGTCTGTTAACCTGGTGCAGTGACCACAATCTAGAGCTAAATGCTGCCTAAACTGTGGAGATAGTTGTGGACTTCAGGAGGAACTCCGCCTCACTAGCCCCCATCATACACCACGACTCCCCAGTGAACAATGTGGAGTTCTTCCGCTTCCTGGGAACAGTCATCTCGCATGATCTGAAGTGGGAGCATAACACCTGCTCCCTCATCAGATAAAAGCACACCAGAGGATGTACTTCTTGTGGCAGTTGAGGAAATTCAACCTGCCAAAGTCGATGATTGTGCACTTCTACTCTACCATCATAGAATCCATCCTCACTTCCTCCATCTCCATCTAGTATGCTGCTGCCACTGCCAAGGACAGGGGATGACTGTAGCGCATCATTTGCTCTGCTGAGAGAGTGATTGGCTGCAACCTGCCTTCTCTCCAAAGTCTGTAAACCTCCAGGACTCTGAGGCGGGCAGGAAAGATTGCTGCAGACCCCTCCCACCCTTGACACAGTCTTTTTGAGACACTCCCCTCTGGCAGGAGGCTGCGGTCCATCATGACCAGGTCCTCATGCCACAAAAACAATTTCCACAATTGGTCTCCTCAACAAAACATAGCCCCCTTTCTGCATAGTGTTTTTGTACTTGCATCTGCACTTTGTCATATTTGGATATATATATATATATATATATATATATATATATATATATATATATATATATATATATATATATATATATATATATATATATATATATTTATTATTATTATTATTATTATTATTATTATTATTATTATTCTATTTAAATACTTATGTCAAGTCAACTTTATTTATATAGCGCATTTCATACACAGAGGTCATTCAATGTGCTTTACATAAACAAAAGCAAACAGTAATAGCAAACTAGAAATGCAATTCCGAGGAATTACACGAGGGGATGCAATCTGCTGGTTAGGGTGTTGGTGGGGCTGTTGACCTTGTGATACCTGCAAAGGTGCTTTTGGAGTAACCAAATTTGAATCTTGTGTGACATGGCATTCTTGAGATATAACACTCAAGGTGTTTTTGACCTTGACATTTGACCTTCAACCTCCAACATCAACTCACTTCATCTTTTTGAATCCATAAAAACACTCGTATCAAATTTGAAGCATGTACGTCAAGCCGTTCTGGAGATATAATGCTGAATGCATGAGATATGACTGGGACTTTTGTTTTGACACACAGGAAACACTTTAACAGGATGTGTAGTTCAGGTAGAGCTAGATTGTATGCTTAGAGGCTGAGACAGTTGAATTCCTCACAGGTGACACCTGTGCCAGTGTTCTGATTAGCCTGGGAACTGCTCTGAGAACTACTTAACGAAAGCAGCTGGCTCTATTATGACATCACAGCCCCCATTCAAGTCTATGGGGAAAAATACACTTTTAATTACAAATATCTCAAAAAAGTATAAACTTCTCAAAAATGAAAAACTGATGGGGACGGTAAAGCCTTGGAAGATCTACGGAACGGTGTTTGAACCAAATTTGTACGTTAAGCGGTTTGGGCTGAATAGCGCGCACAAAAAGGTAAAAAGAAAAATAATAATAACTAGAAAACGCAATTCCAGGGAATTACCAGTGCATGAAAATGCAAAACATATGGTGTGAAATATATTGTTAAAACAGATGATGTGCTAATTGGCAACCAACATGATGAGGTTTAATATAGTTCAAATGACTGAACTAGGTAGATGAGGTTTAATATAGTTGGAATGACCTGAACAGTTAAATAGGTGGATAGTTTATATAGTTAAATGATTTGCTTAAGGTTTAATATAGTTGGAATGATTGAACGGTTAAATAGGTGGATAATTTAAATAGTTAAATTATTTAGGTAGTTATGCTACTATGTTATCAAAGATAATAATGTTAACCAAGTTTTTTTGTTAAAAATGTTAATTAGCATGCTAGCATGCTACTTAGCTAACTTAGCTAATCATTTTTAACAGTTTTGCTAAAAATGCTAACTAGCATGCTAACACGCTAGCATGCTAACCACGTTACTTAGCTAACTTAGCTAATCATTTTTAACAGTTTTGCTAAAAATGTTAACTAGCATGCTAACATGTTAGCATGCTAACTATGCTAACCATGTTACTTAGCTAACTTGGCTAATCATTTTTAGCAGTTTTGTTAAAAATCTTAACAATGTTAGCAATCTTAACATCTTTAACCATGCTAACTAGCTAAAGTGGGTAGGAGTCATAGTTGATGACAAGTAACAGTTACAATGGCTGAACAGTTAAAAAGGTCAGCAGTTTAAAAGGTTAAATTGTTTAACAGTGAAATATTGTAGTGAGGACTTTTATTTTGAAACAGTTTTTGGCAGAGGAAGCAGTTGAACAGGATGTGTAGTCTTAATAGGGCCAGTTTGTATGCTTAAAGCCTGAGACTGGCAGTTGATCCAGGTGGCCCGAACACCTGCCATAGGATTCTAATTGCTTCTTATTAGAAGAACAGTACAGTGCATTTTCATGCACTGTAATAAGAAGAAGCCTAGGAAGAACAGTACAGTGCATTTTCATGCACTGTAATAAAATGCCTTGGAATAACAGTACAGTGCATTTTCATGCACTGTAATAAGAAGCCTAGGAAGAACAGTACAGTGCATTTTCATGCACTGTAATAATAATAAGTTTTCGGATTTCAATAGAGGGGATGCATCCCCTCTAATAAAAGCATAGAAGGGCAATAGTCAAAAACTAGTTTAAAAAGTAAAGCTCATAATAAAAAAGAAAACATAAAACGCACAGGGTAAAATCATTTAAAAATAAAGAATAATGAAAAAGACAAAATAAGACACAAGGTAGAATAATTTAAAGGCAGATTCAGAATTCATAACTCAGTACAGTTAGCAGAAGGCATCTGAGAACAATTTGGTCTCAAGTCTAGATTAAAAACTGGCTACAGTTGAGGCCTTTTTGATGTCTTCCGAAAGTTGGTTCTGGAGCTGAACCGCATAACAGCTAAAGCAGCTAAACATGCTTCACCATGTTTAGTTTTAACAGCAGGTTTTACTAACTGATTTTTCTCCTGAGACCTGAGGGGTCGAGAAGGTGTGTACTGCTGAAGCATGTCTGATAGGTATTTAGGTCCTGCTCCATTTACTAATTTATATACAAGCAGTAGTGCTTTAAAGTAAATTCTGTGACTTACTGGAAGCCAGTGTAGGGACTTGGGGCTGCTGCATTTTGTATCACCTGAAGCTGTTTGATAGTCTTTTTAGGAAGGTCTGTGAAAAGCCCATTGCAGTAATCAACCCTGCTGGAGATGCATGAATGAGTTTTTCTAAAGTTTTAAATATATCTGAGGTGGTTAAAAGCCGATTTTATTATTGCTTTTATGTGGCTGTTGAAATTTAGGTCACTGTCAATTAATACACCAAAGTTTTTAACAGTATCCTTTGCTTTCAACCCTTTTGTGTCAAGGACACACAAATATAATTACCAAATATAATTATTTCAGTTTTGTCTTTTTCAATACACTGACAAAGAGTACAGAGCGATTTGGCGACAGAGCTAAGTAAATTTGTGTGTCATCTGCATAGCTATGATATGAAATCAATTTATTTTGGAAGTGGGAGCATATAGAGGTTGAATAATAGTGGCCCCAGGATCAACCCCTGGGGAACACCACAGGTGTGTGTGTGTCTTGCACCATTTCACTAAGTCAAATTCCTTGTTCTTTCTTTTTCATGTGGAAAAAGAAAAAAGAAATGGCAATAAAATGATCCTGATTCTGATTTAAAGGGAGATGAGCTTGCATCTCTAGTCATCTAGGCTGTCTACTGCAGAGTTGCTTTCCCTGTGCAGAAAATGAACTTGAGTCCACAAAGGATATGAGGCCACTATTAGATAGTCAAGGTTGTGTGTGTGTGTGTGTGTGTGTGTGTGTGTGTGGGTAATAATTTATCCTACCAATCTAGGGAAAAAATAAACAAAGCAACAGACAAATTGCAAAAGCCCCAAAGCCATCGCTCTTTGTTTACACTTCAGTAAGATCAAAATTCTAGTCAAATGTATCCATTCCCCTTTCCTTTTTTTTTTTTTAAAGTGCACTTCCGTGGACATCATTTATTTTCATAACACAGACGCATGCAGGCCGGTGTCATGTTCTCTCTCAGGTTCCCATTAGTAATGTGAAAAGGGGTCGCGCTCTTGCCAAGCTTCTCCGAGGACAGGCGATGTGAGCTTTCAATTGATTAAGGTGTTTTTAATCTAATGGTCCCTAGCCTTATCTCCTCGCCTCACTGAAAATGACCCTTTTCATGAAAAAATTAGTTTTTTTTTTTTTTCTGGGCAGGTGTGCGTGCTGTGGTTTTTCAACTGGGTTTAAAAAGGGAGAAAAAAAAACAGGGATAGAAGGTGAGAGAAATGATAGAATGACATGGAGGAGGAAGAAAGAGAGAGATGGGGAAGAAAGACAAAGTGTTTTAATGAACGTGTCTGTGGAGCGAGCGTCTCTCGTTATCAATCAACCCCTATGCAGATGGTTTTGTTTTGTTTGGATTTGCAAATTCCACGTTGCCCACATTACTTGTAGCTTGGGTCGTTTAGAGATTTCTCTGTTGCCTTGGGTGTCAGAAGAAGAACCTGATATGCATCTCATTTCAACAATAATCAAGGAGAAGGAAACCCAGAGGCTCCCCTGAGCAGCATATTTAAGCCACAACAAAGCACTCAAAAAAGAAAATAAGCCTGACTACCTGACGTACACCACACTCAGGCTTTCTATAAAATATTTGTTTCTTCATAACTTCTTCCGGTATGTTGACCTGTGTCTGCCTCTTTTAATACATACTTGCTTAATAAACCCCCCACACACACATACACATACACATCCCCCCAAAGCTCTCCAACAACCACCACTCCACTTACTTGTCATCTTCACCTCCCACAGTCGCCTCCTCTCTCTTGGGGCTGAAGGCTCCAGTGGGGAGCCAGTTCATTAGCCCCCAGGGGGGGAAGGCCTGTTATATAACCCTTTGCCACTGGCTGGCATTCATAACAACAGTATCTTCATGTGCTGCCACCTAAGACTTGTACAGCTATTTGTT
This sequence comes from Alosa alosa, assembly GCF_017589495.1. Taxonomy (NCBI): domain Eukaryota; kingdom Metazoa; phylum Chordata; class Actinopteri; order Clupeiformes; family Clupeidae; genus Alosa; species Alosa alosa. The sequence goes on along the minus strand of NC_063208.1, from coordinate 18,037,418 downwards.
TTTTTTCTCCTTTTGAAGGCATTTCTCCAAGAGACCTTATATGCCGTTTTGTTCCCATTCCATCTCTGTGAAGGAATAGGCCATATCTTTTTCTTTCTTCATGTAAGTAATAAAGGTAATCTAGCCACAGGTGTAGGGTTCCCTGTTGTGTGGCAGGGATATGAAAATAAAAGATTGACAGGTTATTTAGTCTCTATGGCAATATGCTGCTGAAGAGTGTGCCCCAAGGCTAGGGCCTACGCATAGAATACTGGCTACTCATACATTGAATTAGTGTTCCTGAAGGGCCCCCTAGACAAGGTTCAGGTATTCAGAACTGAGGAAGTCTGCGGAGAGTAGGACTTTGTTACACCATGCTTATGATTCCTGTTTCGGCTAGGAGCCTGTCTCACCAGACATCTCCTTAAGCAATTTCATCAGCAGTTTTGTCATGATTATATTATTCAATATATCTAATCTGTTGGGGTTTTTATTTGTATATGTGCAGGAAGTAGACTTATTGCAAAATGTTGGACTAAACTTGGTAGCTGAAGCCATTTCTGTAGTCACCAGCTACCGGCAACTGTTACTGATTCAGACATACTAAAGTACTGAAAAAAAGGACCGTTTGATACTGGTACCAATATTGTTTCAGTGAATTGATGACCTGTTGTCATTACTCTGGTGGCATCTGCTTGTATTTACCTTGTATCCTGCACTAGTATGGAGTTGATTTATGTTATAACAGGCTAATTCATACATTATCATTCATTTCTGCTAACTAATAATGATTAGGTCCTGGAATTTGACACGTGACATGATACTTGGCAAAATGTCCTCTCTGACAGCATGTCTAGTGAAATCTGTTGCTTGTGTTTTGTTTTTATTTTTATTTTCCTCTGAGATGGGCATTGATTCTGTATTTGCGCTGTGGCATCTGATAGTCGTCCTTCAGCTGCTCGGCATTGAAGGACTCTCTTTAGCCATGCAGTGACTCGTCCCAATCGAATGCATCGACTTTCTTGGGGATCATTTGAAATTAGGAGTGGCAGCTTGAAGTCTCTCTCCATCTTCTGCTGTCTCTGGTCTTTTCTTCTCTTCGCCCACTGGTTTTAGCTGTGCATAAACATTCAGAAGGAATTTGGACGGCTTAAACTTTTCCTTTCATCACACAGCTTAGCTGTAGTATTTCCTTTGAGTTTGTTGCGTTTCTTTTGACTTAAATCACCTCATGTGGTGTGTCTTTGATGTGTTTTTTTTCCCCTGTGATCAAATCAGATCAGCCAATCAACCCCAAGTGATGGTTGCCTATGTATGTTTCTCTCTCTATTTCCACTTTCTCACTCTCTGTCCATCTCTCTCTCTCTCTCTCTCCTGTCTTTCCCCCCAGCAGCTAAAAGGTATAAGTCAGGAAGATCAGTTTGTTATGCAAGAGGTAGGAGGGGGGGGGTTAGCTCATGAGTGATGACACAGCTGAGGCCATAAACACTCTTTTATAGATTCGGCCATAAAGCACAGGGGCAGGTTCCTCACCTGAAGGCCCGGCCCAGAAACCGCTCCCCTCACTGGCCAAATGCTAGACGCTGATCTACAAGCACGGGGCCTCGTTAAATTTACACCACACACCCCCCAACTTATTAACCTTCCTGGTTGGTGCTGTCAGTCAACATTTATTTGTTTGTCGAATCTTGGGAGGTCTTGTTTTAATGTCTGCAGTATTCATATCATTACGGACATTAAGGCCATTTTTTTGCCATTAAAAGGCAAAGGCTTCTCTTGAGAAAAGGCATTTGTTCTAAGGTGTTTACTAATGGATTCCCACCTCTGATTTTACTTCAGAAATGACATTAAACACACAGGATGTGTTCTAAAGGTAGTCTGCAATCAAAGAATAACATTGTTTTCCCTCATCTTTTCTTTCTCATTTGTCCATTCACAGAAAAGAAAGAAGTGACCCAGAGTCTGGAGAACTACACCTCTAAGTGCCCAGGTGGGATGGAGGTGATCACTCTGCCTGATGGCATGAAGCTGCCCCCGGTGCCCTTCACCAAGCTGCCCATCGTCAGGTCTGTTGGCAGTACGAGCTGGCCTCTCCAGGCCCTGGCTTCCACTTGGTCATTGTTTTTGAATGAATATGTTTGCTGTTTATATACATAGTGCTGGTTTCATGTACATGGATTAAGCCCTGGATTAAAGGAATTATCCGGAGTAAAATGCACTTTAGATCAATTTACGGATGATTGGGACTACATACGTTGAGTTGACATCCAAATCATGTCATTCGGATGTGTTTTGAGAAAGTTCGATGTTACAGTTTTTAGTCAGAACTCGTTAGCCTGGAAGTGACGCGGGCATGTCATTACACTTACATGGTAGTGAGTAGAGGGTCCCTAGGAGTCGATTGCTGAGTGTGGAGTAACACGCTCTGGAAATTCACAATTTCGTCGCCGTTTTTAAAAAAATAAAAAAAAACATAGTCCAGTCCATACAACTTCATTTCAATTTGAAAAGAAATACTGGACTATGTTAAAAAAAAAACGCGGCGACGAAATTTTGAATTTCAGCGCCTCCACACACTCAGCAATCGACTCTACGGACTTTCCCCTGAAGATGGCAGCAAAGATTGCAACATTTCGAAAGGTACTGGCTTGATGAAATTCATTCTGGACTCTCATCCGACCACATAAAGACCTCGGGATACTTGGTTTGGCTTTAGGGACCCTCTACTCACTACCACGTAAGTGTAATGTTGTTAGGAACTGTAGAAGAGGTATAAAAACAGCGTTTTGTAGCGGCAAAATGACATGCCCGCGTCACTTCCAGGCTAACGAGTTTTGACTAAAAACGGTAACATTGAACTTTCTCAAAACACATCCGAATGACATGATTTGGATGTCAACTCAACGTATGTACTCCCCGATCATCCGAAATTGATCTAAAGTGCATTTTACTCGGATTCTTTGAACCTAGACAATGAAAACCTCAATGAAAATCTCCATTTTTAGTCTAGGCCTAGGCTTAATTCACGTATAGGAAGCTGGCTGAGTGTGTTTTATAGACTACAGACATACTGTAAGTCTCTGATGGAATGAAGCTGGGTATAGAGAGAAAGTGGTAAGTTTCATGTTTAAAACTATACTCTTACAAGGCTCAACTGAAGTTGAGTTCAGTTGAATTATTGTTGAGATTACAACAGCAAAGATATGTTTACATTTTTAGTAGAAGTCTACTGTAATGATTTACACTAGCATCCTGGTCCCACATTTGAGACTAATTTGTTTCTGAGCAGTAATCACACTATTCACTGAAGTGTCTATTTCTGTGTATAGTTATCATTTAAAGCAAAACTCATGATGTTTTTCCCTATTCTGTGTGCTAAACCCTTCGTGTGATGAAGGAAGGTGATAATGATTTGCTCATAATTGGAAAGCTTTGCTATTAGCCTGGAGTGCATAGTGAATTAAATAGAGAGAACTTTCAAGCGCTAATGCCTTTTCATAAAGATTGGGTAGGATGATTTAAGGCTAATTCATAAAAAAAAAAAAAAAAAATCTTCTTTGGGTCCCTCCTAGATGCAAAACCAGAAAGAAACCATCTGTCTACCTGTGTCAGGCATTAGAAGGGGGATATGTATGAGGGCTGCATAAATGGGATTAAAAAACAAAACAAAAAAAAATAAAATCAAGGCTAAATACATTTTTTGTTTGTTTGTTTGTTTTGAGGAATTCATGTGTATGAGCCTCATGTGGTTATGTGTTGTTGCTAAAGCAAATTAGGGTGCCCAGGTGGGCTTATCAGCTGCAACATATTCAGTTCAGATTTGTTAACAGCTCAGTCAACAATGCAGTGTTGTAAAAAAGAAAATAAATTGGGGTGTTTTTATTTTACAAATTTAGAGAGCCTGAAAATAAATCCCTATTGGCTTTGTGCACAATTAAATATGTTTTGAAGTGTATAATGGGAATCTTTGTTAAAGATTTGTGTGCAAAAATCCGCATAAACACTAGGTAACACAATGTGATATTGGTTGACTTCAAGCCACAGTCTCCAATTCAGAGACGATACAGAGCACACTCTCTGTCCTCCTTACCCCTGGGTCCTGCTCCCTCTGACCCGCCTTACTAGACCCTGTCTCTCTCTCTCTCTCTCTCTCTCTCTCTCTCTCTCTCTCTCTTTCTCTTTCTCTTTCTCTTTCTCTCTCTCTCTCTCTCTCTATCCACCCCTTTGTGCCTCATCAGCAACTCTGCTATAGTCTAACCTGCTACTGCCGCCATCATTGTCTCAAACGTCTAATCAGTGGCCCTCCCACGCCAGTGCTCCTCCAGGCCTCTCCCAGCTGTGTGTGGGAGCCAAGAGGCTGAGTGCTTTCTTGCTGGGTCACTGCAGCATGGGGATATAATGTATTTTGGGGCTGGTTTTAGTGCAATAAAGTGTGATGGTTATATAAATGGCATTGTTATTGTTATTATTAACTGTCATCAGAATAATGTTGAGCACAGAGAGAGCAAAGATCAGGTCAAACACAAGTTGCCATTTTCCGTCATGATTGTTGCTCCAAATCGATCAAGTCTTGTCAGTTGAATCAAGTTGAAGGAGAGTATATTCCTATCAAGGACTTTGAAGAAGTTACCACAGCAGTTACTGGTCTTTTTACCACACATTCAATCGTAACACTGAAATTATTGAACTTGTATCTCTTTCTAATGTAGTTATGACGTAAATGCTTTGATAAACATCAGTAGTCGGAATTCCATACTGCAAGTAAAAGAATGTGATGCTGATTGACCTCTTAATTTCAGTGCCAATTAGCATTTAATTTCACTGCTAAACGTCCTGACCCCTCTGTGCTCTTCCAGGTCTGTGAAGCTGCTGAACTTGCCGGTCAGCCTGCGGCCCCACAAAGTGAAGGCCCTATTGGGCCAAAGCCTGTCCAGCAAGAGCCCCTTCATCTACTCACCCATCGCCATGCACAACCGCGGAGACGAGCGTAACAAGAAGATCGGTAGGTGGACAAGGCCTATGACCTGTGTGATGTAGCCATTGTAAAGCATTGTAATGTTACTCGTATGAAAAAGCATATTTGTGCCTTTATCACTTACGTTTGCTGCTCTCCAGTACTGTAGATGGGGTGCTCAGTGGTCTCCGAGATCATTCACATCCAAACTTTAAAGGGACACCAGGCAAGCCTGATGCTTTTTCTCTACGAAACTCCCCCTCGCTCGGTCTGAAGCTCTTTTCCTTTTCTTTGCGTCTTCCGTCAAGGGTTTTCGCTGCTTCTTTGCCGGCTCTGCCATTATACACACGTTTGCAACAATCTCTAGCGTCTTGTTAGCCTGCCTCTGTGCTGTAAACTGATCCTGCTTCGGTCGGCAGGTAGGATACACCGAACTTGCAAGTGGGATATTCTTCCTACAGGCAGTAGGGGCGGGCAAGAGAGCCTTCATTTGCCCCGTAATGAGTCATTTAACCATATACCGACTTACGAAGATGATCAATTAACACGAAAACGTTGCCTGGTGTCCCTTTAACAGTTGACTTGAACACAGTGGTCACAAAGACCAGTCCTGGCATGCTGCAATAGTTGAGAAGAAAGACCGTTTACACTCATTTCAACAGTGCCTGCTTCACCCTCGTGAACAAATGATCCACTCAGCTGAACTTGAACTCAACTTGACCTCGATGCCACTCTCGCTCAAGAAATACTCCTTAGAGGTCTCTCTCAAAGGCATGTGAGACATTCCCTTTGTCACAGGGGTGTCTCACATGTCCCGCTACAAGGATGAAAATGGCCTCGGGTGCCTCAAGATTGAGATTCAGGGGTCACAAGACAAGATTATTACCTCATCTGCCTCCAAAACATGAATACATCTAACAGGGTCTTATCAGAGTTGTTAAAGGTAACTGCCATGCATTGCACATATAGGAAATGCGTAGGATTGTGCAAATAAAAAGTATGAAGACGTTCATTCATATATTTCCTCTACTCTTTTTTTTTTTTTTTTTTTTTTAGCATCTAGTCATTTTCTTTGAATTAGTGAGCCTGAGCACGCTCTGCTAGTACCGTGATTGAGCTGTGGTTTTGCATATGGGAGCTCTCAGACACAAGGGTCTCTCTGGGACTTGTTTGGGAGCCAAATTTCCTCTAATCTCATTGGACTTGGAGGGCCCTCCAAGCCTGGCAGTGCTCGCGCCGGACCAAACGTGACAGATGGCCTTCTCGGTGTGAGCTCGCCCCGACTTGTGTAGAGGAATGAGCAAGAGCGGCATATGAACTCGCTGCGCTCCAACTTCTCGCTCCCCATGCCAAGTCAAACTGGCTTCGCCACAACGGCGGCCGCTAATAGATTAATTTTTCTAACCTGATTGAGCAGAATTGGCTGGTTGGTATTCTGCCACTTCGCTCAAAATTATGTTGGCCCCTGTGGAATGTTAAGTCCACGTACACAAAGTGAACATTCTTGTTTTCCAAAATCGCAACGTTAGAAAATTAGTAATGGATGTTATGAATACTTCATTTATTTTTTTTTTACTTTGTTTTGCTGCCTTTTTCACCCATTGCCCACAGCGTGACACAACGTAATGGTTGTACATGGAAATCTCATTTTCTGTGCACTTTCAAAAGATAGGGAATGGAGTGATGTTTGCGCTGTCTTAGGTAGGGATGCACGATATATCGGCGGCCGATATATTATTAGCCGATAAGTGAAAAATTTAAATATTATTATCGGTCCAATAACAGAATTCTGGCCGATAATTTGCGCCTATAATAATAGGCCTACGTAAGGTCCTCTGGCTACACTGAGCTAGCCTACTTGAGCTTGGTTGGCTATACTTTTTCCTCAATATAATGTCAGCGGTGTGAATGTATTTCACCACTCTAACAAAATCTGTGGATATGCGTTCATTTGGGAATCTGTGCATCTCAAAATCCTCTCGTGAATGATCCGCCATTTAGCCGTCTTTTTGCTGGTGTGTTTGCACTTTACGGCTGGTCGGGAAACAAATAAACAAACTTCGTTAGTGGGGCCGAGTACATAAGTAGGCCTAGTTCTAAGTTGTGTTTTAGTATTATATATGCATTACTTTAGCTTGGGTTTTGTATTATTACCTAGAAATATGCTAATCATTCGTGCTTCAGTTCCAGACTGGTCATCATAATAAGTTATTAAAACCTTCGGGGCTAGCGCCTTTCATTTCTGCTGCAGCAGGTTGTGCGCAACAGAGTAGACGGACATAAGATACAGTCTGAGGAGTTGCAGCTTTATTCAGTTACCTGCAGTTGAAACTTAAACCTAAGTTTCCCTCACAAACTCTGATTTGGTCGCTATACTGTAGCTTATTCCAAGCTGAGCCGTTTATGAGCGTTTAAATGAAAATGATTCAAACTCTCTAGCCACTCACTCGCAATTCACTGACGTCAGGTTCACTTAAATGAGCCACACATACTAGGCTACTGTTATGTTGTTGACTGCCGTACTATTGAGGACTATTATGAGTTCTGTCCATCATTTGGTGGTAGGTAAAATTACTGTAATAGAATTATGCTTATTAAATGCTTTCCCCAAATCACTTTTCACAATTTTGTTCCAATAGTAATATTATCGGTTATCGTATCGGTATCGGCCACAACAAACCAATAAATATCGATTATCGTTATCGGCCCTAAAATTCCATATCGGTGCATCTCTAATCTTATGCTCTTCGTTTTGAGAAATCTCAGGCCCTTAAGTAACCATGAAGACCTTTATGTAATCTCTGCTTGTATATTTTTTTAATTAAGATTTATTTCCCTTTACATTTACCCACTGTTGCAGCCCTTCTCCTTATTTACATACTGGCCTGCCATTGTGAGCTGTCAAAGTGAAATACAATAAGATGTCACTGCTCTTTGATTCATCCAAGCAATATTGCCTCTTCCGCCCTGCAAGATGGACCATTGTGTTTCAAGTCGCAAAACAAACAAGTCTGGTGCAGTCTGGGGAAAATGAGAGGGAATATCTATTAAGCGGAGGAATTGAGACCATAATATTTTAAATTATTCAGAGGGAATTTTTATTTTATTGTGGTATCGGCTCCCACACACACACACACACACACACACACACACACACACACACACACACACACAATCACACAGCCACATACTCACACATGCACACATACACACCCAAACACATACATTCCTTCTATGGCCTTGTCTTTTCTTGACTCTCAAGCTAAAGAAGGCTCGTTATCTCCTCCACCTCCTATTTTTTCTCTCTTTCTCCCCTCTCTCTCTTTCTGTCTTTCTCTCTCCATGAATTTCTGGATTAATCTCTGTGCGATGATGTATTCCCTGGGTGCTGTGACGTGCGGTGGGATTTGTCATTCCGCCGGCGGGCAGTGGGGTTTCGGCGGTGAGGGTGAGGACTGCCGGCTGGCCCCAAGGCTGCCTGCCGGTGAGTCACTCCCGCTCCCACTCGCTGACACAAAATCTTTCCGGCCAATGAGGGATGGCGCTTCCCCGTCGCCCGGCGACGTCCATTTGAATATTTTATGTGTGTCTGCGCGACGTGCCACTGTCAAGGAGTGCTCTAAATTTGGGAACCAGGAGTGTTTGCTGCCAAAAGTTAACAAGGGACAGGGTAAACACGTTGTGTGATTTAGTGTGTGTGTGTGTGTGTGTGTGTGTGTGTGTGTGTTTTGTGCAGGGAGTTTGAGTCAGTTTGAGTTGATGGGCGGTAAACTGTTCATTCTGAGACAGCCTACAGTTGGCGGTATAGTTCATCCTCAGCATAATTCGGGCGGTGGTAGTGTAGTGGTTAAGGAGCTGGGCTAACGTGCAGTAGCCTGAAAGTTGTCGGTTCAATTCCCGGCTTCCACCGTTGTGCCCTTGAGCAAGGCACTTAACCCCAAGTTGCTCCGGGGACAATGTGATCCCTTGTAATATAGCTGACATATGTAAGTCACTTTGGTCAAAAAGTGTCTGCTAAATGTAATGTAATGTAATTCACTTATCAAGTAATGTCCCATCCATAAAGGACACTTTCGTCTAGACGCATTGTCATGAATAACACGCATGGGTGCCTCTACTTTCTGAAGTTAAATCAGGACATTTATCTAACTATTTATATCTATTTCAGAACTAGTTAAAGCGGAAAATGACAAAACTCGTAGATGATGTAGTCATTGCAGACACAGAACCAAAATGCAGAAATGCTCATTAGGTGAGTGATCTCATATGCGCTCCATTACAGCTCGTCTGCACTCCAGGGAAAGCTGCGGCTCTGTAGATTTACAATTTCTGTGTGTCCTGACCTTTCCTCTCTCCCTGCAATGTCACACACCTTCATCCTAGCAGGTAGAACCTTAACCTAATTGACTGGATGTACCCTGTTGTCCCCCAATACACACACACACACACACACTCTCACACACAGAGAGACACACATACACACAGAGACAGAGACACACACACACACACACACACACACACACAGAGACACACGCACACAGACACACATGCTAGTCCAAGGAAGCACACAGTGTGTGTGTGCATGTGTTCCGGTGCTAATCTGAGCCCTGCCTGTGCATACATTAGCACGGCGTGTATGCCAGTTCTTAGTGTGCACAAGACCGGCATCAGTGTGGCAGAGCTGTGACGACACATATGTAGAGGTGTCAGTAGCAATATGTAGGGGAATGGGTAGCAATTAGCGGTCTTGCTTCTCTCTCTCTCTCTCTCTCTCTCTCTCTCTCTCTCTCTCTCTCTCTACCTCTCTCTCTCTCTACCTCTCTCTCTCTCTCTCTACCTCTCTCTCTCTCTCTACCTCTCTCTCTCTCACTCCCTCTGTTGTGCACCCTCGGCCCAATCGTACCTGGATGTGTAGAGTGTGGAGGCTAATAGGATGCGTCTGCTCATTTTTGTGTTTGTTTGCAATATGGAAATTGGTGCGGTAGAGGTGGTGCAACCTTTATTGTATGTTGAGGTGTAGTTTTTTGCACTTTCTACACCTCCTCTTCCATAATATGTAATCTCCAACCAAAAAAGAATCCTTGTTCATGGTGCAGAGACCGCAACAAGCAAGGGGCCCCTCCCCTGTGCACTTAACTTTGTCGTAGACTTTCCTGAAGCCTAACCAGGGTGTTTAAGTACTCCCTGCCGTGTTGTGTCTGCGGCAGCGATGCCTTTTGATGGCACACAGGCAGAATGGCCCGTGCCGGTGCGGCGGGCTCTGGTGATGGCTGAGGCGTGGCGAAAAAAAGCCCCACGCTGTGTCAGTGTGAACACACAATGCATCCCCAGGCATTTGAATGGTTCTAGGGACGCCTCTCACTTTTTTTCCTCAAAGACTTTAGCTCTCTCCCTCTCTCTCTCTCTCTCTGACTCCATCTCTCTCTGTCTCTCTCTGTCTCTCTGTCTCTCTTTCTTTCTCTCTCCCTGTCTCTGTTTTTAAGTGACACTGCCCCTCTTCAATCTTGTTTTTGGAATAAAAACTTATGAGCTTCTTGCGTTTAGTCGCCTGCCGCCAAAGCCACGCAACCAGGAGAATACACACATATTTTTGCCGTGCCCGATCCCTCTGTCATATTCTATAAAGCTGATTGATGCGCCGCCATAAAAGGCTGGGGTGTGTAATGGGAGATTGTTTTTCCTATAATTGCCTTGAGACTCTGTAGCAACTGCCAAGTCCACCCCGGTCCATTTGCACCTCACCGGATAAGTCGAGAGATAGCTGTTTCAGCTGTGTAAGCACTTGGATAGACACTTCACTTCACTCACACACACACACACACACACACACACACACAGGCATGCCCAACCCACACACCACTATGCTACATACACACACAGTGGGACAGTGAGAGTGGGAGAGATGGAAGATGCCAAGTGCTTAATGTAGATTCTGACATTTCTTCAATTAAAGTTCCAGACACTTGTCTGTGGTTGGAGTACATAGCGTTTCCCCTAATAAGACCTGGAGGTGTGAAATATTACTTCCCAAGTTTTCAAACTGTCAAATGTTCCCAACACCACAGGAAGCCAAAAGCAAATCACTACTTTTCACCAGTAAGAGTTTTCACAGTTGCCTCATGGACAGGCTTGGGCGATTTCTCTGCTTCTGGAGGTTTAATATCTAACAAGGGGTAATGGGAGAGTAAATCCCCCTTTCATGAGGCTGTTGTCACCAGGTTTGCTCATCAGTCTCCCTTATCTCTCTCCCTCTCTTACGCACACACACACACACACAGACACACATACACAGGTAAAAGACACACACACACACACACACGCACATGCAAAACCCCTCACATCGAAACAGACACAAAGGCACAAGTCATTTTCTGTGTTCGTGACAGCCCTGAAGCTACTGTTCTTAGGCTTATTTGTCCTGTGCCTGATCACTGCAGCAGAAGAACAGCACAAATCCACAAATCCACATTACCTGTAGCAGAAAAGCCCTGGCTTAATTCTCCCATGATGCGTTGGGGTTAGCTTGATTGGACATTTTCCTTCTCAGCCATCAGGTGGTGGATTTCACTGTAGCTGCTCTGTGATTTTGGAGTATGAGTGAGAAACTTCACCAGCTGTTCAGGGACCTTTACTGTGTTACTGTGTTTTTGCCTTTGTTATACTGTATGCAATCTATTGGTTTTCACATTTATACACAGGTAGTCTATGGTATTTGAAGTGCTAAAACACCTCATGTATGCATAGACATCTCCTCAGTGTGCCAAATAAATGTGTTTAAGGGAGCCAGAGCAAAAGAACATCAGAATTATGTTATCGACAGATAGAGAATTATTATTATTATTATTATTATTATTATTATTATTATTATTATTATTAAGATATCTAATCACAGGACTGAAGGAATAGAGGAGTTAGGAGGCATGGCATTTTAGTGAAAATTAACTTCACACACTGTAAAGTCACTGATGCTTAAAAAAGTTAATCTGAGGACAAAGTCATGTTTTAGGAACGTTTGGAAAAAAAAAAAAACCTAAGTGACTGTGCTGATGGGTGTTAGTATTGGCCCATTGGATTAGTTACTGTTAATTACTTCAACTGATGAGGAGGGGGGAAATGATTTGGAAAGTGCGTGTGTGTCCAGACCTTGACCATTTCATTGATTAGGTTTACATACGTTGTGTTTCATATCATGGGGAAAATTTTGGTACTGAATCGTGGCATTCCACCTTCCCTTAGCAGTGACGGGGGAGTGTGAATCCCCCCACACTGGCTTAAAGCCACAATAGACCAGACAGATGGGGGAGAAGTCTGTTTTGGGCGGCACGTCACAATTTCATCTCCAAAACGCTTCCTAAAGTGGCCTCACGCTGCATCATTTCACAGTGCTTTATATTCATCAATCAGCCGCAATCAAATTTTTACGGAGCCCTTTTACGGCTGAGTTATTGTGGACGCCTGAAAGTGTATCGTGCTGCCTGTTAAAACTCAAAATGAGTTTTGTAGAAGACTTTAGGAAGAAAACATCCATACGGTTTTTGTCTCACACATAAATAACGGTGAGCAATAACAGTTAAATCCTAATTGAGAGGATTTTTTTGTAACCTTATTGTACATCCTTTTATTGAATAAAGAACAGTTGTGCTTTCAGGCAATAATCCTATCGAAACGGTTAGCCCTTGTGATGAGATGCAAGTGAGGGGACAATGTGTAAATTGGAGTGTCGCCTGGGAGAGGGGCTATTTTGAGATGTGCTGCTTGAGTACAGAGCAAGCCCCTTTGTGTCTAGCAGAAAGCACGTTTTTACAGAACTCTAGACACAGACACACACACACCTGCACACACAAAAACTCATGCAAAACCCCTCACATCGAAACAGGCACAAATGCACAAGTCATTTTCTGTGTTTGTGATGACCCTGAAGCTTATTTGTCCTGTGCCCGGCCACTGCAGCAGAAGAACAGCAGAAATCCATCTGCACACATTACCTGGCTTGTTTCTCCCATGATGCTTTGGGCTTAGCTTGATTGACCATTTTCCTCCTCAACCTTCAGGAGGTAGATTTCACTGAAGCTGCTCTGTGATTTTGAGGTTTATGAGTGAGAAATGTTGTTAACCAACTGTTCTGGGATCTTTAGAAAGGAAGAATAGTTTCAGGAAATAATCCTCTTGAAACGGTTAGCCTGTGTGATGAGATACAAATGAGGGGACAATGTGTAAATTGGAGTGTCGCCTGGGAAAGGGGTTATTTTGAAGTGCTTCTAGCTGTGTCTAGCGGAAAGCAACATTTTACAGAACTCTATTTATAGAGACCAGAAATGTCCCCCCCACACAACTCGTTTCAAGAAAAAGACCAGAACATCCACAACCCCCTGGAACTTGTGTCGATTTAGTTTTCAGCCGTCTCAGAGAAAGAAAGTTGCTTTATAGAGAATTCGGAAATAACGGAATTAACATAAGTGCTTTTTCAAGGCCTTGTGAATTAAATTGAAATTCAGTGCCAACAACCAGTTTCCTGTTAGTTTGAATAAATGTTATTACACAGCATGATGTTAGGAACACGGGTTCAAACATTTAGATTCTACACAAGTAGAAACAACAAAAAAAGTAGAACAGACTGTCAAAATGGACCTTTTTTTCTTCCTTTCAGATATACGATGCCTTTAACCTCTCCAAATCCCCCATTATCCTCAAAAGCCCACTTCTGCAGAGGGAGGAAACCCTTTAATCCCCATTCTACCTGTCTCCTCTCTGTCTCTACTGCAGCCCCCAACACACACACACACACACACACACACACACACACACTACCCCACCCCGCCCCGCCACCCTCCATTCATTCTCTGAGTGAGAGCTGCAGCCCTGCTCTGCTGGTCTGAGAGATCGGGGCAGGGGGCCGTAAAACCAACAGTTGTTGTGCAGCAGATGGAGCTGTTTTGTTTAATGGCGGCATTTCTCCATGCCATAAAAAGAGTGGTGCTGGCTGCTTCTTTAGCAGCTGTTAGGAGATTTACTCTCCTGCTCTACAGTGGTACAGGGGGAGGGGAATGTGTCACTGTACATTTAGATTGTGAGGAGTTGTGGGAAAAAGGTACCCCATACATTCTTTGTAGAATTGTATGGAAGTATAGAAGGTCATGGAGAAATCAGTATTGTGTGTGTGTGTGTGTGGTGGTGTGTGTGCGGGGGTGTGTGTGTGTGGGTGTTCATCAGATGTTTTACGATTGCATCAAAGATCCTTGATTACTAGCTTTAACCCTCTCTGATTGTATGTTTGTGCGCATGATGGCCTTTGTGTGTGCTTTCTGGATCTTATCAGCTCTTTTGCCTTCTTGCTTGCCAACTGAGGGGAGAAAGGGCATCTTTTAACCAGTGGGATAGAGTTCACCGTGCATCTGTTTGGGTATGTTTGCATGTTTTGGTGTGTTATTGAGGTTTGTGAGATGCACCTGTCCCCATGAACAGCCCAGAGCAGGCCAGACAAGAGGATTAAGTAGGGCTGCAAAATGTCCCACCTGGGCTGCTGTATGGGCCCATCCCTCACTCTCCCCTCTCATACCTGCTCGACTGGATGGACAGCAGAAAGCGGTCGCCCACGCGTTCCAATCCACTCTCCATCCCTGCCCATTCCCCTCCATTTCCTCCCTCTCTCCTTTCATTTCCTCCCTCTCTCCTCTCTCCTCTCTTCTCTGCCTCTGCCACCACTTTCTCCATCTATCCTGTTCTGAGCTTGGCTACATCTGTTAGCAAACCTGCCATACTTCTCTCTCTCCCCCTCCCTCTCTCTCTCCCTCTCCCTCTCCCTCTCCCTCACCCTAATGGCGTGGGCCATTCTTATGAGCCATGGCTAGCTGGAGACAGCTGGGTCTCCTCTTTTCAGCCAGGTTATGGTCAAGGATGCTGCCACTCCGGAGTGGTCTGAATTGTTCTCTTTACCTCGTTTACCCCCTTCCTATAGGTTTGTCCTTCACAAGGCAGAAGGTCAGATTTGAAGAAGAGCTTTGGGTTTGTGTGTTTGTGAAAAGTGGCATGGAATCTTTGAAACTAGCAGCAAACGTGACTGGAGGGAAAGTTGGTGTGGTTTCGGATTTAGTTTGGGTGCAGTGCAAAAACCATGGAAGCACTATCGGCTGCGCAGTTGGCACGGTCAAGAGTTTGGTGTCTTTTGGCAATATATTTGGCAAAGTCATCCTGTAGAAAACCTTTTCTATATTTTGAAAATGCCCCCAGTATTTTAGTTCAGTTTAACTCGGTTGCCTCAGTAACTGATGCCTGAAAAGGAGAGATAAGAAATGGTGAGAGGAATGGAGAGAATGAGGGGGAATAAGAGTCTATTGAGACTCAGTTTCAGTTTGATGAATGTGTTTAATGATTGTGTTTGTTTGCAACACTTCCTTCCTTCTCCGGTTTGTGAGTATGTATTTGCAGAACACTGACTGACTATATGCACATTTCTTAAAGTAATTATGTGTTTTGTGTGTGTGTGTGTGTGTGTGTGTGTGTGGCACTGACTTACTATGGCATGAAATGTTTTGATGTGATTGCATCAACTGGGAGAATAGAAGTAGACAGACACATTAGAATCGAAAGCCTAACTCCGTGGATCCCTTTTATGGGACCAAAATAAGCGTTCACTAGTATCCTACCATATAGCCACTAATTAACTCATTCTTCCTCACTCTCTATTACAAGACTTCCAATTCAACTGAAATGTGAAGTAGTAAATCAACAATATCCTCTGTACTTTTTTCTGTGTTCATAATACTGCTGGATTGTTTAAACTCCAAGGTGTTAAAAAATGACACGGGCGTGCATCCTGAGTAAGAACACAAAAGGCCATTATTTTTTAATTAAAGCATGTGTACTAGCGTAAAGGTCATCATCTCTCAAACGATGGTCGCAAACAGTGCGGTCTGCACTCAGAAGTTCCCTGAGGTCATTAGAAGCCTGTGCTGTTTTATAAGCCAGCAAAACACTGTCCAGCTTAGTGAGGTGGAAACAAAATGGCCAGACTTTTCCTGACTGTAGTAGCAGCTGAGTAGGATGGAGCCAACAGTTTCCCGCCTACGGTTCTCTCCCAGGTGGGCCATTACTGTGGGTTGTCTAAAAAGATTGGGGAGCTACAGAATTTTTCACCATTCTACCTGGGTGGCTTTGGAGTCAAGGAATGTGACAATTTTTAAACCAGCCTGGCCCTAGAGGAGATGTCTGTGTGGGTGTGTATGTATGTGTGTATATATGTGCCTGTTTGTCTTGCATAAACATGGCAAAATGAATCCGAAATCTCACACAAAATCTTTATATTTTTTTCTCTTTTCTTGTCTTTATTTATTTATTTATTTTTGAGGGACTGTTCTGTGTTTAATGATCGGGCAGTGTGAAGGCTGCCCCCGGTGGGCCTTCGGGGGTCAGACGGAGCACACTCTTTTCAGAGCATTTATAACGCCCGCACCTGTCTTTCCCCGCACTTTAATTTCCCAGGGTGCACGCCACTGGTTTACTCCCCATAAATTGCCGCGGCACCGGAGGCATTTTTCTCCGACGTGAGAGCCTCCACCGCCACTCGCGGTGCTTATGCGAGGCGCGTAACTTTTTTTTTTTTTCCCCTCTCCGCTCTAAAGGCAGAGGTGGTGGAGAAGAGAAATGAGCTTCCCCCAGAATATAAGCGGGTTTCCCTGTGCAGAGTTATTCTGGATCGGAGGTTCATTCCTTATAGTCCATGCAGGCTCTGCTCCGCTCTGTAAGAGGATGAACCCGAGGGTGTGTTCATTTTTTGCAATGATCCATGCCTTATTTTTTGCTCTTATCTTATGCATGATTAATCGTCTGTGTCTAGGGATTCTCTTCTACAGTGAGTTTTACCCTGCCTAATACTTTTTAAAAATTGTACATATAAACATATGATACACTGTACTCATTTTCTTTGGTTAAACTATTCTGAATGTTATAGGAACATTTATTTGTTCATCCGACTCTTTCATATTTAGAGGTTCCATTTGGTAAGAACGATATTTAGGGAAAGTTCCATTTGAGGACTGTGTGTGCTCCCTTGGAGTGGTGGGGCGTTTTGTACGTGAAAGGTGTGTACTGGAGGTTTCCTAGTGGAGAGAGAACATGAGACTGCTGTACCCCCCTCCTCATATCCATCTCCACGCCGGTCCTCCTGTCTCTCGATTGGAAAGTGCTGGCTCGCCGCCGCTTTCATTGTTTGCTAAATCTTCTCAGTCATCTGTCAGATCAGCACTGATCCAGTTCTCTTCCAGTTTATTTCCCCCTCCATCCGCAAGTCCTGCTGCCATCTAGTAGAGTACGGTAAATATCCCTTCTCCTGAACATGTGTGGGTATTAGCCTGAAGCCATCCTAGCATGAGATTAGCGTATGTTTCTTCAATGTTCCCCAGGTGATCTGTTATAATCGCAAATATGATCTGATCAAGCCAGGCGGTGATTTATGTGCTCTCAAACTGGATTTCCCCTACTAAAGCATACGATCTTGTGACTCTTCCATCCGTCACTCAGAAAGACTGCTCTAGACGCACACTCCGTTTTTGCCGGCTGTGTGGATTACATGCGAAGTAGGCTTCAGTGGAGGCTCAGTGCAGATCTTTATCCCCCCCCCTCTCTTTCTCTCTCTCTGGACGAGACCCTGGTGGAACATGACCTGATCGCAAACACTCTGCCTCATTAATTGGAGAAGTAGGAGAGAGGAGAGTGCAACAATAAGTGGCAAATTTGTATTCAAGGCTGGTTTGTGTATGTGTGTGTGTGTGTGTACACACACACACACACACACACATACAGCAATGTGCTGGAATTGGCATTCGTATCCCATGAGCACAATCACAGGAATTCATATTTGTGTGTGCATTTGCATTCATGTCCCGAGTGGGCTCACACACACACACACACACACACACACACACACACACACACACACACACACACACACACACACACGCACAACAGCTCCCTCCTACCCACCCATGCACTCCCACATGTTGAACACACACACCACACACACCACACATAAACACAACAGACACACACACACACACACACACACACACACACACACACACACACACACACACACACAACAAACTCTGACTCGCACACAAATCAGCATACTCAGTACTACCTAGTCTTGATCCATGGTTGATTCACTCTGTATTCCCTGTCTCTGTCTGCCAGAGTTCCAGTGGGTGCGCGGGGACGTCTGCGAGGTGCAGCTGATGGTGTATAACCCCATGCCCTTCGAATTGCGTGTGGAGAACATGGTAAGCATGTCTGTCTGTCTGTCTGTCTGTCTGTCTGTCTCTCTGTCTCTCGGTCTCTCTCTCTGTTTGTCTGTGTCTCTCTGTCTGTCTGTCTGTCTGTCTGTCTGTCTCTGTCTGTTTTTGGCCTCACCTTTACTCTTGTTAACAGCATACACACCACAAACACACTCTGTTTAATTTGTTTCAATGTGATGTGAGTTGACACTCATATAAAAGTTGATAAGCTGATAAGTAAGTTGATACTCACATCACTTAAAAACATTAAGTAGTAATTTGAATCAATTTGAGTCCTCATTAAAATAATATGTCCTGTATTTTTGGACATTAAGCAATACTCTGCAAACGCATATAGGCTCGTTGCAAACCGTGTGTAAGCAGAGAGAGAGAGAGAGAGAGAGAGAGAAAGTGAGAGAGCGAGAGAGAGAGACAAGCCTTTGGATCCTTTAGCGTGAGCCATGTCATCCTGTGAATGGACCTCGGCGCTTGTCTTTTTAATCACCTCCTTACATACTCTTAAAAGCTCCAGCGTCTGACACTTTAATGCTGTAAGATTGGCGAGGGAGAGAAAGAGATAGAGAGAATGAGAGAGAATGAGAGAGAGAGAGAGAGAGAGAGAGAGAGAGAACCCCCCTTGATCCGTCTTCTGAGACACAAAGTTCCTTTTACAAAAGAATAGTTCAGACCTCCCAAGAAGCCATTAAGATATATGATTCCCATGTCCTCATGTCTGTCAGATAGAGAGTGTGCATCTCTATTAAAGTAAATGAGATGGGGGATGTGTGTGTGTGTGCGCACTGATCTCTCCATGCTTAAGCCTCAGGTGTAAATGAGAATAGCGCACTCCATGTTTAATCAAGATGCATCAGAAGATGAGGTCATTTATTCCCCAAGCGTGTGATTGGTCTCCCCCGCTCCTCTCAATATTTTCATGCTCTGGTAGTTTATCTCTTCACCCCCAAGTCCCAATGTTCTCCAACTATTTTCGTTCTTTTACTTTACCATCTACTTTTCAATCCCCGTCATGTCCCTTTACAATCATTTATTTTCTTTCTTTCTTTCTTTCTTTCTTTCTTTCTTTCTTTTTTATTCCTTTTTTTCTTTGTTTTTCCTTGTTCTTCTGAAATGTCAGCCCCCGCCTCATTACTGAGTGACCTTGGATGGCCACTGGCCCTCACGCCACAGTTAAAGGCCTCATTCCTCATACACACACACACACACACACACACACACACACACACACACACACACAGAGTTCGGTAGGTGTTATATGGAACATTTATATGTGTGTGACAGAGAGGTAGTGTGTATTTGTGTGTGAGGTAGAGAGGGACACACATAGTGTGTGTGTGTGTGTGTGTTTGTATGAGAGAGAGTGTGTCTTGAGACCCAGAGCAGAGCGTTGCCCATGAGGCAGATGTAGCAGTTGAATGTTAAGCAGCTGTTCACGCTTCCCTTCTTGCGGGCTTTAACCAATGCCTCTGCCAGCAAGGTCACCCAGAACCCTCTCCAGTCTGTCTAACACACACACACACACACACACACACTCTCACACACACACACACACACACACACACACACACACACACACACACACACACACAACCTATAATTGCACAACCCACTCCCCAACTGACACACAAACTCATACGTGCACACAGTCATGGAAATACAGATTATATATATTGTATTGTATTGTACAAAACCCACTCAAACAAACACCATCATGTAATCATATGCATGAAAACAGACACACACACACACACACACACACAGTCTGACTGCAAGGTGACCCTGTGGTCGACGGCTCTCGGTTCGCAGTCTCCACACGGCGCTGGCACTAATACGCCTGTGTTCTGAGCTCCATTGATTTCCCACTCTGCTGCCCCCCTCCCTCTCTCTCTCTCTCTCTCTCTCTCTCCTCTCCCTCTCTTCTGTTTTTTTTGTCTTCTCCCTCAGTGCCCATATCTCTCTTTAGCATTCCGTCTCCTCCCTCTCTCTCACACACACACACACACACACACACACACACACACACAGACGGACGTACACTCCTGCTCACTCCTGTCTCCACTTAATGGATGCTTCCCCCCCTCTCTCACACACACACACACACACACACACACACACACACACACAGTTCTACTCCTCCTTCTCTTCTTTTCTGCTCCTCTTCAGGCCCACTCCTTCCTGTCTGTAAAACACAGATGAAATAGGACTAGTTCTGGTAAGAAGCGCTTGTCCTTTGCACACGTTTCTGAGGCCATTCCTGATGGCTCATATGGGTGCTCATATGGGTTAATAAGACCAGTGGCTAGGGGATAGTACACACACACACACACACACACAGGTAACTTGAATCCATTTAATCCATTTAGTCAACAACATTTTGATTCCCATTGCATTACTGTGAGGTAGTGGCATATCCAGCCAGAACAAAGTGCTCACAGGGAACACCACATGAATGACCCCCCTCCCCCCAACAATAGGTTGATGAATGTACTTTTGTTCATTTGTTTTTAACATAGTGCTGTCCAACAAGGCAGGCCAAGTGAACAAAGCGAACAAACAGCATTATTTGGGAGGCACTGGTTCGTTGTCTGCGGGTGATTTCCTCCTATTGAGTTATTTAAATCATTCATTAAAAAACGAGCCGGTTTCAAGGATGGCAAAGCCAAGCTATTAAGATGGATGTAGACCACTTACTGAACAAAATGAAAGTCGAAAATTAATCATTCCCTCCTTTTGTCATAGCCTGTGCCTGTTAGCAAGGCTGGTTGCCTTCTCCACCCCACCTCACCACCCTAAGCAGGACGTGAAATAATCTCCAAGACTTATTAAAAGATGACCTCCATGTTGGTTTGGGCTTATTTTGCTGCCTGTTGGGTGGAGTTGGTATGGAGGTAGGGTTTGTCCTTGGCGGACCTGAAATGGCGTCCGTGCCCTGCAGACAAATCTGTGTTATCTCTGTAGCGGGCCAAATGTTTGGAGAATGAGCACCTTTCCGTCCGGAGGGGGAAAAGGGGAAATAAATCTTGCCCGGAGACTTGTTGTTGACAGTGTTGTGTGAATTATCTGTCTGGTACAATATGTCTCTTCATTCATTGCACTACCTATGTGGGTCTACACCCCTTCTCTCTCCCTCATATACCCCCACACACACACAGTCTTCTGGCTCTCACTCCCTCTATTCTCTCCCTATTCTCTCTCCTACACACACACACACACACACACACACACACACACACACTCACAGTGTTCAGGGTATTATTATGATGATTTTATTTATTCATACAGGTCCCCTTCAGATTCATCACTGTGCATTTAATCCTTTGGCTGGTGCAGAGGATGATGAAGTGTTGAATATTAATTGAGGGGCCTCTCAGGCATCATTTTTTAAAAACAAACGGGCACCCATCTGGCGTGATTGTGAGGCGGGCTGACGGTAGCATGCCATATTAATATCTGCCATGGTGGTGTAGTGGCCAGCAGTGGACCGGGCAATCATGGACGCGGTGGCGGTGGCTAATGAACGTGTTTCAAGGTGGCATGCAGATGAGTTTGTTTTTCTGGCAGGTTTTCTGTTGTTAATCAGCACACAGCCGAGGTGAAGCCATGCGACTAAAATACTGTAGCCCTCCAAAGTCGTTTGTCATATTTCACCAATATGCATGCAAGCACACACACACATACACAGAGAGAAAGAGAGTCTTCCCATATGAGGTAGTGTCTGCTGCTTTTGCTTGGCTAATGACAGAGGTTTGCCATTACGTCACCCCACAGACCGCCTCATGAATGGAGATGACTTTGAGTAACAGGGTCCTGTTACAGATATGCATGTCTTTCTTTCTTTCTTTCTTTCTGTCTGTCTGTCTGTCTGTCTGTCTGTCTGTCTGTCTGTCTGTCTGTCTGTCTCTTTCTTGTGCTCTTGTGCCAGATACTGAAATCAAAATCTTATCCCAAAAAGAAGGCACAAAAGTCTGGCAGACTTTCGTGCAAAATTTGTTTATGTCTCCATAGTGCAAAGCCTGAGTGGATCGCACAATCACACTCCCGAACAATTGTCGAAAACCAATATGTACACCCCTCCTTAGATGCTGATACAACACTTGGGAACTTCCAACCCACAGGTGGTGTCATTACAGTTTTTTTCAGTCGCTTTGGTGCTTTTCTCAGATCAGAATGAAAATTCTCATAACTATTAGTTCAACCACAACATTTAGTCATTTGTGCACATCATGGTAGCAATTTCTCCTTCCTACAACTATACTTATGGATGCTGAATAGTCGTTCCCAATAAAACTAATAGTCTTCATTTCATTGCTTGAGTCATTACATACAAAATTGGTGAACTAGTTATTCAATTCTGTCACAATGCTATAGAATTGCAAAGAGCATATACTGTACAGTAAAACTGTGAAACATACATATTCAGTGTCTTGTACTCACTTATTCCCCTAACTACAGCAATTTGTAACTTTACTGTAGTTTTCAAATGGCTGTACAAGTACTGTATAGTGCTGTCTTGAGCATTTTCAGGTAGTGTCACCGAGTTCTGACCTTTTTTTGCATGGGAAAACACTAAAACAGCATAAAACTGTCGTGATGAAAACATGACAAAGCCATTTGACTATCTTGTTTATAAACGATGGTGTCAAGACATTGAATTTCATTGACATAAATACTTGCTTTTGAGGAATGGAATATCCATTTTGAGCAAGTCACATGCTTTTGCAGGTTATCCACTAGGTTTTTCAGTTTGCACTAATTGTTTTGAGAAATGCACTAAATGCTGTGCAAATGTTAATAGTGATGTGAGAAAAGCACCAAAGCGACTGAGAAAAACTGTAAAGTTCAGAAGTTTACACAAAGTTCAGGGGTTTATACAGTGATCACAGGTCACACATCGTCCATGGGTTACATAGCGTTCACTCGTTTGCTCTCTCGTTGGCTTTTTTGAGTAGAGCCCACCTCTTATGACGTCTTTATCTCCGTAGCTGCAAGGCCAAGCATACTTTTTTCAAACAGGCTTTGCCCGGCCACAGTGAGACATACAGTAGAGCGACATAGAGCGACAGAGCGACATTGGGATACAGAGCACACATAGGGGGAATTCTCCCATGTGCGTAAGTCAAACAAAGTGCGTAACTTCAGTGTATTACTTGATTACCATTAAGGTTATATAAATACATGTTTTACAGTTTCAAACTCATTCTCTCATCGTGATGTCTCCAAACCACAGTGCTAATTTATACCACACTCTCTC
Source organism: Alosa alosa (assembly GCF_017589495.1). Lineage (NCBI taxonomy): Eukaryota > Metazoa > Chordata > Actinopteri > Clupeiformes > Clupeidae > Alosa > Alosa alosa. The sequence goes on along the minus strand of NC_063208.1, from coordinate 18,013,948 downwards.
TGCTCACCCTCTTTCTACATTCCTCTCTGACTTCTCTTTCTCTCTTCTCCCTTGCCAATCCCTACTATTGAGCCACACCACAGGCTTTGCTTCATGTTAGCAAGATGATGGCCACACTGGGCACAATGACCCCGATGCATCCGTTTCTGTGATATTTAAAATAAATTATTAGACCAATTGTCTCTCCCCCTCTCATCTCTTTTGGTCCCTTTTTAAGTCTTGTGAATTCTCGCCGGGCTGTCTGCGGTTCAGTGGCGGCATGCTGGCCTTTGAAACAGTGATGGAGCCCATTCATTTGGCCCCGCTCCATAAACGTCTCGAGGAAGGACGGGTTTAATGGATAATAAAACAGAAGACAACAACATCAGCAATAAGAGGAGCAATAAGCATGAAACACCTCATTACTCCTGTGTCTGCATTCCAGACAAGACACACATCACGCACCACACAATACACACCACACACCACACACAATTGGTGGTGGTCTCTTAAAGGATAATTCTGGTATTTAGCACTTTGAGTCCTTTTTCTGGTTGGATGATCTGGTGGACACAGAAACACACCACTAACCACTCGGTGAGTTGCACACTTTTGAAAATGAACGTTAAGGGTTGTTTTAAGGACATGTTTGTGCATACCTGTAGCCAGCCACTCTGAAACAGTCAAAGGCGATTCTAAACGAGTCAAAAAGTCGAGACAGGACCCATCGTCAACATTTCTGTGTCCACCACTCTAGTTCATCCAAAACAAACCAGAAAAGGGACTCAAAGTGCTAAATACTGGAATTATCCTTTAATTTTGAATATGACCGTCAACTCATTTGAATGTCACACAGCAGCTGTATGATATCAGAAAAATGTGCAGTGTAAAAAACAAGGCTGCAACACAAGAGGAAGGGAAGAAGCTAGATTTATACAAAAATGTGTCACATCACTAAATCACAGATGAAAGAGCGTGGTGTAAGTCTATCGTCAGTAATGTATGAATGTTGTAGGGAGTGAAATGTGATGAGTGTTGTGATGTATTAATCAAAATGGAAAGTAAGAATGGCCTTTAACCAGGAAGGGAAGCTACCCGCTGAACTGCTGAGACACCTGCGTGCTGGTGCAGCTCATCAGCAATTACATACTGAAGCCAAGCCTCCTGGCACACCTGCAGACGTCGATGAGGAAGACAAGCAAAAGGCATTGATATCGTAATCCAGACATGCACATGAATACACATTAAGCTGTATACGTCAGCACACACACACACACACACACACACACACACACACACACACACACAGGAGGAATAGAAGGAGAAAGGGAGAGACCGACTGATTCCAGGCGGCTGCTGAGCCCTTGGAGCGAGACGAGCTGCTTATTACTGGAATTTATTCTCCCCAGAGGTATGCACTGCACTTAGACAAACCAAACACCTCACTCACTCAGTCACTCTCTCTCTCACACACACACACACACACATCCCCTACGCTCCTCTTCCAGTGCCCCCATCTAGCACACTGGTGCTGTTGCAAGCACTTTTCACTTATGCCCCTGTCCATAAGAGAGTTTGGCAAGCCGTTTTGTTAACCACGCAGAATCCCAGTGTCCGGTTAGGAGTGCATCTTTTTGTCCCGTACTCTTGCCAACGTCAACTTAAAGTAGAATTTGTCAGTCGAACTTGCAAACAGTTTTTTTTTGCCGAGAAGCACATTTAGTTTACTAACAAATCAGGAGACAAGCAGAGGACGGGGGGAAGGGGGTAAATTGAATTGGGAGGATCGGGAATTGAGAATTATGAGTCATTTAGCTACTGGAAGGCAATTCTAGAATTTCTCAGAATCACAACAGATACTTAAAGCAAAAAAAAAAAATATATAAAAAAAACGGTGTATTCATACACACACACACTGCACTATAGCTACAGTAAATACAGCAAGGTGAGTGCTGTGCTCCTAAGTGTAGAGTTTGATGCACCCTCCTCATCCAACCCCATCCCTTTCCTCTCCCACACCTCCCTTCTCAGCACCAGACGTGTTTGTCTGTCTGTCCGTCTCTCTGTCCGTTCTAAGAGTCATTTCCAATCTGGTCGCTCCCGCAGACACGAATCCAGTTACCGTGCTTCCCCGCACCCGCCGCGCCAACAAGAGCAATTTTCTCGGCGGGAAATGGCTCCCGCACGCCGGGAGTGATCTCATCTGAAGGATATCATGGCGAGATTAGGATGATTGATTATGTGCCACGGAGAACGTGGAGCGAGAGAAAAAAGAACCGAAAACAGTCTGTCTTCGTTTCTGTCTAATACACACACACACACACACACACAAACAGCATAGCACAGACACATAGGCAGATGGGCACGTACACATACCAAGGATTGTGGTGTGTATGCACATTGGGAATTATGGATATTGAATTTAGCGTTGTTTACCAAGTTGTGTCCTTGATAACATAGACGTCTGACTAGATTTTTATAATAGACTGTCGAGAGGAAGAGAGTCGATAAAAGGAATAAAAGATCAAGCTGCTGATGCTGCATGTTTGGCTTCATGGTTGAGTGATTGTATGATAGAGTAAGGTTTGACATGCCTATAGAACGCCTTCACTCTACTGGTATCACGTATGGCTCTTATGCAGGGATCACACTGGAAATAACTGAATGGCAGCGGTAAAGATTTAGACCATAATCATTTCGATATCGTTCTTTAGTTAGACTATTACTTGAACTTATTGAGCCTAGCATTACGCTTTAAAAGTTGAACCAGGGTCAACTCTCAAATTGTTTGATGATCCGCTGCCGAACCATAGGGAACAATTTGAATTTGAGCGTTGAACAAGTTGATTTGAGCGTTGACCCTGGTTCAACTTTTATATATATAACCTTTGATCATACTCCATACATTTTTCATTGAATATGCTGTTCACCCTTTGCTCATCCATTCACGCTGTCCATCCAGCGTGGGTACTCAGAATAACTCCAGTGTTCCTGCACAGCCCTGGTTCTGTAAACTAATCAATACACAGGCTCTGTCGGAGCCACACAGTGGTAAAGTGATGGGTATATTTGATTGGCTGATGAGTTAAAATGTCAACTACCTTTCTCCAGGATGGAGGACTGGACATTTAAAATAGGATGATCTGTGGCCTGTAGGTGTAGCCGCATGCATCTCTGAAAGCTGTGAAACGAGCACCGTTTCTCTCTACGTTTGAGGGGGATGATTGGAGGCAGTCTGACATAAATCAAAGGCTATCACTGAAAGTGGCATCAGTATAATAGCAGCCCTGCTCTGCCAATCAATAGCCATACTCCTCTTGATACTCCTCCAGAGAGATGCAACTTTAGTTTTCAGCCAAATAAATGACATGAAGCATATGGGCACTCTGTCTCTCTATCTATTTCTCTCTCACTCCATCTCATCCTCTTCTTTCCATCTACCTGTCCCCCCTTCTCTCTCTATCTCTCTCTCTCTTTTTCTCAAGCCCCCAAACTAGCAGGGCCTTACTAGTTTGAGTGCCTCCTGTGAAAGACTGCATTGTTTAATTATTTATTTGTTTGGTGCCTTTGTTTGTTGTTTACAGGGGCTCCTGACCTCCGGGGTGGAGTTTGAGTCTCTACCGGCGGCCCTCTCCCTGCCCGCCGAGTCAGGCCTCTACCCCGTCACCCTGGTGGGAGTGCCACGCACCGCCGGCAACATCACCATCAGCGGTGAGTTTGCCAAGCCCCATTGCCACATTGACATTAACAGTCATTAACTGCTTCATTGTGTTTCAGATACTTTCAGATGTTTCAGAATGACTTGAAGGTTTTGACTGCTTTCACATGTTGATGTTTTTTAAATGGTATTGAATCCTGCCAGTTCCCAAAAGTCATGAATTTTGCCTCCATTGAGACTGTAAGCAGAGTAGCTTTGTCAAAAGAAGAAGAAGTGGGATGCTGCGATGTGCAAATGCTTGTGGTGCTTGAGGGAGATGCTGTGAAGCGTATAGCATCCAGCATGGGACCAGCGGCAGCAAAAACGGCCCACTCTTTATGTTATTTCCCTTACTGATGTACAGATCGGTTGCTCCCGTGACGATACCATCATCCAGTATCAACACGGCCCGAGCAGCAGGCACTATATACAGTAGAAAATCCTGTCTGTGTGTTTGTGTGGACATGTCTCTCGGGGGGTTTGCTTTTCCCGCACTTCTGCCTTGTGTACGCACTCACTTTGGCAAGTGCACAAAACAAATGGATGTTCTTTCAAAATTCATATGCTATCAAAAGCATGCAGCTACTGTATGCTTAAACGGTGTCTCGTCAGTGTGCTCTCTGGGGCTCTGTATGTTCCTGAGTACAAATCTGCTTACATGGTTCCTATCAGTCCCTGTGTAGCTCTGCCAGGTTTCCTGCCCTCCTAAATGAGAGGCTTCCACCTGTGGGATCTCAGCGGACCTCCTCCTTGGCCGGTTCACCCTCTGCTCATTCATACTACCGGGTTCCCTGTGGATGCATAGGCAGTAGTAATACAGCGGTGTAATTGCCTTAGCAAACATTCCCAGTTGCGGAGAGGAATGAGCCTCGTCCTTGGGAGAGATGTAGAGAGAGCGAGAGAATGAGACCGACAGAGAAATACATGGAAATGGAGATAGTAAAAAGTCAGATCGAGCCATGGGGGGCCTGAGGGGCACAGAGAAGCGAATGACAGAGAGGGTAAAGAGCAATCTAGAAATACAAGTCAAGTCACTTATTTAAAGGTACACTATGCATAGCCATACAGCATAGCCGTAGCGAGTCGCTAACGAGAAAACCAGCCATGCAACTTTAAGAATGGTCAACCCGAAGATCTTGCGAGAATCGTGAAACATTACCTCAGTAGATATAGCTCTATAGATATAGTTTTTGCCTGTTGTTAATCCTTTGCCTCCGCAACAAAAGTATTTTCATTGTGTACAGGGGTACCAAGCCACGAGAAGTAGGCTATTTACAACGGCAGAGTAAAATATAAATATATCGCGACTCTAGAGGGAGCTCTACAGTCGCCAAAAATACCTGAAACTGCATATTATACCTTTAAGTAGCACATTTCAGAAACGACAGGAGTTGTATCAAGGTGAATAAGTTATAAGAGCGAAGAGGCACAGAGTAACATAAAGAGCGAGAGATACAGAAAGAGTGAGGGAGGGTTTTGGGGGCGTTGTGTGTGGGGCCAGACCCTGCTTTGACTGGGTGGGCTTCAGACCACCAGACTGAGGCTGGTAAACCGGGCCCGACTAAGGCACTGTGTCCACCCGGAGCTCCATCAGGGTCTGGTAAGCACATAAACAAGAATTGCACTCTGCTCTTTGTAATCCTTTATGCATCTTAATTGCAAACAGACAAATGAAATACACAGACGAAAAGAGAGCCAACTCTTGCGACCCCAATTTGGAATGTCTCCAGGTCTCTGTGAAGTAGCGCTTCATGTGTCTTCTTTATTTACCTGCTTTGATGTGTAAGGGGTGTAATAATAACACACACACACACACACACACAACACACACGCAGGGTTGAAGCAGGCAGTTCATCACCTCATTCTCTCTGTAAGAAGATGGCATGCCCCCTCAGAGGTAGAAAAATGCCACCGAAATTGGCCAAGAAATGTTTCTGTCATTCATCTGTCAGGTCATGTGTGTGAGAGAGCGAGGCAGGAGAGAGCCGCTGAAAGCTAGGCAATCTCGGAGGTGATCTCTCCTGATGCTGGAGTAATCCCTCCATCTGTTTCTGTGTCTGTGTCCAACTCCTCAGTCGTTCTGTTTGTCTCCTCCTCATCTTTCTTTTATTTCTTCTCTCTGTTTTAGCCTTCTTTCTGTTTGTTTCTTCTCCTCTTTCCATCTACCCTGCGACCTGTTTTTCACTCTCTTTTTTTTACCTCAGATGCCATTAGTTAAACATGAGCAGCATTTTGCGTTCAGAATTTAGCATCAGTTTGGATAGGCTATAAATGCCATGAACATTTAAAGACTTAACCATTTCCCACCCCTCTTTCTCTCCCTCACCCTCTCACTCTCTATATATGCCCCCCCTTCTCTCCCTCTCTATCCCTCTTTCTGTATCTGTGTGTAGGCTACCACACATCTGTGTTTGGTGTGAGCAGTGACTGTCTGCTGGAGGGGCTGTCAATGGTGAAGGCAGGTGGCTGCATGGTGGAGGTGGTGCCGTCTCTCCCCCGCCTGCAACTCAGCACCTCCCTACCACGGTGAGCAACCTTCCTCTCTTTTTCTCTTTCTCTCTCTTGCTCTATCTATCTATCTATCTATCTATCTATCTATCACTGTCTCTCTATTTCCCTCCATCTATCTAGTGCTCTCTCTCTCTCCCTCACGCGCGCACACACACACACACACACACACACACACACACACACACACACACACACACACACACACACACCCACACAGGTACAAAAGTACATACACCTATACAAGCGTATGCACACACGCTCACTCAGTCCCAGATCTCACATTCCCAGTACACTCCTTTACATACAGTATCTGCATATACGCTAATCCCACACAGTCTACTCACTTTTCCTCTCACCTACACCACAGACATTATCACATACTTTACTCCTACACACACACACGCACGCACACACACACACACACACACACACACACACACACACACACACACACACACACAGACTAACATTTTCTCTCTTTCTCTCTCTCTCTCCCATCCATGAATATGGTTAGGGGGGATATGAAGCTCATAGCTCATCCCCTGTCTCTCATTTCATAGTTTAACGACTCTTTATCCCCTCCCTCTCTCTCTGTCTTTCTTTCTCTCTCTGTAGTCAAGTTTTAGTGGTGCATTCACAGTCACGTCCACTCCTCCTTGCCAAAATTATCTCACCGCCCCACTCCTCGAAAACCTCTCATTAGGTGCACATCTGAAATGTCACAGCCATTCAAGTGTTGTGTGCAACTTGCTTGTGTGTCTGTGTGTGTGTGTCCATGCGTCTTTCTGTGTGTCTGTGTGTGTGTGTGTGTGTGTGTGTCCGTGTCCGTGTGTCCGTGTCCGTGTCCTTGTCCGTGTCTGTGTCTGTGTCTGTGTCTGTGTCTGTGTGTGTGTGTGCATAGTGATTCCAGCATGACTGCAAAGTGGGTTTTATTAAATCCCAAAACACTAATAAAGAACCCTCTTCCTCCCTCTGCTCTCTCCGGTGACAGTATTAGGCTGGTACCTGTCTGAATCGTAATCAGAGGTATGACAGAAGTGTGTAGTGGACCGTCCACACAGTCTGCTCTGGCCTGGACTGTGTCCCCCCTGGTTCCTCCAAAAAAAACAACAGGTCCGCTGCTTTATTGTTTCCGACATGAGACAAGCTGCACGTCGCCTGAGTGTCGCCAGGAGGCTTGTGCCTGGCCACGGTGCAGGGGCTGTTTGGGGGGTCTTCGTTGTCTAATTAACCAGCGGCACCCTCTCGCATTTCTATCGGCCAGGCGCCGCTGCCACTCGGGCTGTTTCGCATTGTGTCATACTGTATCAAGGCCCCTGTCATGCGAGAGGCACGTGGAACAATAGCCAGGTTTATAAATGCCCTATTGTGGGCTCGGTAATTGCAGGTGATGCGCTTTCAAAATGGCTCCTTTTGTTTGTCGCTCTCTTCATTTCTCTCTGCCCCTCTCTCTGACCGGTCTCTTTGAAAGAGTTCTTTGAAAGAGTTTGAACGGGTAGGCCGACAGCTTCTTAGTGTTGCGAAAACTTGCTAAAGAAGGGTAGTTTCGATGCAAAGCCTGATTATCTTGGAGGTCACCAGATTTTTTGTTGAGCAGATCCGTGCGTATGCAAAACAGACCATGCATATTTAGAGAGTGTCATTTTCATTACAGTCTCTTAATCCAGCAGTAATGGAAGTGTGTGTGTGTGTGTGTGTGTGTGTGTGTGTGTCCTGTTCTCTGTCAGCAAATACAGATAAATGGTGTGTCCAAAGTCATTTTAATAGATAAGGACACTGGCCCACTTCACTATGCACTGCTGTCCTTATCAGCTCCCTGAATAGGAATTACCTGACACGCTCTCAAAGTGCTATTGTGCGGAGTCACAGAGTATGATGTGTAGTACAATAGTGGGTTGAGTTGGGGTCCAGTTTTCCCTCATAGGAGAACTCTAATGTACTTCTTAAAACTATGTAAGAACATGGGTACTTCTTGACTACTACAGTACTGTAGTATAACAGGTGTTTGTTCTGAAGGTATTTTTCTACCTTGGACTAGGGCACCTCAGACCTTCAGGTTCTGATTAGTTGTTTTTAGGGCTTAAGATATCCCTAATCCATCTTCTGTCTGTCTTACACTATGTGTGTGTGTATTTGAGTGACAGACTGAGACAATATCAATACAACGGCTTTTGGCAACAATGGAAGTGTAGGCATAGTAGTGAAGCTACTGTGAATTGCGAGAGAGAGAGAGAGAGTGAGAGAGAGAGACTGTGTGTGTGTGTGTGTGTGTGTGTGTGTGTGTGTGTGTGTGTGTATGTGTGTGCGTAGGTAGAGATGGAGACAGAGGGGGGCGGGAAGACAGTGGATCAGGTGACACAGGAGTCATCTGAGGGCACTTGGTCCAGATATCAATCTAACTTTGGGAGAGGGTGACACTCCCACTTCAGTCTGTGCGCCACAGACACAAACATTTCTGCTAAATCACTCACTAATTTCTCACTCTATCCCTCCCTCTCTCTCTCTCTCTCTGTCTCACTCTATCCCTTCTTTTTTTGTTGCTGCCCAGTGTTTCTCTCCTTTTATCTCCCCCTAATCACTTACTCCACCCCAATCATTAATTCCCCACCCTGTTCCTCCATATGTACCTCATAGTCTCCCATAACTCTTTCTCTCCCCCCGCTCTCCCTCTCTCTATCCATTTCTCTCTGTGTGTCTCTCTCCCGCTCCCCTCAATCAATTCAGTATTTCATTGGCTTGATTGTTTATAGTAGAACAGAGTAATACTCTGCATTCTTCTCTGGATATCAGTGACGAGCTCTATACCAGAGCTTTAGCTTAATTACAAATTCCATGTCTCACACCAGCTGAAGCAATGCACACTCTTCTCTCCTCTCCTCTCCTCTCCTCTCCTTCTCTCCTCTCCTCTCCTCCTCTCCTCTCCTCTCTTCTTCTCTCCTCTCCTCTCCTCTCCTCTCCACTCCTCTCCCAAGCTTAATAGCCTACCCTACCCTACCCAAGTAACCGGGTGAAGATGCTTAGATAATCTGCTTTTCATATCTCCCCAGTGCCCTTCAGAGCACACTTGAAAGGAACACTCAAAGTTGGCTCATTTATGCATTCAATCCCCACCACACACACACACACACACACACTTTTCTTTTTAGATATGTGGGAAGAAAAATATTGACTCCCGTCATCCGTCCGCCACAGCCTTACCACAGTGTTTGTCACCAGAAACTGCACGCTCCCAGGCATTAGCCTGATTTGGTTCCCTGGACAGGAGCCATGAATGCTACATAGGGTGGACAACTGGATTGACACACCAACAATTGCTGCAAGGTTTCGGTTCAGATGTCAGAGTGTCTCGAGACAAGATTAAAAACCTTGCATCTGCATGTTTTTGTACCGAATGGTGCCGTGCCTGTGTCTGTGAGTGGAGGGGTTTAACTCCAGCTCTGGATCAACGCAGCCACGGATATTAGTGTTCTAGCGGGTAGTAATGATGGCACGAGGCATCATGGGAGATTATTCACAGGCTCGTGCAGCGAGCGCCTGTCACATGGGGAACTTCAATAGCGCTCTATGTAGGCAGTATAGGGTGCAGTAGTAGGGGGTTGAGAGGGGGTCTGTGTGTGTGTGTGTGTGTGTGACACTGTTGCAGGATCAAAGTTTCACCAGGGCCACCTGTGGAGGGATGTATGTCTCTTCCTCCACACCTCCTCCTCCCTCTCTCTCTTTCTCTGTTTTCTTCTGCTTCCCTCAGCATCTCTGTTATGCAAACACAAACCGTATGCACACTAAAAAACATTTGCTTCTTGACACACACACACACACACACACACACACACACACAAATAAATATGCAAAGTCGGACTCCTCCGCTCTCTTTCCGTGAGGGCCTTTCTCTTGGTGAGTGGGGAGAGGCACTGTTCTGTTATGGGTCCTGCAGTACATGGTCTCATTCCGATTTCACACACACACACACACACACACACACAAACATGTGGTCTGTCTGTGGGCTCGCCACATGAGATGGCAGCTGAGGCCGCCGCGGGAGGGTAATTTCTTTGCGGGGTCTCCAGTGTCTTCAGCGGTGATTGAAGTCAAGAGGGTATCAGTGCAGGCCAGCTGCTCTGGGGGTGGAGTGCTGTCTCGTTCTCCGTTTGAGAGATCGCTGCTGCAGTACCATGTTTCCCTTGTCTTATTAAGAACGGTTCAGTGTGTGCTGAGACTAGACACTAAGGCTTGAGCTGTCTGTTTCCTAATTACGCAAATGTGGAGCGTCAGTTCAGCCATGGGGAGAAGGAACGACATAATACTACTATGACAGCATAGTTTCCTGTTTAAAAACCAATCTGGATTCACGAAAGATCCTTCACAAATTACATAGAAGACATGCAGTTGTACAGCCTGGTTTAAAATGGCCAGTGATGATTCATGCATGCGGCACATTTACGGGATCATATCAAGCTGTCACTGTTCACACTCCATCCAAAATGGATTCAATAATGTGCGTAATTTGAAAAGTTTCATAATGTTTGGAGCTTTCCAAATGGAGACCCTATGGTGATAAAATGCAGGCCATCTACATGTATGTCTTTCCAGTTGAGGCACGTGCTAAAGGATGAATGTACAGTATGGCATTAATGTATATTTTCTGGTTACCTTTACAATCGATAGAGATGCCGTTTGTCAGGTGCCTTTGTGCAGAGCGACTTACAAAGCATATTTGATTATGACCGTTAATAATGATTGTGTGTGTGTGTGTGTGTGTGTGTGTGTGTGTGCAGGTCAGCACATCCCACGTCAGAGGACTTATCGAGCAGTGTGTCTCTCCAACTGTTTAACGGGGAGTGCCAGCAGCTCACCATCACACTGGAGAACATCGGCACTGAGAACCTGGAGACACTGGAGCTTGCTTCCAAGACCCTGACCATCAAAGGTAGGCCAGACACACACACACACACACACACACACACACACACACACACCATGTGTGCTCACACACTGATGCACACACATGTGGGATGCGTGACTGACAGATTCTGAACACAGACACATATACACACTTTCTTGTGCACGTAGTATACCATAGTACACTAGTGTATCTACACACATATACACCTGGACACAAAGACCTGGACCAAAACACTCACCCACACACACATGCGCATAAATGCACATGCACATAAAGTCCGTCTTGTAGGATGGGACTCCTTTTCATCAACTACATTTGCCTGCTGGGTAATTTGTTTGTTTATGTTTTTATGTATTTATGGTTATTTATACGCGCTTTGGGTATGGCCAGCTCTATTGCCCCCGAGTAAGCTAGTGGCAGGAGCGTATTAGCAAGTTAAACACCCACCGGATGCACTTAAAACTTCTACAGAAGGATCTTCACACAAAACAAAAGGCTTCCTCGCCAATTACCCCAGAAGACACAGTCCTCTACTTTTTGTCAGCAGTTATGTTGCGTGTTGTCTTTTCTTTTACTCTTTTGCTCTATCCTGTCCTCCCAGATGAGACGCTTGGTATGGTAGGTAGGTGATTTTGTAGCACTCATTAAGCTTTCATGTGTAAGACGTATTGAGCCGGTGAAGGGGGCGCTTGTTGAGTCGTGCAGCCAAACTCAATCACTCCATTCCACATGCGGGCACGGCGACCACCGCCTCCACTGCCGCCGCAAAGCAATTAACGGGGGGAAGATGAGCGCATTGTTCTGCTGTCAGGGAAAGGGAAAAGAGGCACCGAGAAAGCATTAAAAAACACTGACACATCTAATCTCTAGCATTGCTTGTGTGTGTGTGTGTGTGTGTGTGTGTGTGTGTGTGTGTGTGTGTGTGTCTTGTGCTTTTTGAATGTGTAAGTCTGTGTACTTTTATGAGGAAGAGGTGTGTGTGTGTGTGTTTAGGAATGTTCAGCTCGGGGTTTGAACCTCTGTTGTCAACCAGCTGTCACCATGCCAACACACAAAGCTTTGACTCGCCTGGAGACAAATGGCATTTTGCCTCGGCTAATGAGAGTCAAGAGAGTGTGAGCGACGGCTTACTCACTAACCCACCTGAAGGGACTTACCTTACCCTAAGACATCCAATTATGCCCCCAACACACACTCCAGCACCTGAATCCCATCCCACCCATCACCTAACCACCGTACCACTCCGCCGCATGCCAACTGAAGTCAGACTGTGGTCAAAGCTCTAACTTTTGGATTAGTATGTGTTTGAAATGATAATTCACTAAACATTGGCTGTCATTGAGAGTGTGTGTGTGTGTGTTTTGTTTGTGTGTGTGTGTGCGTGGATCAGTTATGCTCCTTCCCTTAGCATTCGACTCCTTCACACCTCTTTACCCTCCCTCTCCACCTCTCTCCTTCCTCTCTCTCTCTCCATCACACGTCTGAGCTGTATTGTCTCCCGCAGTGCTTGACATTAGCAGTGCTGTCACGCAGTGCTCAATATTTCATCAGCAGACAGTTATATTAAAACCAAATCATACTTAGGTTTTCAGATAGCTCAATTATTCTTTTGACCTCCCGCTTTAAATATTACAGTGGATGTGGTCAATGCGGTAAAAGGAGAAAAAAAATATCCACCCTATTTAGAGTGTGGAACTCCAGGTGAAATGTCTGGGGCCCTGGGGCTTGTGGTCTTTTTGAATATTGCACAGCACTTACAGCACTCCACAGCAATAACATTACCCCCCCCCCATTCATCAGCAAATATAAATCAACATGCTTGGCGTCTTTTAAGGAGATAAAAAAAAACATGTTTTCTGAATTAGGAGGAAATGGGTGCTTCTGTTGTGTTTTCTATTGTGTTGGACTAAGTGCTAGAAGGCCAAACACCAGTGACTGTTAAGTCCTGGCCTGGAAAATCTGGTGAGTGAGCGATCAATAAAGTTCTGTCTGTGTATCTCTCTGTCTGTTTGTCTGTCCAGACCAGTTGTGTGGCTTGTCTCTGAATATTCCACTCACGATTGAAGATGAAGATGTTTATGAGTAGCCTCACTGTGCTGAGTCATGATTGACAGCTGGTGTGATATTATTATGTGTGACAAACACAGCCAAACACAATCTGCATCAGACTGTGAGAAAGCTCCCTAGTGTCACAGAGAACTTAAGATGACCCAGACACACACACACACACACACACACACACAAAACAGTATACACAAACCACGATCCACACTTTCATTTTCAAAGTTGCTAAGGAAACCAGCAGGGTCCAAGCCGCAACTTTATTTTTCTAAGTTGATGAGCTAAATTGTGTTGATGGTGTGTTTTGCGCTCATTACACAAGCGTTCTGAGCACACTGGGTGAAATGGTTAGTTTGGTCCTTAATAACGGCCTTCTTTCCCAGAAGCACAGAAATCTTGGGGGAGATAAAAGAGTAATTATAATTGCTTGACTATAAACCTACGATTAGTTATCTAATTTCTCATGGATGCTTTTTTTTCTATTGGGCCATGTTCCCTGTCCTTGAATTACGTTACATAAACTGCAGAGAATCACTGAGCAAAGAGAAGAGTGGACTGGTCGCAACTCTTACAAACTCTTACAAACTGTATACAGTACATGGTGTGAGTGTGTGTGTGAGAATAGTACAGTGTATGGTGTGATGTTGGCGGAGCGTGTGCATCTGTGTGTGAAGGGCTCCTTTCAGTTTTGGTGAAGATTTAGGCAGGACTTTCACACACACTGCCGGAGGTTGGGATTGGGGGGATAGGTGTGTGACGTTCCACCCCCCATCTCCTCCTTCTCTCTCTGCCTTCCTGCATTCTACCCGGCTCCAAAGCAAAACATATATTTCCGAACGCCCTGCCTCCAGCTCAGACATCCAGACACCAGTGGCTTAGAGATGAGGATCGGGGGGGTTCCCATCATGGGCTACAGCGTGTTCCCATCATGGGCTCAGGAGTTCGTCTGTGACAAGTCACGGCTGTTGTAAAATTGCGAAACACAATGCTGATTAAATCGGGCAGTGGCAGTAACAGAGGCTGACTGCCCCCCTAGACCATCTGAATTTTCACTTTGTGTAACCAGATGTAGACTGGGAGGCGTGCCCTGTTTCCCATGTGTAAGCATCTTATTCAAGACAAGAAAAGTCATTCTTACACAGCTATTTCACCCTCATTGTACTACTGCATGCAGGCGCACACCCCTGTAGTTATTTAAGCATTACTCTTAAAGTCTATTGGGATTTGACGCAAACCTGGCAACCCCATAGGAGATTTTGCCTTCAAATTTCTCCAGAGATGTTCTGTCAGCGTGTTGTATTCCTTTTCTTGTGTTGAAGTGTTTTTTTTTTTTTCATTATTTCAAATCCCTGCTGAGATGTTTGCTGGATTTGTCAGGGGAACGATCCTCGATCCTTGGGGAGCTACGTATGGAAGCCCGGAGAGGACTGAGGAGAGGAGGGAGATGGGACTGCAAAGACTGATATTTAAAGCAACACCAAAGAGTTTTTTGTACCTTAAGATAATGTTTCCAAAATCGTTGCAGTGGTTCATCAACTTGTAACAGGGTGAACGGCACTTCTGCATTCGCTTGCTGACCCTCTATCGGCTATAACCGCACTATGTAAGTTTGCCAGATCGGGTAGCGGGTCTGTAGTTCGATGGAATGAGACATAAGAAACTACAAATTTGACTTGCATCTGATGTCGCAATACATCGTACTTTCATAAATCGTGCAACATATTCTACCTTGTCTGTGGACATCGTTATTTGCAAAGCTGGTGCTGGATAAACAAATAGCGTGCGTGCGACTGAGGGAAAGTTCTTTGGTGTTGCTTTAATTAGCGATGCTGAAATCGACACAGTTACAAAATCAAGCAGAGCACATTCAGTACATGTGCAGACAGATTGAGAGATGGATAGAGAGACACTTAGAAGATATGTTGTGTGGGGTACAGCTATAATGTGGGGCCCTTTGAAGAATATAATACAGTACTGTGTACGTTTTATTTGAAACAATGCTGTAAATGTTGATGCTGAGAATGCTTTCAAAATGACATAGTTTTTACTTTGTAAAAACGTTGTAGTTTATACAATTGACAAAGCATACAGAATACAGTAACTCATTAAGGGAGAATAAAGAAAAATGTTGAGACATATGGCTAAAACCTTCACACAGTACTGTGTACTGAAAGTGTCAAAAGAAATTCTCTACTCCTTTTACTCCCTTTTACTAACTTTTGTGCTGCAATAATATATGGAAAACTGTCTAAGGGGTGCATCATGGTTATCACACCGTAACACTGTCATGCCATTTCATCCCAAACTTGCATGGATACAGATACAAACTGA
Source organism: Alosa alosa (assembly GCF_017589495.1). Classification (NCBI taxonomy): domain Eukaryota; kingdom Metazoa; phylum Chordata; class Actinopteri; order Clupeiformes; family Clupeidae; genus Alosa; species Alosa alosa. The sequence continues at coordinate 17,998,469 of NC_063208.1, read as the reverse complement.
AGTCTTCCCTCCCATACACTCATTATTTCTCATCTCTTTCTTTCTCTCTCTTTCTTTATTTCACTGTCCCTATATGTTATCTACTCCTTTTCTTCAATTTTCTCAATCATGTCTCCCCCCCCCCTATCACAGACTCATTTGGCAGCAGCGATGGTTATAAGACCACTCCAGAGAGATAAGCTTTGTTTTCCTGCTCTTTCACGTCTCTCGCTTTCTGGGGCCACTGGCAATGTTAATCAGCACTGACGGCAGTCTGGGATCAGGCATGGGGAAAGAGAGAGAGAGAGAGAGAGAGAGAGAGAGAGAGAGAGAGAGAGAGAGAGAGAGAGAGAGGGAGAGGCTTAACACTCCTTTATTGAAACAATATCAGGTGTTTAACCACTACACAATAAAAACATGTTAAAACACATACAAGTTACAAGTTAAAAAGAAACATCACAGGGCTCACAGAGCAGATTCATATGTTGAAAACAACCTGCCCATCCCCCCCACCCTCACACACAGACTTGATTCTCCCCCCCACCAGCCCCCTAAAAATCTCCACAGGATTGGTTGAAAATCCCCCCGCCATCTTGTACTTCCTTGACAACCAAATTGCCATTTTTGCTGCACCCAACAAGAAATTGACAAAACACACTTCCCTTTTCCTTTTGGCCTTGTATACAACCCCTTCAATGAAAAATTGAAAAGAAAACACTACTCCTACCTTCGCTACCCAGGCACTCAGGAGCTCAAAGAGCTCCCCCAGTCTTACACAGAAAAGAAAAAGGTGCTCAACTGTTTCATCCAACCCACAAAAGGGACATCCCCTCCCAATTGCCGGATTCAGGTGTGCCACATGTCTGTTTGTATCTATAGCCCCGTGGACGAGCCTCCAATGTAGATCGGCCGTACGTTTCTCGATTGGAGGCTTGTAAAAAGACCTCCAAGCAGGTATAAATCCTGCCCCAAACACTTCTGGCCACCTCCACGCCCTAGCACCACCCAGTGCAGCCTGGTAATCACGCTCTCAATGCACACCAAGTACAAAGTTTTTCTATCGAGCTCTTTAAAGGGCCTAGCATCCAACTCCCCATGGGAAGCTACACCGCCCCCCTCATCATCCAAAGCGTGAGAAATGGATGTCGAGACCAACACTGAGGGACAGCGATACGCACCTCCCAACCTGCTGGTGACTGTACCTGCAGGGCCTCCTTGCACACCGCCGGCAATGCCATGGTTAGTTCCTCCAGCATCCTCACCAGGATTCTCAGGGGCCGAATGCCAGTGTCACGCTGCAGTGAGGCTGCTGCTCTCCAGCCGCTCCCATCCCATGGGCCAAAACCGTGAGCCCAGCTCTCACTAGGCAGCTCTTCACAGTCTCTGTAGACAAGATCTTTGTCCTCAGAAAAGGATTGTGGAACAAAGGTTCCCCCTTGATCCACTCCCCCACTTGTGATGCAATCCGCTCTTTCTTCAGAGTCTGCCATGCTCTTAAAACCGACGCATAAAAGGGAGACAGTCTTGTGAAATCCAGCCCATTCAGATCCAAAAGGAAAAGCTGACGGTCAAAACCCATTGGCGTTGCCTTTCTCAGAAGACAACAGGCCACTGCTGTCCAGGCCAGATCTGTCCCATAGAGCAACTTCTGGCTTCGTATGTCCACAAGCCCTTGACCCCCTTCCGAAGTGGGAAGATACAGCACTGGGGCAGGAACCCAATGCTGCCCTGACCAGACAAAGTTCACCAATTTCCTCTGCACCTCCTTAACCATCTGGTCTGGGGGCTGCAGTACAGTGAGCTTGTGCCATAACGTGGAGGCAGCCAGGCTATTTGTGACCAGGACCCTACCCCTGTAGGATAGCTCAGGTAATGGCCAATTCCATTTAGACAACTTGGCAGCCACCTTCTCCGGCAATCCCTCCCAATTTTTGAGTCTATACTCCTGCCTTCCCAGAAACACTCCCAGAAACTTAAACCCATCACACTCCCACTGAACACCCCCTGGTAGTGAAGGTGGCCCCTCTCCTGCCCACCCACCCACAATAGACCCCTCACTTTTGCCCCAGTTGACCCTCGCTGATGAGGCCCTCCCATACACATCAACACACCTTTTCCTTAAAAGACACAGCAATGGCTCTATTGCAGGGGTGGGCAAACTTTTTGGCTCAAGGGCCACACTGGGTTTTGAAAATTGGACGGCAGGCCGCACAACAACCACCCCCCACCCCCACCCCCCACGACACACACATAAAAAAAATACATTTTTTATAGCTTATAATTTAGTATGACAAAATATTTCTTTTAAAATATTAATTGCTTAAAATACTGCTAATTTTATGCTGTTTAACAAATGTATAATTTGTGCACTGTCGCTTTAATTCACGTTTATTTCTCAATGATCTTCTGCCTGCTACGGTATGGCCCTCTTACACTTTTTAAATGGTCAGTAGTGGGAACTAGTGCTGCCTTCATGATTTCCTTTAAAAGTTTCTTATAAGAAGGAGATATCAATTATCAACAATGACAAGCCAGCTGGAACCTGCGGCTCTCTCTCCCCTCATTGAGTGCAGACGCGTTCCCAATTAAATGGATCACATGTTCACGTTAGATCTGCTGCAAAGGGAGATAACTAAGAGTTAACTTAGTTTAACATGATGCTATCTCTATTTAACATGATGTTTTGACATTGACATTGTAAACGTTCTCTAAGGAGAGTGAAAAGCAGTTTGCAGTAAAGCTAACCAACGTCGTCTCTATCGCAGGAAAAAAATAGCGAGCAGCCTGATAACCAAATGAAATGCTCAGCGGGCCGGATGAAAGTGCTTGGCGGGCCGGATCCGGCCCGCGGGCCGCAGTTTGCCCACCCCTGCTATATTGCAAGACTGTACAGCTGCCCTGAGAGAGGACAGCCCTGGCGTATCCCCCTTTTAACCAGCACTGGATGAATCAGCCCACCTCCTACTTTAAGCATTACTGATGCTCCTTTGTACAGCAGCTTTAAAAAAGAAACAAATCTTCCCCCAAACCCAAAAGCCTCCAACACATTGAAAAGGTACTCATGGCCCACCCGATCAAATGCTTTCTCGTAAATAACACATCTGACTCTGCTGCGCAACCTTATGCTCTAAATTAAAAAATTACTTAGTGGGAGCATCCATATCATTGATTGCAGCAAACCTGGCCCTAATTAATGCACCATTCGCCCGCTCCTGTAGCAATGCTCTTAGCTCCTGCGTCTTATTATGTAACTCATTAGCACGCCCCATACTGTTTTCCCCAACTTCTTTTCTATATTACGTACCGTAAAACTTCAAATAATCGCCGAGTCCCTAAGAGACGCCTGTCTCTTTTAAACGCCTGGCGTGGCTACAGGTTTGGGTTAAAGGCCGGTCTCCAGTAGAGGCCTGGTCTGTTTTTTAGTTTTGGGTTGTATTTAATCTTCTAAAACCGATCAGATCGTCTGTTTAAAGATTCACAATGACACGCAAAACCGTTACAGAAAGGAGGTTACAGCAGTGTGAATTAGATGTTGCACGTCGTTACCAAGCTGTCGCAGCATTCACCTTATCTGGTCACAGTTGCAAGGTTTTAGAATGTTGCATCAAGTTGCTGCTCATCTGCCGCGAATCTTGGGTGTGATTTGGGCTTAAGTATGGCGCAGACTCCGTGCGTGATTATGGCATTAAAGACTGCGGTGAAAAGCTAGAGTTCCAAATTGTCTAGCTTTTTTTTTCAATATGAACTATGCCTAGATGTCGACTTTGTCATCGTTCAATTCATCCCTTGTGTTTAAAATTTGCGGATAGGCCGATGGTGGTTGTTTTTATGCTGGCAACAAAACCAGAGCGGTTCGCGAAGCGTTATTCTTTCTTCTAAATGCCATGGCGATACAGAGAAAGAAGTCAGAAAAGGAATTTACCTTAGACTAGGCTATATCAGAGCCCGTCTACGGACATTCTCTGGCTATATACTGAAATAGGTTAATGATGTAAAGTCAAGTGCGCTTATATGGGACTGGTGTGTGCACGCACAGTTTTTATTGATGAGTCGGAGTGGCAAGTGCTGCGCATAGTTGCAGTGGAATGTGGCTGCCCAGAGCATTATAAAACTTCTCACTCTTAGACCTACTCATACACGGCGGTGAAATGGCGTATTTAGCTGTCTATATTCGAATCATATGCTGGGGGAGAAATCGTCGGACATCCATGATTATTTTGTTATTCAGCACCCCTGGTCAAAAATATGTTCCCGCGCGCCTGGAAGTAGGCTATGATTTGAATGTAGACTGTTGTCAAATTTGACAAACCGGGAGAAACAAGCATCATCATTCCGTTTCAGGACATCGCTGAGCCTCTCAAAAAGCTGAACCCGGTCAGAGCCATTGTTACGTGCATAAACATGAACAAAAAGAAATAATTGCCCCTTAACCTCTGCCTTAACAAGAACAGCCCTTCCCTTTTCAACCTCCTCAGACGCTATTAACTTTACATTTAAATGTTTGGAGAAAAGGACAGCTACCCCTGCACTCATATTAGTCCCATGACTCAATATACACTCCCCTTCCCACCACCTCCTCCATCCTACTTCATTATCAATATCAGTATGTGTCTCTTGTAAAAAGATAATATCAACCTTCTTGAGGTTAATAAACTCAGCAATTGAGGCCCTCCTGCCCCTATCCCTCCCTCCGTTAATGTTCAAAGATCCTACCCTCAAAAGCTCCATAAAGAAAAAGGAAAGAAGACTTGAAAAGGAAAGGAAGAGAAACACCAAAAAGAACAACCACAGTGAACAACCATATTTAGTCCTTAAAAGGCCTTCCCTGCAGCCCGGTCTTTACGAATCTTTGTTACAATCCTCTTTAAACGATACCGCTTCCTCTTATTCAACTCATTCAAACCCACCTTCCTTTTCCAATAAACCATAGACTTCTCAAACTTCTCAACATCTGGAAAAAAATCCTTAATATCAACCTGACTGCCATATGTATCATCCAAAAACGTTTTTATTTCATCCAAAGAATAATGCTGCTCCACACTCAATTGTGAGAGATCTATAACACCTACAGCCGACCCCACTGATATAGAGTCCTCCTCATCCATGTCCTTCTCCGACTGTGGCACCCTCACCTCTTCAGGTGCAGGAGACACACCCCCTTCACCATGCTCTGCGCTAGTGCATGCTACCCCTGAACTTAACGCTTCTATTTCCCTCACAGGCACGCCCATCTGCTCTGTTTCCAGCGTCCCGTCACCCGTGGCCTCCACACTTTCATCAGTATTATTTGGTGCATTCTCTGCAACATTAGTAATCACCTCACTATTAACATTATGCATATCAGACGCGTCCGCAGCGTCATCCAAAACGACCTCTGCAGTGCTTGCCGCCATACCCTGCTCATTTTGATCAAGGTTCTCCGCACAAACCTGCTCCCCACCCAACACAACACTTCCAGTATGCCTTTCCCCTTCTGGGGCGACTCCTGCTCCTTGCTGTGTTCCTGATTTCGAGGGGCAGCTCAGCTTTACATGACCAATGTTTCCACACTCAAAACACCGCATCTCACCGGTACTAGCATATAGCATGTACAACTTTCCACCATACATGCACCGAAACGAAAACATTTAACGTCGGCGAATTTAGAAACATAAACACCTGCCGTCTAAAGGACAGCACATGTTTAAGAGGATCATTTTTGCAACCAAGCGGAATCGTTCCACTGGCAAACTTCCCAAACCTAGAAAGTTCCTTCTCAATGTCCTCATTTGGAATAAAAGGAGGAACATTTGATATCGTCACTCTAGTTGTTGGAGAGAACAGTGGTGTAACAGGAATGTAACCTCCACTTACCCAAATGCCGCTCTCCACCAGCTGATTAGCTAACATCTCCTCATTAACGAACACAACCACAGCCTTGTTCATCCATGAGGCCGAAGCAATATTCCCATGGCCCACCGCCTCACCCATGACCATCAACACATCCTCCACAACTACTCCAACAACAGGCACGCACCTGACTCCATGACGGAGAGAGAGAGGCGCCTAAAACGCCATCCCAATCTGCGTCGCTACCTCCGCGTGCCTCCCGACAATCCCGACGCTAAGCCCAAAATAATATAATCTAAACCGTTCTCATTCACCAAATAATATGGTACAAAAAGAAGAGAAAGAACAGAGATAGAAAAGTCAAACCAAACTTCCCGCTCACCGTGATCGCTCTCCCATACACCCAATCCCAGCATGCAGTGCAGAGAGAGAGAGAGAGAGAGTGTTGGGTGGCTGTGAGAGATGAAGAGAGGGAGGGAGAGAGAGAAGGCAAAAAAAAGGGGATGAAAGAGTGAGACGAATGAAAATAAAGGATTTGATTTGGCGTCGTCTGTTAGCCTGGGGTCCCTGTGTTTTAATTGAGGAGACGGAGGCGACGGCCATATCTGGGGGGGCCAGACTTTTAGCGTGCTGGGGCCCCTAGCGTGCCTTTGCCAGGGGGGGCATCCCGGAGTCCCCCAGCTCCGCCACTCCTGACAGTTAATCCGTTGCACATCTCCTCCCCACCCAAGCACATCCATCCAAACGCCAGCTCCTCACCCCGAAGGCTCTGCATACTGAGAGAGAGAGAGAGAGAGAGAGAAAGAGAAAGAGAAAGTGAGAGATTGAAAGAGGCTGTTGGAGTTTGAGTGAAAAAGGGAGAGAGTGAAAGAAAGCTTGGTGGAGAAAGGGATGTAGTGGGAGGAAGAAAAGGAGAGAACGAAGGGAGGCAGGGGAGAATGTGTATAGGAATATGAAAAGAATGGGATTCAATAAAAACCTGATGGAGAAAGACAAAGGTAGGTAGTGGGAGAAACACACAGAGAGAAACAAAGAGCCAAGAGTGAGGCAGGCCAGCATTCAAAGACAGAAAGAGGGATTATCTTCCCTTTCTCAGTATTCGTCCACCTCTTTTGCCTCTTGACAGGTTCATTACGCCGCGCTCTGCACTAAAGCCAATTAAGGCCACACACACACGCACACGTGCACAGGTGGGTGGGCGGCCTGGGTGGTCGAGGTGGGCACAGCTTTCGAAAGACCTTTTCCCTCCTCCCCACCGCCGTCGCGTCCTCCATCGCCTGATGACAGATCAGCTCTGGCGGGGAGTCCGCGGCAGGAAGCTAACCTTTCCCTCTCTCATCTGGGGCTCCTCAGGTGCTCTCCCCAGTGGCCACAGGGCCCTCCAGCCCATCTCCTCCCCGTCACGCTCAACTTATTTTCTGCTTTGGTGCCGCGTCTGTGTGTGGTGGTAGCATTAAAGCACGCAAAAGGCTCAGAGGGATCTGCTCAGACATCTGAGAGTTGGTTGCTCCCTTGAGTTTCTCCTCTGAGTTAGCTTAGCACCGGTGTTTTCCCAGACAGGGCAATTTTATTGTTGTTTGGTGAGAGCACACAGGTGTATTGAGGGAGTGTTGTTAGTTTTTTTCCCCCTCTTCCTTTCTCTTCTCCTATCGGCCTTTTTTGTTTATCCTTTGTGTTTTTTTTCTTTTGGTACTGTTTTTGAAGAAGCTCAAGAAGGAGGAAACTCGCCCAGCCACTCCATCTGAGCAGCACAGTGACATCAAACAGAAGGGTAAAAGCTGACAAGAAACAAAGCAGGCTTCTATCTTCTCTACTCTCTCACTCTCTCTCGCGCTCTCTCTCTCTCTCTCTCTCTCTCTCCCTCTCTCTCCCTCTTTCTCTTTCTCTCTCTCTATGAACTTGATGAAAAAGAATGGAGAAGAGCTATTTAAAAAGGCACTCCTTTGTTTAGCTGGTCTTTCTTCTTACCCCCCCTGTGGTGCATGGTGGCCTCTGTTTCCCCCTGCCTGCTTGTGTACTCACTGACCCTGTAGTTGAGCTGTGGTACTGTGTGTCTGAGTCCCCCACCCCACACAGCATCAATACTTTGCTGAAGTCTTATACTTTTGTTTTGTCCGGCATCTGTGTCTTACTGGTGGCCAGTTTGCCACATTACAACATACAACAACACTGTAGTTATTTGAAGTGTGCTGTAGTTCATCTTGTCAGGTAGCCTATAGTGGTCAGGTCATGACTTTTCAAAGAATGTTTCATGCACACTTTGTGAAGTAACTCAAGTCACTTTGGATAAAAGGGTATTACGTGTACATAAACATAAATGTATGTGTAAACCTAATTTTGTTTCCAGAAAGTGTGGATATACCACTTTCTACTCTCCAGTTGCTTGAAGTAGAAGCAGAATGTGTTGAAAACAAGTCCATTCATTCTTGTCTGAATGTCATGTAGATGCATAGGAGCCCTGGGCCAGTATGCAGCTGTGGTTTGGACTGTCACTGTCTTTTGCGACTAGCGCTGTAAATCTTGGCTGTCTGAGATTACATAAGGTGGCGATGCACCAGCTGACAGATGCAGAGTTTTTTATTTTATTTCCCTCTTGTCTATTCTCCCCCAGTCTTTTTCTCATCCCCTTCTCCCCCTTCTCTTCCTTTCTCTTCCATTCTCTTTTCTTTTTTTCTCTCTATTCTCCTCTTTTCACTTCTTTTGGTCCCTCTGACTTTGAGTGAGGCGAGCTGATGGATTACATCAGCAGGAGTGTGCCCAAAATGGGCCCCTGTCTTTATGCACTCACAGGTGCTCTCGCTCCCTCTTCTTTCTCTCTCTTGTGTACTCTCTCTTCTCTTCTCTCTCTCTCCCTCTTCTGTCTCTCAAGTTCGCTGTTTTAGTTTCCCTCTCACATCCTTTCCCATCCACCCACCCTCACTTTCTCTCTCTCTCCCTCTCTCCTTTTCATGCTGTCTTCCTCCCACATCTGCCTACCACATTTCTCACTCCCTCTCACACCCTCTCTTTTTCTCACTCTCTCTTTCTGTCTCTCACCCTGTGTGTGCATCTTTCGCAACTTCCTTTTTCTTACTCACATATTCTCGACATCATTCATAAGATAGTATATAACACCAGATGTACCTCTTCTGACATTTGTTCATCTCTTTTTTCTCTTGCTCTGTCTCTTGTCTCCTGTGCCTTGTCTCTGTGTCTCTCTGCCTGTTGGAGAGGTTTTTTTTTTTTGGGGGCGGGTGGAGAAGAGCAGGAACAGCAACAGCAGCAGTATGTGCTACATGATATAATTAAGGCTGCTAATTGCAAGGCAGTGTGAGGGGTCTGTCGGAATAAAGCGCAGGGTGAGCGTGGGGTTCTCCGCCACGCTGGCCACGCACTGTCTCTCCTGCCTGCCTGTCTGCCTGACACATGCAGTCCACCGAAACAGCTAGTCAGGGGTGGAATGGGATGGAGTGTGTGTGTGTGTGTGTGTGTGTGTGTGTGTGTGTGTGTGTGTGTGTTTTGTGGTGTAGTTGGCATTTGGTGGTGGTGATCATGGGCTACAATTGTTCTTGGCGAGGGGGTGGCACAGTGAGCGAGTGACGAATTATAAATTGCCACCTCTGATTTATCCTCTATGAAGCGCTATTTTGTTTCTGAATTAGTCCTCTCTAATTCTTGTATTATTCAATCTTTTTGGTGATTTTTCTCATCTTTGAAACCGTGTTTCTTAGTTGACTGTGATCCTTTTTTGAATTTGAGTGGGGAGTTATAGGGCCGGTTCTTGGTGGGAGCAGTGCCTTGCTTTGGCAGCATTTGGTTAGGTTTGGCACTGGGAAATGCTGCCACTCCGTAAATCCCCAAGGAGGAGAAGGAGGAGTGGGAGAGATGGACATATGTGGATAGGCATCGTCCCACACACATTCATTGCACCGAGGACTAGGAACCCCAGTGAATATAAGCAACAGATTGACATTTTGGTTGTGACCAAATGTGCTTTTTAAGCAGGGAGAATGTGCTTTTAAAGCAAAAAAGATCAGCAATGTGATGCCATGTCATCTTTGTCTACATTCTGATAGTTAAATGTGTCAATGCACATCACCTGCTATAGCTGGATTGGGAGTGTGTCACACACTGACACCGAAAAGATGTTGGGGCAATTTTGGAGACAAACGGCAAAAGTGAAACTTTGAAAGCCAATTTTTCTCTGCCATGACACAACTGTCCCTGTATGGTTATTCACTTTTAAAGTCAGGAACTCCCCTTTTGGAAGGGGTCATCAGAGGCGTCGCAGGACTCGGATGGCTGACACGGAAGCTTCTGGTATCAGAGGCAAGCCGAGGCAGCACTTAAGAGGCAGATGGTGTGCGGCGTGCTCCTAACTACTGGCCAGTCACTAGGATGTGTTGAGGCCCAAAGGGTCACTCAGTGAATCAGTAAACAAACACACAAAAACAGACTGGACCAACACTGAGGCTGGCAACAAGTGTGGCGTCCTCACCTGACACTGTGGCAAGCCTGTGGGGTTGTCCTGGCAACAGTGTGTCCTATTGAGGGAGAGGGGGCCGTGAGTGTGTTGGAATGGGCTTTAATGCCCTTCCTCCCCTGTGACACACACAGCTCCCGCTCTGTAACTGTTGCCATCGGAATTTTTAAGGCATTTTGACCGTTCAGATTGGAAATCCTGAGTTGATTAGCATGAGAGTCAAAATAGAAATGTATTTACTGAATGAGGGTGGATTAAATTATTCATATGAAGTATAATGTGACTAAGGCTGATGGAAATAAGGTGATTTTACATTATTGTGATTTTATTCTGCATTTCTGGTTAAATTGCCCTGATGGTTTTAATCCACATCTGATCACAGCTTATGTCTTGATTAGAATTAGGTGTCTGTTTGCATAACATGGAAGTGAATACAGATATACTGTACATTAAGTCACCTTTTTCTCTTTTTGAGCTTAAAATATTCTAATAAACTGGATGGAAACCCAGATTCTTTCTCCTCTCTCTCTCTCTCTCTCTCTCTCTCTCTCTCTCTCTCTCTCTCTCTCTCTCTCTCTCTCTCTCTCTCTCTCTGACTGAGTGGATATGAGATGGGCCATTTTACTCGGTGTGAGCCTGAGGGACTATAGCTAGGGAAAAAAAGAAAATCTTTCTCCTGGCTTTTAGGTGACATCATCTCAGTTTATGTGTGTGAATGTGTGTGTGTGAGTGTGAGTGAGTGAATATGTGTGTGTATGCCTGTCTGTGTGAGTGAGTGAGCAGAAAAGAGAGAAGAGTGAGTGTGTGTGGCACAGGATTGTGTTTGTATGTTGATGAAGCGATTGTGAGGGTGTGTGTGTCTGTATGAAAGAAATACAGAGAGAGAGAAAGAAAGAGAAGTGTGTGTGTGTGTGTGCCGTTGAGTGCCTGCCTCATAAGCGGTTCCACTTTCCACCAACAGATGGCAGTGTTCTCCACTAAGGCTCAGGTCAGTCTCCCTCCCCAGTGCCTGGGGGGCGTATGGCGCTCTTAAAATAAACACAGCACGGTGCCAACTCTGTTAAACTCTGCTTCTGTAATATTTATTTTATTTTCATCTCAACAGGCACGCTGCCTTGCGTTTGGTGTGCGCAAAGAGATGACTATTTATGGCCTGGTTGCCATGATACATTGCCAGGGTGTCTTTAAGAATGGATAATGCATAGAGATGTTTACCTGGAGAGAGAGAGAGAGAGAGAGAGAGAGAGAGAGAGAAGAGAGAGAGAGAGAGAGAGAGAGAGATCTTGGTAAGACATCTAGGTGGTATACACTAACCATTTTCAGAGTTTATAGCTGCAGTCATTTTAGGATATATGATGTATGATACAAGCAAATAGCAACTTTACATAGCTCATGGTGAGGACTATAGCAGTATACATTTTCCACATAGCCATGTGTTTATCGAGACAGAGAGCGTAAGAGCTGAACAGACAGATCTAGAGATTGACGGAGGTAGTTTAACTGTTACATAAGAAGGGTTAAATATGCACAAGCCTACAGATGCAACATGCAACAGCAGTCTACTACTCCATGAAATGATGTGTGTGTGTGTGTGTGTGTGTGTGTGTGCGCGTGTGTGGGCATGCATCTGCTTGTGTGCTTAACTGAGGCGTCTCGTCACCTCTTTTAGATGATCTGCATTTTTTACACACACACACACACAAACACTCTCTCTCTCTCTGCTCCCTGTTACACACACACACAAACACACTCAACTCACCTCTTTTTTTTCTCTCTCTTCTCTGTGTGTGTGAGAGAGTGTGGAGCCTCGGCCAGCCTGTTGTCTTCTGAAGAGCCTCTGTGTCCAGCGCAGCGCATTCATCCTTCAATCGCGGTTCACCGCCGCCACTCCCGCCACAGCCACAGATCTGCTGATAATGAATGGGATGGCGGTAGCCCACGATTACTTTGTGACTCACTGCCCCGTCCTTTGTGCAGGCGTTGTGGTGGGCCATCGCGCTCGGCAACCTGTTGAACGCCGGGGGAACGAGACGAGGGCGTGAGGAGGATAGAACGCATCCAGCTGCTCTCTCTCTCTTTCTCTCACTATCTCTCTCTCTCACTCTGCTGCCATCTCATCTTCCCATGTCCCTCCCATCTCTCTGTAGTCTATCAGCTGTCCCCTTAGTTGCCCCCTTAGACTCTCTTCATACCACCTGTTCTCCATTCCTCTTTTTTCTCCTCTCTCCCTCTCTCTCCCTCTCCCCCCCTCTCACTCTCACCTCACCTCGGTTGCGCTCCTCACTCCGGTCGTCAGGCCACTGCTGGATATTAATATTTAACTCAGTGTGTCATTAAGAGTATGCATTTTTAATGCGCCTACCTTTTTCATCCCCTGCCTCTCCGTCAGCACTGCCTGCCTCTCTCTCATCCCCTCCCCTCTTGATCAGCAATAGTGGAGGAGGAGAGGTTACTGGCAGGCCTACCCATCCATCTCTCTCCCCATTCTCTCCATCTCCTCCCCATACACCCACACAGCACTCTGCCTCTGTCACCACACAGATAGACCCTTTCAACAATAAAAACAAAAACAATGCTTGAACGTTCTATTTGGGCCCCAATCTACTTCCTCTGCATTAAGATAACATATGGAATGTTAAAAAGGAAGTCTTGTGGGGCCAACTATGATGCTGATAATGGAACTCTCTTGAAAGGGTCCATACCGGGGATCGGAGATGTGAGGAGGGCAGTGCCTCAGTTGACCTCCATCCCCGAACTATATCTTGTGCTGAAATTTAATGTGGCTTCTATGCAAGTGTTTTTTTTTTTTTTTTTTGTCGAATTATGTTCCTGGCCATGACCGATCACCTGCGTTGCATGTCTTGTCATCACCTCCCTGTGTCTGAGCACAACTAATGAATGTGGCAGCTGAAGTGATGGCAAGATCAGGTGTGTTTGCCTAATCAAAGGGGCTGTGATGAGGCAGGGAAATGCAGGGCAGAGGGCCCAGGTGCAGAGCTCATCCTGTGCCAACTGTCCTCTGGTGCTGCCCCAGGGGATGGTCACTCACAGGCGGATGGCAGACTGTGTGAGATGGACTAGACTTCTGTCCCTTAATCAAACTTCCTGTGGTGTGGGGGATGCTCAGTGATGGACTGAGCCAATTTGTCATCCCCTGTGCAGGTTGTGAGCTTCCTGCTCTTTCCTCTTTACCGTGGGGCTTTTAGAACCAGCATGCACTGCTCCAGCTTACTCACTTCCTGCTGAAGTTGCTTTATGGGTTTCCCAGCTGCTGCAGTGTGAGTCTGACTGTGCAGTCACTAATACAGATGTCCAATATGAGAACACACAATGTACCCCACCCCCCTCACACACACACACACATACACAGTCAAATCTCAATGTTTCCCATTTGTAGTAAATGTAATATTAGGATGACTGTCCACTAGGATGACTAACACAAGTACTCAAGTGAGAATACACACACACACACACACACAAACACGCACACACACACACGCGCATTTGTTCAGCTTGTGGCTGAAATTTTGGGGATCATGGTGTACCTTTCTCACTCCCTCTCCATCCTAATGGCCCTCGGTGTCAAATGTTCCATTCCCCCTGAGGGACAGTGGTCTCCGTAATGAAAGCCTAATGGAAATGGCTCTTAAGCTCAGGTGTTCTTTAATCTGCATTCATTTATGCCAATGTTATTTACGCCCAGCTATTTTTAGAGGCTGGCTTTTTCTGTTGGCCGCTTCAGTCCACCTCTCTCTCTGTTTCTCTGTCTCTCGCTGCAGCTAAACAGCAGGTCTGAGTGCTCATAACGGTGTGTGTGAGAGAGAGAGAGAGAGAGAGAGAGAGATGCTGTACCTTAGCAACCTCCCTTTGGGTAAAGGAAAAAAAACTTGAAACAAGGCTGAGACATAGACATGGAGACTCAACAAATTTATCCCATCACCCCCCCTCCACACACACACACACCCACACACACACATACAGTACATACACACTACGCTCATATGCTTACACAGACTTTATCTTTCAGGAAAGACTCTGTCTGACTCCTCAGTATAGACAGCCTGTAGTAAATAGCCCACAGATACAACACTGATGCTCCCCTTCATTCTCTGATATGGGAGTATCTGGACTAAATGAAGCCTGACGATAAATTTGATGGAGGAGACTTGACGGTAGTGTGAGCAACTGTTGGAGGTCAAACTCAGAGTTAAGAGCTCTTTGTCCATTTTTCTCTCAGAACATAGCAGTGAGCCTCTCCAGCCACTGATCTCATTGGTGTGTGTGTGTGTGTGTGTGTGTGTGTGTGTGTGCACACATCAGTGTGTTCACTGGACTGGGTGTTCAGAACAGTATGAGCAGTGCAGAGCTCCCAGGAACGCCTAGCAAAACATGAGGCACAAACTCCACTGATCCACATCTCTCTCTCTCTCTTTGTCTTTCTCTTACACACACACACACACACACACACACACACACACACACACACACACACAAAGCGTCATTCTTTTTCTCCATTCCAGCATCCCTTTCCGTGACTACATCAACGACCATAACAGCAGGCATTCTGGCATCAATAACTTGACAAAACCCCTGAAACATGTCAGTATGACGCAGTCCCAGTGACGTCCCTCTTATGACAGCCCTCAGTGTCCTGACGCAAGTCAGAAGGCATCCAGAGAGGCGGTCAGTTTTTCCTCAGCTTGAAATGCTGTATGCATTCTACAACAAAAATGCCACCTAGGATTTTAATGGTCTTGACATTTGCAGCAGTTCCATGGCAGGTAGTGTAGTTTCATCATCATCATGAAGCACTGAAGAAGCTGCCATTATAAAACCTTTTTCCTGGAATCAGACATCTTTATCAACCTTTTAATGAACTGTTGTAGCAGTTTTCAAATTTTGTTACTTAACACAAATATGAAAAGAATATAAGACATTTTCTTTAACTCATTGAATGCCAAGCTGTTTTCGGGAGTGCCAACAATCTAGACCATTGTTGATGATCTTTGTACAGCCACAGCATATTCTGTGTTATAGCTATGAACACATACAATGGCTCGATTAAAAGGTGAGACTTTAAGCTCTCGGTGGGTGCAAACCGTGTATTTCTACACGCCTCTGTTCCTGAAAAAATCCCAAGCTAAACAGTGGCTAGTTTTCATCAAAATCGCCGTTTTTTTCTAGAAATGGAGATATAACGTCTTTCATGAAATATGAAGTGTTGCCTGTTACTTACTTGTGTAAACTTTCCTGGAAGTGATCAGCGAGACCTGGCCACCTGCCACCTAGTGATAGACCCGCGAAAATGGCTGGTTTTGACCTGGCGTGCATCGTCACTGATTGACAAAGCGGCAACCGAAAGTTATGATAAAATGTCCAGATAAAAAATTGTGCGTTTTCATGAGTTTTGTCATCATATATATCATGATCGTTCATTTCCATTCATCACGGAGTTCCCAAAATCGCATTATAAGGTGTGGAGTGTCTAGTTTCAGAATTAAAAAAAAAAAAACGCTAAAATATTACGTTTTTTTGGCACTCAACATGGGGAAGGAAAAACGTAATATTACGTTTTTGGCACTCAATGAGTTAATTGGTTTATTTAAATTTTAGCTGTGATTGTGCTTATGTAAAAGGTGGACCAATGACTTAAGCAGTGCAATTGATTGCAAGAGTGCAAGAGCGTTGAAGCCTTTTGAGCTCCCTTATACCCTGCCTTTATTTCGGCATTATCAGCTGTGCTTATCAGTAGAGCAAAATGTCAAAGCAATGTTTGTTCTGCTATGCTTTTTAAACTTGAGTATATATAGAGCTATTGTTTACTTTGCCCATATTGTATCATCTTGTGTGTGTGTGTGTGTGTGTGTGTGTGTGTGTGTATGTTTATTGGGGGGGGTATATACTATGCATGTACAGGTTGTTTGTTTTGGTTGGTTTGTTCACCTTTAGTTGTTCCTATACTCTGCGTGACCTCTCCTTCTGTCTGTGCTTTAGTGGATTTGTTTCCATCCGTTTCCGCTACTAATGGATATATCTGTGTATTCATGTATGCGCACAATATGGGCTTGACAAAGTGCATTTGTCTTTAATGGTCTTGAATGGCCTCAGTGGAAAAGCAAATGGACTTCAGTCGGAGGTTCAGTCCTAGTTTCTGCCTGACTCCTTGTTCACCTTTCCTGTAGGTTACCAGAGTAGCCCCCTTATATATTAATCACCTGAATATGTCATGACCGCAGCAGCGCTACCTGTATTTTTAATGCTAAATGTAAAAAAGAGGAATAAAAGAGCATGGCCTTATGGAACATAAGAAGGGCCCACAATATATGTGCTATGCATTTTATTTCAATACTGGACAAGTAAAACCAACCAGTGAACTATTGGGTTATAGCTCTGAATTTTTGTTTGTTTTTTTTCTTCATTTTTTCATTTGGCTCTTTGGCATCGATGATCTAATGATTTTCTGCTTATCCTAAGGGACTGTACGATATTTACCGGGGGCGTCGTCGGGGGGGAGGGCCTAAGAGAATTTTTTAAGCCTTAGGGGAAGGCCCAGGAGAATATTTTTGGCTTGGGGGGAGGGCCGAGGAAAATAATTTTTTCCTGATCCATGATATTTTTTTCCCCAGATCAATGATCCGTTTTCGATATTTTAAAAGTTTTGTAGGCCAAAACATGATTCACGTCTCTTTGACAGAGTGGGCGAGTCCAAAAAGTCGCAACCCCACCGGAATCTCCCACAACTCCCCTCATAAGCTTGCAGGTCACCCGCGGTTATGAGTCATAAACAAAATATTTTAATGATATTTGGGTCATTTTCGGGGGGGGTCAGTTAAAATTAATTAAATATATATTTTCTACAAAAGGCCTACTAAAATATCACGAGGAGGCTAGCATCAATACAGTAAAGCATCAAAACAGTAAAGAAGCTGAAGACGCGAGTTGAAATAATAAAGACACCCCTTCAGGAAAAGCGATATAGGCTATGGGAAATATTGGGATAAGTTCTTAAAGAAGATGACCGGAGTACAAGTTATGGCCTAATTGTTGCGAAGCCATTTAAAAGTTTAAGCGGGTCGGATTGCGGGTCGGGTATAATTTTGTCCTAATTAATATTCGCGATCCAAGTTGCGGTCGGGTTGATTAAAATATCGGGCGACCGCGGGCCGCTTGTGACCAAACCCGCGCAACACTGGTGTGTAGCCTACCCGTGTTTGTGTATGTGTGCTTATGACATTTGCTGGCCGTTTTAACCTTGTAAACTTCATTTTTCGACCAGTTTTATTTGATTAACATAGGGGGAAGGGCCTAGGAGATTTTTTTTGAGCCGGGGGGAGGCCCCTGGAAAAAAAAAATTGACCAGGGGGGAGGGCCAGGCAGAACATTTTTAACCCGATCTTCTGGCGACCGCCCTCCCCGCTAAATATCGTACAGTCCCTAAGGAGTGTACGATAAAACCACGACACACTGCATGAGCCAGTGAAGTCCCCATAGCCGTGCCTTCACACTACCAGAGTATTTCACATGGGTTGAATCAGCAGTCGGCCCGATAAACATACTGCATCAAAGTCCCCCAATCGAAATGAGTGGAAGAGTTTGGAGGTGATGCAAGGTGCTGCTGCCCAGGCATCTCATCTGAAGGCCTGGCGGTGGACTCCTGAGTGGATAATGATGAGCTGGAAGTGTCAGAGACCGCAAACAGGCAGGTCTCAGTAATGAATATTTCAAGTAGGATATGAAAGATCAAGCTCCGAGCATCTGTCTCTGAACGGGCCCGACCTTTCACCTTAAGTCGGTACACACACACACACACACACACACACACACACACACACACACACACACACACACACACACACACACACACACACACACACACACACACACACACACACACACACACAAATGCACACAGGTCACTTGAGGCACTTTTGTGCTTAAGTTTCTAAAATGAGTTATTTTTAGTCTCTCTCTCTCTCTCTCTCACACACACACACACACACACACACAAACAAACACACACACACACACACACACTTGTTACGTGGCTGCTCTCAGGATCAGCATATTTTCTCTGAAGTTTGCCTTTGTTGAAGAGATAAGATAGACTAATGAGAACACCAAGAAAGAGTAGTGGGGATCCCATCTCCCCAGCCTGGGCCCCTTGCTCTCTCTTTCTCTCTCTCTCTCTCTCTCTTTCTACCCTCCCACTGTCTGTGCAGTCACTCAGGTGATGTTTCATTCATGCGGGGCACTCCTCGTGAATGCGCTGGCGTCTGGCTCGGCCTCCTGCGTGGCACTGGGACCTTCTCATACCCCCATCCGCCTGCTCTGACGCACAAAGAGGCAGGGCGAAACAGACAGGCAGACAGGCACGCAGACAGGCACACACACACACACACACACAGACATCCAGACAGGCATGTATGCTTCCCACCACCACCCCACCTTCTGAGCCCGACGACCCGCCAAGCAACAACCGCCGATCCAGTCCTCCCCTCCCGGGAGGCTAATTGCTAACAAATGCTAATCTGCGGGATTAGAGGAACTCGATGCAGGGGCTCAGAAAAACCGGCTGCTCCCTCTGCTCCGTGGAGTTCAGCACATGAATATGCAGGAGGCTGAGTGGGCTCGTGAGCCTCCTCTCTCCTCTCCTGTCCTTCTTCATCCCTCTCTCTCTCTTGCTCTCCACTCTTTCCTCTGTGTCTCACTGTCTTGTTCTCTCTCCCTTTCTTTCACCCTTTTCCCTCCTCTGCGAATTGCTGTCATGTTTACATATGTAGAGAAATCCTAGCCCAGTGTGCGGCTTAAAGCCGTTTTGTGTGTGAATGTGAGTGAGAGTGAGGGGTGGAGGATGTGCAGACACTCTCTGGACTAAACTACCGCCTCTCTGGTTTTGGGTTTCCATTTTTAACAGTTAACTTATTAGCGCTCCCATCCCATTTCCGACTTGTAAAACACGTGTTTTATTAAAGAGCATTACTCACATGCAGGCAACGGTGACCTTTATGAAATAAATAAATGAATAAGTGAGTATGTCAGTTATATATTATTAAATAGAATCTATTACAACTCTGAAAGTCCATGTTTGGAATAGTAGTGAGGGAAGTTATGGTTGTGATTTTAGAGAATAGAGACCATAGAGAATTTGTGGTGTGAATCTTTTTTTGTGTGTGTCTGAAGTGTTTTGTTCTTCAGATGTTATGTTTCCGCCAGCAAGCCCATGAGGTAGCAGGCTAGACATTTTATTTCACCATAGTCTCTTTCTCCCCATCCTCATGTTCAATAACCAGCCTGATTTTATTTAGCTGGCTGTGTCGAGTCAAAGAATTAGGAAACTGAAGTTGTCTTTCAGCAATGCAGATACGCAAATGTACATGGACATAGATTTGGAACACTCAAGCCTCATGTGTTTTACTTCATGAAATCAATTAAATCAACATCAATAAAATATGGCTGCTTACTACCAGCCATTTCATAGTCATGCATTCAGTTTCCAAGAAACCACAGGCAACAATGTATGCCCTCATTGTAGAAACCCAAGGCAGGCACCAATGTGTAGCATCAGGTTGAAAGGCGCTGACTTTTCAGCACACTGAAGAATGTGCTGAAGGCAAAACATGTTCTTGCTTTTTTGCTACGGAGACATTACTAAGACAATAAAAAGCATAACATATGCATCAAGTGCAGCCTTCTTCTCCTCCCTTTTCAGTTGAATTGTCATTGTCACAAGGCTTAGCAGAAATGTCAAACCCTTGGTGAATGATCAGATGTAAACATTGAAACCCGCTGGTCAGGTAGCTGTGACCGTGACTGACCCCTCTCACCTCCTGTGTCTCCCACAGAGAAGCTGTTTGGGGAGTTCCTGAGCTGGGACCTGCAGGAGGCGCTCTCCCACCTGCCCTTGAAGCCTGGCCAGTCCCTCACCATCCCCGTCTGCATCAAGGTCAAGCTGGACTTCTCCGGACAGGAAAACCTGCTGCAGGATCTCAACGATGGTAAGTCTCCCTGACTCTCCAGCCACTGGGTTTGCTCTGTGGATCTGTCTCTTGGTCTGCCAGTTCTGTCTTTTAATCTATTGAAGCTGTTAATCTCAGTAGTGAAAAGAAAGAGACTTGAAGCCCCTCCCTATCCTCCCCAAACCGGCCTCGAACCCGAGCTGCAGTCAACCAAACCGGCAGCCTTGCGGCAATGTCAAAGAGCCACATTCATTAGTATGGTAGTCAGAGTGCATATTGAACTGAGAGACGGCACATTGTCACGTCCTTTGAACATCCTTTGAAAAGGTTTAGTTTGGGTAACAAGGGAGTTTAGAGTGGGATAAATAATCAGAAAGGCACCTGTTCACACAGAGGCCTTTTCTTGGCTGTTGAAGCGAGTCTCTACATTCTACATCCAGAAGTGGGCAACAGTAGAAGTCTGGACTCTGGCTCAGGGTAGCCCCTCTGCAGCCCACAGTAGCTAGCATGCATCTCAGACTCTAAATGTATATTATTCTCTCTGCCCCCACTCTGTTCTTGCTTGCATATTTACTGGGCCTCCTTTAAGGTTATGCATGAGTGCACAGACCTGCTCTAGGAGAATTAGCCTGCCCCACTAGTGCAAGGCTAGCAACCTCCTCTAGGCAAATAGCGATGAGCTTTTTTTTTTTTTTTTTTTAATTAGCGCCACGCTAACCACAGACCCTGACTGAGGGAGATAAGCCAAAGCTAGCTCCTGGATCACAGCCTTTAATGCTTCCCCATTATGCTTATGAGAGGGATGTGGGAGGGTTGAGGTTGGCTTGGAATGGAGTGGGAGGTTCTAGCTCAGGTTCTGTGCTAAACAGCCCAGATGTTATCGGGAAGCGCCTAGTAATAATTATTCAACGTTAATTAATCCATGTTATTATAATTTATTTTTTTTTGGTGGGGGGTGGGGAAGGGGCTGAAAGGGGAACATGATGAACAGTAGCAGCACAGTGGCATGTAGCATTTGACTCGCTGTCTGTCTGACATGCAGAGTCAACCACCTGCTGCATGCTGGTGACATGCTGCTAATTATCAGCAACTTAGCCTGTTGGTCTCTGGCTTCTTATCTGACTTCTTTGCTTTTTTGTTTTTTTAATGCCATATCTCTTTTTCTCTCTCTCTATCTGTTTGTTTCATGTGGTTTGAGGCATGTGTAATATAGTTTCTATTCTTTATGTTGTTGTACCTCGGGGTGTGTGTGTGTGTGGGGGGTGTTCTATTTGTTTGTATTTGTTTCTTTACACTGCTTTGTGTGTTTGTCTATGTAGTAGTAAGATTTATTTTCATAGTGGCACTGCACATACACATTTTCTTTTTGTGTGTATGTGAATGTGTATGTGTAGGTGTATGAGAGTGTGTGTGTGTGTGTGTGTGTGAGTGAGTCTGTGTTTGTGTGCATTCACACAGTGGGTGCAGCAGATGGGAGCAGGGTTCATAGGCAGCGTGTAGCCAGGACCTCTCCATCACCCTACTCCACACCATCTGTGCTGTCCCATCACCAAGACACGCTCACAGTCTCCTTCCTAGCTAGCTGCCATACATCACTCCAGCTCTGTGTTTCTACTGCTTTCATATTCTACTGCTGTGCACTTTATTCAGATACTCATACCAGAGACTGTCTAATGAGGAGGCATTGCACTCAAAGAATCTCCCATAGGAATGTATGGGGTTAGTTCGTAATGCAAACATGGCAGTCCGACCCTTTGGCCTCCAAAAGTTGACATGTGAATACGTCGTGCCAATCATGTGTTTTGATCTGGGGCTTTGTGCAGCTGGAGCGTGGTTGGTGTGTCGTGATTCGTGGAGCATTGTGCACACGCAGCTCTACCCGAAGCAGATGCCCAATAAGTGCCCAAAAAGCGAAAATCTTCATCCTCATAAGTATTATGCACTCACCATTAGGGCTGTGCGATAAAACGATAGCGATATGTATCGCAATAGACATGTAATCGATATCAATAAAAAATGCGTTCGATAGAACATTCCATAATTAAAAGCAACACACACCTCCCGCCTTACGTTGTCCATAAATAAATATATATCTTATCTTATGCATATATCTTGCATTGTAGCTAGTAACTCTACCAGAGTAGACGATAGAAGTAGGCCTACCTCAACACAGACTCTCCTCTCCTTGCCCTGTGCGCGCGCTCTCTCTCTCTCTCTAGGTGCATCCCTCCTCAGCATGTGCATGTAATCCAAACATTCACAATCGTGCAAGACGACTGAATTGCTATTAAATCCGGTTAGCATCATTAGCACGCTGCACGAATTTGTTCAAAACTGTTGCATTCAAATTGACTGCTGAATTCTAATCAACTCAATCCCGATGCAAATGGAAAAGTATTTTCCAAGACTCAAACGGGCCTGTCCCAAGGAGAAAAACTGAACAGTCTAACCAGTAGACTTACTATGATAAACTAGCAAATTACTTTGTTTACAATATTTCCAGGCTTCAACCAGTGCTGCTTATGTGCACAATTATTTATTTGAGTGTTTTTCATGATTGTATTGCTATTTCTTTTCCCTGTTTGCTTTGATTGATAACTGGGGTGATTCAAATCAGAGGAAGGTTAAGTTTAAAATAACAGTGTTTAAATTGAACTTTTTTCCCCCTTCTGGTCCTTATCTGAAATAGATTTTTAAAAAATCAATAATTATCAATATCGACCGATATGAAATACTTATATCGTGATACAGTTTTCATCCATATCGCCCAGCCCTACTCACCATATAGTCAATTCATAACAGGAATGTATCATCATCATCATCATCATCACCTTTATTGCCAGACTCAGGGTCTATTCAGAATACATAGACAACACAGACATGACATACAGCATGCATCACAAAGGAAAGGAAAAATAAAGAAAACATTCCCTCTGTGTGAATCCACCTGTTGCGTTTAGATGCACAGACAGATGCTCTCTGGAAAGCAGCCGTTTCCGGGGCTGGAGTGAACTCGTTGCCCTCGCTGCTCTGCTCATCTCTCTCTCTGTCTGGACTGAAGGGACAGGCGTGACAGTCCACACACAGGGCCGAGGGGGCCTTCAGCACAGAGGGACACGCTGATTTATCCCCTGACCACTCCGTCTCGGCTTCTCTCTCACTCTCGTTCTCTCTTTCTTTCTCTTTTTTCCCCTCTCCCTCTGTCGCTCTCTCTCACTCTCTTTGTCTGCTCCAGTCTACTGTGAGAGCGATAACTCAACCACGGCTCCCTATGATGTCATCGGCTGTATTCTTATTGGGTGATGGGACAGACTGTTCTTTTTTTCCATTTTACTCGGGCAGCATAGACGCTATACTAAGGTGCTATTCCAGATGCATGCTGGGAAGGTTCATATCTGGTTCATCTCTTTGTGAATGGTGTCTAACACCACACACCCCAAAGCAGACACCAGGACAGCAGTAAACACATCGGAGACAGCACGGGCAACAATGTCAGCCAAGATCACACACAGCACGGGGAGGTAATGCGCGATCAAAGATGCATTAGAGGACGCTTTTAGCGGAGGCGCGTGTGTCTGTGTCTGTGTGTTTTACAGCGCTGAATTGTTCCCTGGGATTCAAAGTCACTGCTGTGCCGTGTCTGTCCTTGTCCTTTGAGGCCTTCATGTGATGATGTCATTCTATTTTTAGAAACAGACGTCTGGGGCTCACAGCTTTGCTGGAAGATGTCATTCTTCTAAAAAGGACTCTGCGTATTCATTGCTGCACCTGTATCTGTTAGTCATTGATTAGAATGACTTGTGATGGTTATAAAACGGCAAGCAAAACACACTGAATGTGGTTAAATAGTTTCCACCAGTCTGTAGCATTGTTAAATTTCATCAAAGGGTGGCACGTCTACGTGTACTTCTAGGCCCTGGCAATCTAGAAAGATAAAGGGTTTGGCCACAAAAAATGAAAATGGCCCAACTCGAGGGGCGGCACCGAGCATGCATTTGAAAATCTCACTGGACACAATTGGATAACACTACGATGTTTACTGACTGATTCCGGACTTGGAGGCAATTGGATAACACTATGACCAATGTTTACTGACTGATTCGTTGCAGCGCTGTCGTCATCTGTTTAGCTCGCCTCATGGCCTGCCTACATCAGATACACCGATGTGATTGGTTCCTCGCGATGCAAGGGGTAAAAGTAACGTGCATCATTATTCATTGCCAGAGTGTCTCGCAGAGACAATTCAAATTGTTTTTTCGCGAGAACTTTGGATTTCCAGGATAGTCTACTTCAGTATTTCTACTGAATTTGCTCTTACAGTGCATCTACGAAAACCTGCTGTTGTTAAAAAAAGAACACAATCACAACAAAGAAGCTTCAGAATGCAGGCATATCTGAGGAAAGTTTTATTCTCCTCCAAACTTTGCCATTTCAGCCCCTTCAGCCCCCATCCCACCCGTTCCCTGCAGTCGCTTGACAAGTACCTTCACGGCTTTGATAATGGACCCATGACAGAAGCCGAGCATAGGCAGAAAGAACAGCTTTCAGACGGCCATTGTGCGCAGTCCATTTAGTGCCATAGAAACTTCAATCACTCCGAAGCGGCCATATTTAGCCTGATCTCTTCAATGGTGTTATTCAGACTTAATGTTCCATAAGAGGAAGTTTCTCCTTCTCCTTTCTTCCCCTCTGGTCTTCTCACTCAGTGTTTGATACCTCTTCTATGCTGCTAACTTCTCCCTGTTTCCTGTTTAATTCCTCACATTGATTGGACTGGTGGCTAACTCCTTGTAATTGTATCCGAGCTTTGATATTTTCAAATAATTTCTTTCCCTTCTGGTGGAGGTACGAGCACACATAAAGACTTTGAAATCAGAGTGTGTCTGTGCGTGTGTGTGTGATATCTTTGGTGTTCTGGAGAGAGATCTTTGTTTGTTTTGCTTCGAAAGTGTAGTGCAGACTTTGGTCTTTTTTAGAAACAGACATCCACGTTCAGTAGAAGAAGGAGGCTTTTATTTGTTCTGGAGCCGATAATCTGGCATTCGTGAGGCTGTGGTCTCACATGTAAAAGCCAGCTTCAGAAGAATAACAAGATTTTTTCGAGAATTTACTTTTTGCCATTTGCCTTTATCTACATCCATACACACACACACACACACACACACACACAGCCTGCAAAGAAAACTGTTACAGAGGTGTGTGTGTGATTGTGAGTGTATGTGTGTTTGCGTCTGTAAGTGTGTGTATCTGTGTGTGTGTGTATCTGTCACAGTGTCATCAGTGCATTTTGGTCAGGAAAGGGGCAGTGTGGCTGCTGCAGCAGCCTTTGAAATGCAGAACATGACTTGACTGAGTGTGACTCTGTGACTTGACTTGAGAGCACACAAAAGAATGTTCTGGAAACTCCAAAAACTTTTGGGGAAAGAAGCAAACCCAGCTCAAAGTGTGTCTGAATCAACAGCCCAGAAACAGTCATCCACTGATGTGTGGCTCACGGACATGAGTGTGTACGAACGTGTGTGTGTGTGTGTGTCTGTGTGAGTGTGAGTGTGAATGTAGTATGTTGCCACATTTTCCAGCATCACTAGCTTCCCCCTTTTACAGGATATTGAAGGAGGCAATATGTTTTCCAAGGGGCTGCACGGTACACGTGTATATTTTTGTGTAAGAGAGTGAGTAGGTGTGTGTGTGTGTGTGTGTATGTGTGTGTGTGTGTGTGTGTGTGCGCGCATGTGTGTGTACTCACATACTGGTGGCTGGCGACAGGTTCTCCATTTTCGATCAGAGATAAACCTCCCGCTTCTACAGCAGAGCCAGCAGCCCTCCACCCTGTCTCCACCCTGCCTCCGGCTCTGTTTACACTGTAGTTTGATTGCATTTAGCCAGAGCAGACACTGTTTATGTATGGCTTCCTATTTGTGGAGAGACGATGAATTTGAAATGATTCTCATCATGTGAGACAGAGGAAGTTTGGAAGGTGGAGAAGGGTAGAGGAGAGAGGGATGGGAGGGAGGGGGAAAAGAGAGGGATAGAGATAAAGATGGACAGAAAGAGAGAGTTATAGCACTGTGAATCTTTACACCTGTTCCTCTAGCCTGAGCAGGGAGGACATGAAGAGTTATGAGTGTTTAAAATAGCATGGCCCCCTCTGTAATGATAACATAACTCAATAGACATGATAGTCATCTTTAGTCATCAGTGTACTCTCTCTATCTCTCTCTCTGTCTCTCTCTCTCTCTCTCTCTCTGTCTCTCTCTTTCTTTACCTCCCTCTCTCTTCCTCTCAGTCCTCCTCCCTCGTTTTCCCATCTAAGGGAATCATTTGAGATTTATTCCCTCCCAAATAGATTTGTCTAAAAACAATCTCTTTTAGCTCCCTATCTCTTACTGCTGGCCCTGTGCGGCCCGCCCGTGGCCATAGAGATGATGGAGTGGGGCCCTCTCACTGCGTGGGAAGCAGGGATATGGAGATGGGACTTGGAGAACACACACACACACACACACACACACAGTCAAACTCAGAGAAACACAGAAGTGATGCTTTTCCTCATGCTCAGGGAGCCTTGTAATAGGCAGACACAGGCAGACACAGGCAGACACAGGCAGACACAGGCAGACACAGGCAGACACAGGCAGACACAGGCAGACACAGGCAGACAGACCTCATGCCCAGAGTGCCATGTAATAATTCACAACGCAGGCACACACTTGACCTTTGTAAGATGCCTTGTGTCAGTTATTTTTGTCCATGCAGATATTTGCTGACTGCTTTAACCAGTAGTTCTTCATCTTTGTTCAACCCCAGCTGAAGCACTCATGGCCAGACTGCACATTAATCCATGTCATGTATTCATGTGCAGGTTTGGAGAAAACCTGCTAAAAGTGACAAACAGGCTAAAAAAATCTAACCCTTGGGAGAATGACTGAAGTAATATGCTTGCATCTTTGCACGCGTTTGGATGTGTGTGTGGGTGTGTATTCTGTTGCTCTGGATTCTCGGCATATCTCCCATGTTCTCTTGCCCAGAATGCATTTGTGCCTCCATTGACGTCAAAGAGAAGTGTGTGTGTGTATGTGTGTGTGTTTGTGTGTGGTGACATCACGTCATGCACCGGCCCGGTTTGTCACAGTGGATCAGCAAAGCAAATCCAGCTCCAACTGTCTTATCTGCCTTGTTTTCTCTCTCTTTCTCTCTGTCTTCTTTCCATGATTCTCTCTCATTTCTCTTGCTCATCATGTCTCTCTCTATAGATTTTTTTTTTTGCTCTCTCTCTCTCTCTCTCTCTCTCATTTTTTATCTTTCTTTTCCGCTAACAAGAAAGCAACCACTGCCTGAGAAAAGCTTGACTACTCCATCTGTGCATTGTATGAAGTAGTTTTACCCCTGCTATTTGTGTGTGTGTGTGTGTGTGTATGTGTATGTCTTTATTACATTTTTCCTGTGGTCTGTATGTGTCCATGTATGAATGTTTTGATGCGATATCTGTGTGTTTCAACCCAGGTCTGTTTGGCGTTGTGTGTTATTAAGCTCTAGAAGAAAGTTTGTGTGTGTGTTTTTTGTGTGTGCTTGTGTGTGGATTCTTGTCTTTGTTCCAATGTCTTCTGATATTGTGTGTGTGTGTGTGTGTGTGTGTGTGTGTGCGTGTGCGTGCACATGTTATGTTGCAGATGGCATCAGTGTGACCGGTCTGCCCATCTCCAGCCCACTCCGGCAGGTCTTGAAACCACGTGCCGAGTCCAAAGCCGTCAGCAGTGAGCCTGGGAAGGCCGAGTACAACCATGTCAAGGTAAGCACTGCCACTTCCTGCCTGCTACAGGAAACGCAAAAAGGTCACTTCCTGTAAATGTCCAGTAGCAACAATTGTCTGGTATCTTTGGGAGGTACCTGCAGCGTTGGATTTCTCTAATGTCTTTGACTGTTCGCTGTTTGTACCTCCACGAGACTGCACAAATTGACGTGTGTGTGTGTGTATGTGTGTGTGTTTGCGGGCATGCATGTGTTTGTGACAGCTTTTTGTTTGCGCTTCGTGGCTAGCAGCGCGGTCGTTTTTATTTCCCATATCCTCTCAGCTCACTCCTTTGATGGCTTTTAGATAATGAGCATCTGTGGTTTATTATTGTAATTAGTGTGGTTGTGTGTGTAAGAAGAACACTGCCTTTCCTGCTGACATTATGACAGCCTAAAGGCAGCCTTTCAGCCTCTTTGGAGAACATGGTCATGTTAGACACGCACTCCCATAAGAGCTCCACAGGGCGTCAGAGGAAGGGAGTGCGTAGTGGAAGCCTGAAATGAACACCCTCAGACTGCCTGACTGCCGATGAGCCCACTAACAGCTAACTTCATCATGTAGATGACACCTAGGAGATGTCTGTCTAAGGCTCAGTGCTGACAAGGTTCAGCCCTGTGGCCATTTTGCTCTCTCTCTCTCTGAAGACTGTTTTCGATGCCGGCGTGAACCTTTCGATGTTCTGCGGCCTCCTGTGTCTGCGTCGCGCACCACGGAAACGGTAGTTAGAATGGCGAACTCCATTGACTGCTGTGCTGAAATATGAATGATATCTTGACAACACTCAAACAATAACAAAGTTATTGTATTTTCTAATCTGCATAATTACTATTAGCTACAAATATTTTTGAGTACACTTAGGCATATCTTTAATGTGGTGTGTAGGTCTAATTGAGTGCGCATTGGTGGTGTTGTGGCCGCCCAGCCGTGCGAGGCAGAATAGTGGGTCAACCAATTGGAACAAAGCAGTCAGACGCAGAGGTTGCAGTGAAACAAACTTAGGAATTTATTTATAATGTGTAGGGAAAGGAGATGGGGAGCAGAGTTCAACTCAAATCTTCAGTGCTGGACCGGGGCAGTCAGAGGACTCGTGTCGGCTTCTGAGACAAAGGAGAGAGAGAGAGAGAGAGACACCGGAAAACGTTAGTGGAGAGTTTAGTCCCTGCCACTGACCTTGTCACCCAGCCCTATTGGTTGTCTTGGTGGGTTGTTCACGAGTCTTCAGGCCCTCTTTCCTGTTCCAGCCGTCGTATCTTCCAGTAGCACAATCACTTCAGCCACGGTCCACTTCAGCTACGTTCCACTACAACAAAATCACACCACAACGGGCAAACAGGTTACTTTTGAAAAGGGTGGCCGGAAGCCCTTACCCTGAGACTGGCTTTGCTGTCTGGTCTCCACTCTTCTTAAGCTCAAGCCAGTCTGCCTGAGGTTTGTCCTGTTGAGCTTTAAAAAGGCAGCTAATTGCCTGATTAACCCTCTGCACCTGGCCAGAGGCAAGCACAGACACCTGGGGGGCGGAGCTTCCTAACACACTGCTCTTAGGTAGTACCGCCCATCCAATACTATGCCTCTCATCTGCCTTTGCTGGCCTGTCTGTAGCCATGTGGGGTACTGATCCCCGACAGAGCCCTCACAGTGTGTATAATTGAGTGCCTGTCACTTTAAGAAATACATGAGGGTAATTAGCCTTTAGTCTCACGGTTTTAGGCTAGTGAAAAGGTTTCAAAATCAAAGACTGGTTTGTGTTCTTTCTGGATTTAAATGGCATTCAGAAGGTCAGCGAGAAAGTCCACGTTTTCATATCAACCTAAATCAAGTCAGTCTGGTTCTATTTGAAATAAATCACGCCTCTTTCATAAGGCCGGCTTGATTTCGAACTTGCGCGCTGTGGGTGTGACAGAAGCAGGAGTGGGAGAATGCGAGTAACTTAAAAGTGCGTAACTGAAGCGTGTAAAAAAGGGCTTGGTTAAGGACCTCATAGGTTGGTGAAGGAGGGTGCTTAATCATAGCCAGCTAGTTGAGCACAGTAATTCTATGCCTTTGTGAGAAAGCATGCCATTTATGAAAGCAAAAATTTCCCTGGCAGAATATAACCTGACAAAATATGACCGCTGTGTATATCTTCATAAATAATACTAACACCAAACACACATAGCTCTCACTCAAGCACAGCAATGTGTGTGATCATGGCAGCTGCACAACCACTCACTGTCTCCACTCACCGTCGGCTACGGCACTAAGCTGGAAATCTAGTCGGATAGGCCTACATCTCCGTTTAACACTTTGATGTCCACACGAAATGTAATTTCTGTTCATAAAAACATAGCAAAGTGTTTTGGATAACCTATGGCCATGTCCATTTCCCTTGTGAGTTAAATGTTTTAATGCAGATGTCTGGATAATAGGTGATGTAACAGATCATGCATGTGTATTTTAGGCATAATGTGCAGAAATTGTATTTACAACATTTTCCTGGGGTGACACCCCCGAACACCCGATGAGTTTTAGGCATTGGGGGGATTGCAGTATCTGTCCCTGTCCCCTCAATATTGAAGACGCAGTAATGCCCATGTGTATGTGTCTGTATACTGTACTGTATGTGTGTGTGTGTGTGCAGTATGGTTCACTGAGTTCTCCCCAACAGGTAGAGCACAGCTTGATTGCGTGTCAGTCATGGTCAGCATTTCAAGCTTACCTGTATTGGCCTGGCACCTAAAGGCAACATATTTGAATGGTTTACTGATGTGATAAGGGGCTTGGAGTTGAGTGTAGGTGATGTGGATGTAGAGGAAGGCTTTTCCGTAACACAAGGCAAAGGATTTGGTACCGAAATGATTTGTTTCATGTCATGAGTTGACCAATCACAGTCATTGTGGTCTGCGTTGACTGGACTGAGGGGGGGAGGGTGTTGGCTGTTCTCATTGGGGTTCACTGGGTTTGGCACACTGGATACTGTGTGGAGATTGGTAGGTGTGTGTGATCAGCAGTTCATTGAGTTTGCTGTGCCAGGTAGAACAGATCAAACATATAAGTGGTGCAAGCAAGCAAGCAATATGGTTCACTGAGTTCTCCCCAACAGGTAGAGCACAGCTTGACTGCGTGTCAGTCAGGGTCAGCATGCCTCGTTCACATCCACAGCAGCTGGACCTCCTCAATAGACATGGATAGACTGATGGGTTAACCGAGGTCCCGAGGTAATGGGGTCCTGATCACTTTGTGCAGAGAAGAGAGAATACCCCCCCTTTTGCCCAGATGTAACCCTGGATGTACTGTACAGGGCAACAGAGGGCCACACATTGAACTTGTGTGTCTGATGGTACTGTTTGGAATGCTGTGTTATTCATTAGTGTGGAGCGGACTTCACTTGTGCAGGAAAAGGCACTTTGGCACCTGTGTTGGCTTTTGAGAGAGGGAGGATGTGATGATCAGGATGCTTGTTTTGCTTGTAGTTGACTGTGTGTGTGTGTGTGTGTGTGTGTGTGTGTGGGTGTGTGTTGTGTGTGAGGTTCAGTGGGTTCATGTTTCTGCGTCACCAGTATGAATCACAGACACACACGCACAAACATATTCAGTTGCAATTATTTGTGCATTTCAAGCTTACCTGTATTGGCCTGGCATCTGAAGGCAACATATTTTAATGTTGTTTACTGATGTGATAAGGGGCTTGGAGTAGAGTGTAGGTGATGTGGATGTAGAGGAAGGCTTTTCCGTAACACAAGGCAAACGATTTGGTACCGCAATGATTTGTTTCATGTAAATAGGTTCAATTTGTTTTGTCTTTTCTGGGTTGGTTGAGACTGTTCTGTGTGCTTGTTTGTGGGAGAGAATGTGTGTCTGTGTCTCTGTGTCTGTGTGTGTCTGTGTCTGTGTCTGTGTCTGTGTCTGTGTGTGCGTTTGGGTTTGAGTTTGTGTGGATTGGGTTCAGCAGGTTTATTCCAATGCTTCAGTAGTCTGAGTCACACACATATGCAGGCAGACAGACACACTGGCACAGGCACATAGACTAATTGCAATAATTCTCACAACACATACACACCCACTCTCTCTCTCACACACACACACACCCACACTCTCTCTCTCACACACACACACACACACAGATGTGATGTTCTGTTCTTGTATTTTTACGTCAGCTGTGGCATTGATCCCTCTTCAATTAATAATGGTGTGATTATGCTTTTCGTTCTCCCTTCCAGAACAGGAGATGAAGCGTAGTAGTACACATGCACACACACACACACGCACACACACACACTTTGGCACTCACACACATGTAACTCTACACACACACACACACACACACACACACACACACACACACACACACACACACACACTCTGCCACTTACACACTAACTCGTAACTCTATGCACCAGCCATGTGCAGACACACACACACACACACACACACACACATACAGATACACAAACATCTAATTTTCTGCTCAATTGACTTCTCTCCGTACAAGGCACTTACAAAGTGTGATTTATTTCTGGTGTCTCCTGCAGCAAGCTGAAGTGTGTTGTATTATTCAGTTGGTAAAGCGCAGGTGAGGCATCTCACAGCCTTTTGGGCTGCACATCACGGCCATGCTAATGTCTGCACTTTCAGGACATTTTCCCCTGACAACAAACAGCAACTCTGTCCTGACAAGGTAATTTATGTTCCCCTGCAACTTACTGTGTGTGTGTGTGTGTGTGTGTGTGTGTGTGTGTGTGTGTGTGTGTGTGTGTGTGTCGGAGGGTGGGTGGGTGGGTGTTTGCTGTCAAGCGGACTTCCTTTTGTACCTCATCTGCTCAAAGCAAGACCAGAAACACGCTGCGCCCTCTAACATTTGTATTATTAGTGCTTTAGTTCCCGTAGAGAAGTAAAGAGGTGTTGTGGTGCTGCTACACTGGCATGCTTTGTACTGGGCAAGGCTGGCTCTGATGAACAGGTGTGTGTGTGTGTGTGTGTGTGTGTGCCTATGACGCGCGTGCGTGTGTTCGTGTGAGCAAGTGTGTGTGTATGCATGTGTGTTTCTGTGAGAACACCAACTACCAAGTCATGTGAAGTGGTGCAGTCAAGCAGCCATGAAGGAAGCTGGATCAGTCTTTTTCCCCCGATACAGTACTCACCTGATGGATAGGTGTGTGTGTGTGTGTGTGTGTGTGAGAGAGAGAGTGAGAGAGAGCATGTGTTTGAGGGTTGTGTGTGTGTGTGAGAGAGAGAGAGTAAAAGAGAGATTGAGAGAGCATGTGCTTTAGGGTTATGGCTGACTGCACATACTTTCTCTTCCCTCTTCAGTGTTTGAGGTAAGGTCCATTTAGGATGGGGGTCTCCTGGTTAAATCCATGATTCATGCAGCCTGTCCACAGCTTAAGGCTGTTGTGGGACCACCGGGGCTCAGGCAGCTAACAGGACGAGACGCCGTTACCACTTAGCTGCACTAATCCCAGCAATGAACAATTACACTGCCTGTGGTGTTCCCACACATACACACACATATATGCACACACACACACACACACACACATAATTCCAAAGGACTACTGGAATTCAAATTTTCCATGCATTGACTTAATTTCATACAGCGTGCCAGACAATGCATAAATCTGCTACCTTCTTGTGCAGAAGAGAAGTCAATCCACATGATATATCAAAGGGAAGAAGAGCAAAATTGACATATTTACTTGACCTTTAACTGTGTGCCTCCATTCTGTTTGATTCCATCCTTGTGCTCCCAGTCTTTTACAGTGTGTGTGTGTGTGTTTTCTGATTTGTGTCTGTGTGTGTTTGTGTGCCTTTCCCACACAGAGGACACACATGCTCGTTTTTACAAATCATTTACCCAGGTTTCCCTGCCTGATTGAAGTCAATAGCCGACGTGTGCTCCCTCCCCACATGTGTGTTTGTATCAGGCTGTGAGTGTCAGCGTGTGTGTGCATCTGTCACAGACACCACGACACACACACACATGACTCACTCTCCCCTACTGAGCAAGAGAAGTTTGCTCTCTCTCTCTCTCTCTCTCTCTCTCTATCTCTCTATCTCTCTACCTCTCTCTCCATCTCTCTCTCTCTTTCCTGCCATGCTCTCTGTCTCTCTCTTCTTCTCTCTCTGCATCTGTGCCACCGTTGTCATGGCAGGAGCCATCACGCTCTAGGGGAAGGAGAGGCGTTTGAGTGACAGGTCAGCAGGAGGGGAGAGATGAGAGTAGGGGGGTGGGGGAAGAAGTAATCAAGGCACCTTTAGTGATTCGCTGTGGGGCTCAGGCAAAGCCATGCATCTTCACATAGACCCTCGTCTGATGAACCTATCTGCCCATGACAGATCGCAAGTATATCCCTCTCTCACTTACTTCTTGCTATCTCTCTGTTTCTCTCTCTCTCTCTCTCTCTCTCTCTGTCTGTCTGTCTCTTTTTCTCTCTCTCTCTCTCTGTCTGTCTGTCTCTCTCTCTCCCTCCCAGTCACTGTCTATTTCTTTCTGAGTTTATCACTTTCTTTCTCTCTCTCTTTCTCTGTCTCTCTCTCTCTCTCTCTCTCTCTCTCTCTCTCTCCATCCTGAAAGCAGTTGTAGCTTTGGGCCCACGCCAAAGAGCTGCGCTCAATCGCTGCCGCGACGCTATCTTCAAACCCACAATTCAGGCCCAGAAGGCGGCTGCTACAGATCCACTGCTTTAGTAACGGCCACACCGGCCTAGCCATATCTGCCTGCCAGCACTGAGCTTATACTCTTATAGTCTTGAACTATTCTTTGTGTGTTTGTCCTCTCAGTGTATGAAGTGGTGAAGAGGGAGTGTGTGTGTGTGTGTGTGTGTGTGTGTGTGTGTGGGTTATGGGATTGCAGTGAGGATGATGCAGGTGAATTGTGGAAAGTCAACAAGCTTGAGTTGAGGACTTATGTGCATGAGTTCAAGAGGTTCAGGTGTATTGGTGTTGGTGTATGTACGTGAAAACTGGCCTGCAATGGCATCGTTTTCACGTTATCATGAAGAAACCTGCCTGGAGGTTGTCTGGGAATGACTTCTTGTTGCTCCATGGCTGTGTGGCTGCCCTGAATAACTGCTGCTATTCGAAAACAAACAGAACATTTCTGTGACCTCAGTCACTGTTATTAGCAAGAATGGTGCTGGAACAGTTACCATGGGGGAAAAAAACACATATTTTCATTATTTACTTTATTTGTGTGAGATGCCCCCAGTGTCGAGAAATGTGCTCAGTTGATACCAAGCAGGTCTCCTGAGTCCCCTGTGTGGTTCCCAGCCAAACGGTGACAGTGAAAGAACATTTTAATAATTCTGTTTAAACGCCACCTCCTCATCTTTCAGCAGGGGAGGACACACACACACACACACACATATACTGTATATATACACTAGGGAGAAGAGAGAATAGAAAAACTCTTGTATTTCTTTCTGTAATTGTCCTGAGCCTTGTTCCCCCTCAACAATGTTTACATGCCATTGTACAAACTGAAAAAAAAAAGAAACGTCACCCCACAATTACCCTGCAGCATACCGTCTGCGTGGATGCGGTTGATCCTGGAGCAGCTTGCTCATATGGACACACACAGTGGATTTGCACCTGAGGTGCCATCAGAGCTCAGACGCCACAGCTGTGCACTGATTTTCTGAGGCCTTCATCCTTCTTTTTACGAGGCAGCACAGTCAGTCTCCCCAAATCATCCTGATGAGGCGCACTGAGGAGATGCCAGGCCAGGCGAGCGTGTCGGATTGGCACCGGAGTGGGGAGAGGCCAGTGACATCGCTGGGTGAAGAGATAGAGGTGGCACACAATGGGTTGGTGTTTCAGCAAATGATGGCATGCCAACACAGTGCCCTGTATGCCAGAATGTGCAGAGTCACAGACTTGCATAACAACATCAGTTTTAGGTTAGCGGATCAACATGCTAATATACCATGGCGTGGAAACAAATGTACTTTTGTGTACCCCTTAGCAGCCTTGCTTAAATGATGATAAACATGGTAAACTTCAATGGAAAAGAATGGAAAATAGAGTAGACCACATGATTTGTAGGAGATAGAGAGAGAGGGAGAGAGAGAGAGAACAAAAGACTGATAAATTGAATCAATTTGATCAGGTAAATGAGGGGATGAATAGAAGCATCCAAAAAAAAGTGAGGACACAAAGCCTACTGAAGGAGGGAGAGAGTGCCTAGTACAGAGGTGACTGAAGGTCTTCTCAGAGATCTTTTGTCGGAGGAGACAGCATAATTAGTTCACTTACTTTCCTTAGATTTGATAAAGAGGAGTGCATCCACACAGTGAATGGACAATATAATCCAGGAGACAGACAGGCAGAGAGACAAACAGACAGCCTATAATTAGCAGATGGACAGGGAGATGGACAGAACGAGGCCCAGTGAGAGATGTGTGGAGTTATTTTTAGCCCGGCTGGTACCCAGACAGCCGTGAACGCCCTGCAGAATGAAGAAACCAAGTGAAATCACAAAAAAGAAGGAAGAAAAAAATTAAGGAAAAACAAAATGAATAGAACTTTTACTTCCTTCCTTCCTTACTTTCTTGTTGTTTACCTTTCATGTTTTTCCTTTTTTTCCCCCCTGTTTGAGACATTTTTCCCCCTGAAGCCAGTTTTGGATGGATGATCCCACGCTCATCTCTAAAATTTATTAGTTGTTAATATTTATCACCCGCGAGACTGGTCTTTTTGGGCAGCGTAAGTCAGAGGGTGAGTTTCTCTGCGGCGACAAGTCTCGGTTGGTGCCCCCGCAGTTGTGGATGAAATCACTCCGACATTAATAACAGCCACCAGAAGGCCTTTGCTCTCCAGGAGGGGGGAATATGTTTGAAATACACTAGATGAATTTTTTGCTAGGGCTAAACTATATATGGGTTCAGTCCCATGGTGTATTGCTTAGGTATATAGAAATGACAGGATTTCACGACGAAAAAACAATTGGCATATTGTAGGGACTATCCTTAAGGTTTAACACTATCCCAGCCCAACCCTTTCCCAGGGACTGTCTTTAGGGTTAAAATTGATTCCAGCCCTGGACAACAGTACTTTTCCAACTTTTCCATGGTCTCAGCATTTGTCATTGTCATAGAGTCTGCGGTGGTATGGAACAAGGCCCTACAGTAGCTTGATAATGGTTTATAATCTGTGATTGAGCTCCGTTTTTATTCCTTTGACAAGCAGAGCAAACTAAAGGTCAGGTTGCAATTTATTTTGCATGTTCAATTAAAGGGCATGATGCCATTTCATTTAAAAAAGAACAGAAAGGATGTAAATAAAAGACAAAGAATGATATGATGTCTTTTAATTGTACATAGGGATGTACATGAACCATGACATTATTGTTGATGATGCCAATGCCATTTTTCTATTTCTTGACATTGCAGCCACTTCCAGTTTGGGTCAACTTGGTGAAAACAAACACATAGACAACTGAAGTGAATTAAAAGTAGGGTTATTTTTCTATGAGCCAACTGGTCAATTGTACGGGGCTCTCACTTAATCCAGCTGTCGTCATTTCAGACTGTAACACTTTTGCCGTTCTATCTAGCACATCCGAGTGGTTCCATAGAATTTTTTCATGCACAAATACAACCATGTGGTTTTATTTCACTGAGTGCAGCCTATAGACTGTGCTTTATGCCAAGAGGAAATGACATGGCCGTGATGTCATGATGACATGAGCAAGATCCTAATTGCGAACAAGGCTGGGTCCGCACAATGCTGATGTGTGTTCATGCCGCCATGGGAGTTCCGTGGAAGAATGACTTCCTGCAAAGCAGCCCCTTTTCTGTGAAACCTCTGTGAAACTAAACGATTTCACTTAGGGCAGGTGTCCCACTCAAGAACTTATGTCTTCTCTAACCGCTTTGTTTTCAACAGGAAATGTGTTGTCTCCTCCATTGTGGAACATTATAGAGATCCATGTGAACCTTAAGAGGATGTATGGTCGAATCATTGATCAACCATGATAAAGATTGACTTAATTTCCACATCCACTAATTACTCATCATCACATGTGTTCTTGATTACACTCTGCTTTGTGTTGATAAAATTAGAAATAGCAGGTATCCCTACATAATGTGTGGACACTGCTGTGTGAAGATTGTTTCTTGGTACTTGTTAACCAATGAAAGTACAGGCCTCCCAGCAGTATGTTAGTACTCCAAATAATTCTCACTGTTCATGAAAAAACCTGGGAACTATTTTTCATAAGTTTTCCATTTGATTTCTCCTATACTGTTTCCTTTTGCATCAAAGAAAAGTGGAAAGTGTGATATTTATTTATGCTTATTCCACTGCTTGGTTGAATTTCTTGGTTGTAAAATGCAGACGTTCAGAACATTGCAACATTGTAGCATATGACGGTGGTGGCTTTTAGCTAGATGGATGACAGCAGGCTAAGTAAAATAGCGATGTTTCAAAGCTAAAGTTCATCAGAATCTTGGGATCGCCCAGCTTGACAACGGGGAGAGATAGAACTAACGACTGGCCTTTGGCGTGGTAACCATCCATTTAGAACTAGTAACGGCAGTTTGTCCTGCAAGTTGAGAAATTAGTTGATAATGTGTCGGAAGAAATTAGTTCTACAAACAAGACAGTTTTAGCGATTAAAACGTTTAAATTGTAACAGGAAATGAATACAACGCAATTGGCAACAGTGGAATAAGCGGGATAATGGACTCCACGGTGGTCTGTTCACAGAAGTTAATGCACTTACGAGGTTTAAACCTCCGCTTTGCGTCGGGGC
This sequence comes from Alosa alosa, assembly GCF_017589495.1. Classification (NCBI taxonomy): domain Eukaryota; kingdom Metazoa; phylum Chordata; class Actinopteri; order Clupeiformes; family Clupeidae; genus Alosa; species Alosa alosa. The sequence continues at coordinate 17,959,725 of NC_063208.1, read as the reverse complement.
CGTTTTACAACCTCGACCGTGCATTAACTTCTGTGAACAGACCACCGTGTCGTCCATTATCCCTTACTTATATTT
>NC_063208.1:17952150-17954650 GCF_017589495.1 Alosa alosa | reverse complement strand
CCCATTTACAATACTGTCCCTCTCTCCTTTTCTCTCTCCTCTCTCTCTCTCTCTCTCTCTCTCTGTCTCTCTCTCCCCTCTCTCTCGGTTCCAATGGCAGAATCTGTCATAGTGAGGAGTGCTGAATGAGCCCGAGGATGGCATTAGAGATCCGTGGGCACAAATCCCACCACCATCTGCCTACACTGACAGCCTTCAGCGCTGCTCAGGGAGGAATCGGCAGGCGTGTGTGTGTGCTGTCTTCCATCAGAACCCTCACCTTTTGTGTGTGTGTGTACACATGTGTGTGTGTGTGTGTGTGTGTGTGTGTGTGTCTACACACATGCATATGTGTGTATGTGTGTGTGTGTGTGCATGCATGCCTGCCATCTTCCACCAGAACCCTCACATTCTGTGTGTATGTATTGTGTGTTATGTACTATGAGTGTGTGTACTGTGTGTGTGTGTGAGTGTGAGATCAAGGTTACCTTTGTAGGTGTGTGTTTGTGGGGCTCAGTTTGTATTTGTTTGCAAATTTGCACCGAGAGAGACAGAGACTGTCTGTGTGTGTGTGTGTGTGTGTGTGTGTGTGTGTGTGTGTTTGTACCAGAGAATACTATTTTGGTCCAGTGTTGCTGAGCAGTCTCCCGGCCCAGTGTATGTGTGTCAAACCAGGGCTGCTCAGGATTGCACTGCTCACCTCCTGAAGTCCAGCCCATCCCAGTCAGATCAAATAGGCCTTTCAAATGGCATCACCCTGCTGTGGCCACAAGGCTGTCTCAGCGACATTAACATACACACACACACACACACACACACACACACACACACACACACACACAGAGCCACATACTCACGGATAATGATACACTAGTGCAGAGAAAGTGGTGGTGACCTTTATTGTTCTTCTGCTTCTTTCTCTCAGCATGGGTTGCTATTTCCACACACACACACACACACATACACACATACACACACACACACCTTTCTTTACACATAATAACTTTAGGCAAGTGTCTTGCTGGGACACACACACGCCTTGCTTCTTATAAAGTCCAGAAGCCTGTGATTTTCTCTCCAAAAGCTGTATTCCCATCTCTAGCCGTGAGTTCATTCTCCCAGTGGTCCAACTCCCCCCAGGGTGGGAGCCCAACTGTCCCAAGCCTCTGTTGTTGACACCCCCCAAGGCTAGCTTGAACACACACACACACACACACACACACACACACACACACACACACATCAGGTTTAAGGTTTATTTCTTTATACCTGTCGGTATGCATATTCTTTATATCTGTCGGTATGCATGAATGTATGTATGTATGTTTGTGTGTCTCTGTGTGTGTGTTCATTTGTTTATGTATCTTTTGATGTATGCTTGTACTCTGTCTCTGCTTGTTGTTTATTGGGTGTTGTTGTTTGTTGTTGGGCAGAGTGAAGTTTGTGTTGGCCTTGGAGAGGAACTTCCTACTCGTTACTTTGAAATACGACTGGGAATACAACTTTTGTGTACGCACCATTGATGTGGTTGTGTTTAGGATGGAGTATCCTGTGCTGTGTTGGGCCTTTGTGTGCTGAACTGATGTCTATTTTGGTGCTGAGCATGGTCCAGTAAGGGGCAGCTCTGAGTCACTTCTGCAGGTTAGGCCTCATTGACAGCACAATTAGCCGCTACTGCCCTCCCAACCCCACCAAGCTAGACACATCAAAAACAAAACATTGCCCGGGCCATATCACCTCTCACAGCCTCCCCACACATTCCTTTCTTTTCTCTCTCTCTTCTCTTTTTTCTCTGTCTTTCCTCTTTATTTTCCCTCATGTAGTATTTTTACTGTTTCTGCTCCAACATTTTTCCAACATGGCTTTTCCCCCTGTGATAGGTTGATCTGTGGCGACTGTGTCTGACTTCTCTCTTTCTCTCTCCTACTATCTCCTTTGTTCTTCTCTTCTTTTTTAAATCCCTCTCTTTTTCCCCTCTCCCTCATGAGCGGTCTCTGTTTTGTTTCTGGGTTGTAGCATTTTCCTGGCTGTGATTTCTCATGAGCTCCGTGGGACTGGGGGGGGGGATGCCAGAGGCCATGTTTCCCACCTACTGAGTGACGTGCGGAAAGCAACAGAGAAAGGGAGGAAGGGATGGAGGGAGAGGTGGAAGAGTACAGAAAACAAATCCATGAGCCAAAAGATAGATGTGGAGACTGAGGGAGAGCAAAAAAGAGAGAGAGAAGGCTGCGAGGACTAGAAATGAAGAGACATTGATAGTGAGTCAGAGAGATTAGAGGCAAATAAGGTGTGAGGGAAAGAGGGGGATGTAAAAAAGAGAAAAAGAAAAGAGAGACGTGGTGAGACTGGGAGGGGGGTAGTTGTTAAGGCTGAGCGAGAGAGAAAGAGGGGTATATAAAAGACAGAAGGAAAGTGAGATGGTGATACAGGGAGAAAAAAGGAGAAGAAGAGATTTTGAGAGAGGGAGAGAGAGAGAGAGAGAGAGAGAGAGAAGGGGAGGGAAGTAGTGAGGGAGGGGAGA
>NC_063208.1:17944650-17947150 GCF_017589495.1 Alosa alosa | reverse complement strand
CTGGCCAAGCCGAGTTCTTCTCCCCCTCCTCCTTTGCCATCATGTTGGTGTCAGTCACCTTGCCTAAGATCTGAAAGGGGCCTGTCTCTTTGTAAAAGGAATATGCTGGTTACCTTACAGGGCTGCTGCTAGGTACTCTTTTGTGTGGGTCGTGGAGTGAGGCTTAACGTATTCTGTGGTGTGGCTTTTGTGGCTGCAGCAGTAGTAATCACACTCAATGCTTGTATTTGGATTCAACACACACACACACACACACACACACACACACACACACACACACACACACACACACACACACACACTCTCACATACACACACACAAAACACCTCCTAGCGGTTCTCAAGGAGCCACAGTGCTTTAGATTTTGCCCTCTTAAGCATTGAGGGCTCCTTAAATCCCAGCTTTAAAAATTGAATTGCGGACCCCTCGGCTAGACTTTGGAATGGCTTACTGATGCTCGTGCTGGGCATGAAGGGAGAGATTGGAGAGAGAGTGGCGGTGGGGTGGCGGTGGTGTGGTGTGGTGTGGGCTAATGGCGGTGGAAGGGAGACGGTCATGCTGGTCAGAAGAGCATTTTGGTGCTTTAACATTCAGACAACCTGCTGCACTCCCTGTAAAACTATAAACAGATTTTTTTACACAACTCACTCACTGTGTCTCCTCTTTACTTTCTCACTTGGTCTGTTTTGTTGGTTGTCCTATGTGGATTTGTTCAAGGCTCTCTCTCTCTCTCTCTCTCTCTCTCACACACACACATGCTGTCTTTATTGCTCACTCCATCTGCGTCTTTGTCAGTGTGGAGAGGATCACCAATTCAACTCAGTATTGCCACTGACATTCTGGAAGGTGGATAAACCTGGAATCCAAAATGGCTCTTTTCCTGACTGCTATGGCTTAGCTGTTTTTAAAGTCCCATAAGACCAAGATATTTTTCTCTTCTTGATGAAGGCTTTTGAGCCGAAACGCGTCAAAGTGTTTTTTTTTTAAACTTTTTTTTTTACTTTTTCACCAGATGAGTGCCTAGGTATCTTCTAAGTTTCCATAAGACCAAGTTGGAAGGATTATTTCATTGAGATGTATCTTGAGTTTTGGTCCTCATATGTAAATCGCTTTGGATGAAAGTGTGACCTAAATAAATAAGTGTATGTATGCTTGTCTGTCTGCTGAGCTTGGTTAATGTTTGGTTTAGGAGTTTAGTTAAAAAACATCATGTTGGCGTATTCCATTTGCACATTAATGCACAATGCTCCAGCTTTTGAGAAAGTAGGGTGCTTCAGGGGAGCTTGGTGACAATGGGGTAGATGGGTCTTTGATATTTGAGATCGCAGTGGTCAAAGCCTGTGGAAGTATCTCTAGTATGGAATGTTTCTTGACCTAACATATTAAAGGGGCTTAAAGGTTTTAAACAAGTCTCTTTCCCTCTCCCTCTCTCTCTGTCCCTGCAGACTCTCGAGGCCGTGCTGAGTTTTAAGTACTCCGGAGGAGCAGGCCACTTGGAGGGCTACTACCGCGAGCTGTGCATGGGGGTGCACGTGGACGTGGAGCCGTCGGTCTTCTTCACGCGGGTCAGCACTCTCCCCGCCACCAGGTAAGACCCCCAACCCCAAACTTCACATAGTCGCCAGTCATCAAACATTTCAAAGCTGTTATCGCCTAATCTGGACATCTCTGCAGCACGCAATTCATCAACGTCCCTTTCCAATGCAAACAGCTGTGGGACTGTCATTGCTTTACAGCATGCACTTCAACGCCTGTAGCTTGACTCATTATTCTTTCAGGACTTTGATGGTCCTTTTTCATGAACTAAATGCGGTGTTGCACAGGGACTATTGTAATGCCATATAAAAGGAACTCTGCACCACAGTTGGTAATTATCCCCCCACCCCCTGCATGCATTTCAACAGTCCCAAGTCAAGACCCCTTCCCTGACCATTAGCTTAGCTCCATAACCATCATTAGAGGCACTGGGAGCTGCTTGGGGATCATTACCGATACATTTACCAGGACACAAGCCATCAATTATCCTAGGCCTATTACTGATGGCTTCTAACGCAGGGCCACTGGGGGCATAATGTATAGTGACCCGGCAGTGCTATTAGCCACAATTACCGGGGAAGGTGCTCTGGCTATAACTGCTCCCCATCAGCCAGCCAGTCATATAGGGTTATGACACCGGCTCTGCTTTCCATGCTGCTGCTGCTGTTCAGTGGAGAGGAGGTGGTTGGTTGCTGTCCTCAGTGCTGAAAATGTTGCTCTCCGTGGTGCTGAAGTCCCAGTGGATGTTACTGTTATTGGTGCTGTCCAAGGTGCTGAAACTCACCAAGGCTATTGCTTGTATTGGCAGCTTCTCCAAAGTCTGAACTGTTACTGGCTTTCCCTTGAGCGTTTTCACCACTGTATAGCTGTGGGGTGATGGCGCCAAAATTATTTTGTTTCCTTTCATTTGCTGGTACATTTCTCCCTACTTTGATAGTTTCCCCTCTCCTCTCTCTGTATGTG
>NC_063208.1:17932150-17942150 GCF_017589495.1 Alosa alosa | reverse complement strand
GTGACAACTGGTTTTAAGGCTTTATTGGCTGGCCCTAAATTATTGATATGGCCTAGATAGCTGTGCTGAAACAAAGAGGCTCTGCAGAATACTTAAAACCAGGCTACCATGGAATTATTAAAGGGACACAAGCACACACACACACAAACGCATACATACATACACACATACACAATTACATACATACACACACACACATATACTGTACACACATACACACACATCTACAAATATGCAATGGACACATATGCATCCACTGACATACATTTACACACCGGCACATGCTAGTGGTCTCTAGTGAAATGTCAAAACACAAGTCAAGTCAACACAAGTGGCACAGAAACACTTGAAATGAACTGGTGAACCCAGAATGGGGGATTTTTGTTTATCCCCTGACATTGCCCACTCAGGAGACAGAAATGGCTTTTGAGGTTTTGTATGACTTGAGACTTGACTTTTGAGGTTTTGTATGACTTGAGATGTGACATTTTCAACAATTTGAAAAAGAGATGATCGAGGGAGGGAGATAGTGAGAGAGTGAGCGAGAGAGAGAGAGTGAGCGAGAGGGAGAGAGAGACTTGTCTGGAGAGTTGGGGGCGGGGGTTAGGGCGAGAGATTCTTCTTGGCAGATTCTTCTAACCCCCCTCTGCCTCTATTTTGATTTGCCATTTGGAAATTGGACCCGGCCCCATGAAGTGATTCAGCGCTGGGCCGGACCTGCATGCCCCGTGCCAACAGCCGGTGCCGACCAAAGCCATTCCAGCGCCCATTTATTTCCTTTAGTGCCGCCTCAGATGCCCAGGCAGGACCCATACCAGCACCCCGTGGGAAAGTAGGCCACAGCGCTTCTTCCGCTGAGACCCAAGCCCCTGATCTGCCAGCAGATCCCTGCCACTTTATTAAAGCAGCCTGATTGGATTTCTTGTCTTTCATTACTTTAAATACTTGTCTGCAAAAGTAACTTGACAGCGGAGGAACTTTAAAACAAGTTTTAAAGTTTTGCTGTGTCGGAAACGGTTGTGGCAAAATAAAGTCTATACGTCATGAAAGTGCAAAATTGGGAAAGTAAATTTCAGATACCAGTGTTCTGATTCACACGTCTGACACAAATGCATAATTAATTCTATTGGTGCTGGGTTTGGATGGGAAATCCTAGCTGTGCTACTGATTGCTGCAGACTGAGCCAAGATGGAGCCCACTTGAGCCCTGGGGCCACTAATCAGCTACTTTAAGTCTTGTTTGGTTTAGTCGGCGAACTTTGTGCTACTCAAACTTTTTCTCGACGCAGTGAGATCCTTGAGAGGAGGAGCGGTGCTGTCGTCTTCCTGGCTGCATCACACGGTTGTCTTTCCTCTTGTCTCTTCCTTCCCTCCTCCTAGTCTGTATGGCTGTGTGCTACGCCATGTGTTGCAGCCCCATCTGGGGACATTTAGTGCGTTTTGAATGGTGCGGGCACACTGAGAGCAGGCCTCAGAGAAATGGTTGTCATTTTGAACATTTTTAAAGGAGACTACAGCACACTCCCTAGAGTGTTGATTTTCTAAACAATGAAGTGTGTGTGTGTGTGTGTGTGTGTGTGTGTGTGTGTGTGTGTGTGTATTTGTGTGTGTTTGTGTGTGTAGAGAGAGAGAGTGTGTGTGTGTTTACGTACGTATGCGTGTATTTGTGTGTGTTTGTGTGTGTAGAGAGAGAGAGAGAGTGTGTGTGTTTACGTACGTATGCGTGTATGTCTGTCTGTGTGTGTCTGTATGTGTACACACGTATGCCCCCTGCCACCCATGTGCTGTTGACCGCTACGGCCCGAGCCAAAATGGAAGCCACTTGAGGCTTGTTTCATTGCCATCTCTATGTGTCCTGTCCTCATATCTAGTAGAGACACTGGCCCTAATCAGCTGCTTTAAATGGTGTAGATTAGTCCTGGACCTCAGTGCTCCTCCAGCTTCACTCATGGGGCTACAGTAACCCAGGAGCAGGAACAGCACTGTCCATCTCTCTCACCTCTTCATCTTACTCACTCTCTATTTTACTCATCTCCTTTTGTGTCTGTCTACCTCTCTCTCTCTCTCTCTCTCCCTCTCTCTCTCTCGCTCTGTTAATGCTTCTCTCACCACTCTCTTCTGCTGTCTGAAAAGGAGGTGGTGGAACGAGAGAATGGTAGTAAGCCCATAGCATTGTCAACTGTGTGTGTGTGTGTGCATGTGTGAACTGGCATTTTTCGTGTGCCCGTGCCTTGTGTTAATATAAAACTGAAGTGAATATGAGTCACGCTAGGCCTGTGGTGGGGAATATCCCTCTCATCATATTTTTCTACATTTGTTGTTGTGTGCTTTTAGTAGTTGTGATGGGGGATGTGAGTGGGTGAGTGTGTTCTAACTCTCTCTCTCTCTCTCTCTCTCTCTCTCTGTACACGTCAATGCCACCTGCTCTTGGATGTGTTCAACTCAACGGAGCACGAGCTCACAGTCAGCTCCAAGAACAACCAGGACCTGCTGCTGCATACAAGCGAGTGCCAGAGGTGAACACACACACACACACACACACACACACACACACACACACACACACACACAGTATAAAACATACAGAGCATACACTGCTATGTGAAGTGTGCTAGCAAAGACTCATAGGTACATCAAGTAGAACATGCAAACATTCACTGTCTCGCTCACTCTCTTTCTGTCCAAGGCTGTATGTCAATCTATCTCTACATATCTCTCTCGCACACACACACACACACACACACACACACAAAGCACATAACCAGAAACTACTGCTGCCAAACAGTCTTTGCTGTGACCACTCCTTCAAGCATGCAAACACAGTGACACACACACACACACACACAAATACACACACATGTGAATCTCTGATTCACACCCATTCTCCCCATACACCCCCAAAGGCTGCGATTGGTTTTCACTTTGCCGTACGCTCTGCTAATAGCAGCGGTGTAATTTCCAGTATGGATTTGTCTGGAGGTGAGCGACTGACCCCCCTGTCTCTTTAGCTGTGTATTATTATTTGTCAGTGGTCTGCTCAAGCTCATCTGTTCGGCCAAAAGCACTGTAAGGCCCAATGTCCCTGTGGATCCCTTTTTCCTCTGTCCAGCCTGTCCACCCCAAGTCCTCCTTTTAGCTGCCCTTCCCTGTGTTCACTTCCCTCTATTATTCTCTGTCTGTCTGTCTGTCTGTCTGTTTGTCCTTCGCTGTCTGGTGTCTGTGATCTTTTCCCCTTTATTTATTGTGTATCTCACTCTTTCAATCTGTCTATCCTTTCTTTTTCCTTATCTTGTCTCTGTTCTTCTTCTCCTCTTCACCCTCTCGCTCTCTCTCTCTCCTCTCTCTCTCTCCCTCCCTCCGTCCTGTGCCCAATCTTTTCCACCTTCAGGCCTGTTCTGTCCAAATTTAGTCTCCAGTACTTTGGCCTTCTCCTATCCTTAATTGTGGTATTAAAACCCTCCATCTGACTACCAATTCCCCAGACCCCCCCCCCCCCTACCGCACCACCCACCCACCCACCCTGTCTTCTATAACAGGGTGAGACCATCACCACCCTCTTGCAGTTATGCAGGCAGGCTTTTGTCACGTTGTGGAGCTCCTCTGCCGTGAGTGCAGACTGAGTTCAGGTGAAGAGGGGGGGGGGGGTCTCCTCGCAGGTCTTTTGATGTACTGCTTTAATATAGCCAAGCCCTGGCTGCGAGAGCTTCGCGTGGCCTGATGACAACTTATTGTGGAGTACTTCATGTTTTCTGTTGACTGTGTGTCTTCTTTTAAACACCCCCTTCGCTACTCTCCACTCACCCATGATGACTGATCTTGTTTGACTGTGACTTTTGTCATAAAGACTTTGCACCAATTTGTAGAACTTTGAACATAATCACAGCTTCTCTACACCTGTTTCAGTCTCAAATCTGTCTACCATCTAATTGAGCATTTCATGTACTGCTTTTGAAGTGCTGTAGCTACTTTCACTCTCATTTCATCAGTGACCATGGGCAGGCCAGTGCTGATACTGTTAGACTCAATAAACACTACGTTTATATATAACTTTAACCTTTATTCCAGTTCAGTACAGAGCAACTCCGTAGCTACCATTTCACCTGTGACTGGTCCAACTAACTCATATCCCATTAAAAACACACAGCCATCCGCTCCCTGGGTCAAAGGTCAAACATAAGGAGGGAAAATATAAGTTAACAATCTCCCTATCCTTTTTATGTGAAATAATAAAACAATGTAAAAGTAATACCTGTCAAGATTTCAAATAAACATACAGTCATCCAATGACTATAAAACAAAAAAAGACATCCTGATACATTCAGAGTAAGTTTGACAAAATATGAACATATTAACATAAACAAAGTTTTCACCACAGATTCCACAGTCCTTCACTTAGAGCTTTCAAAAAGCACCCAGAGCCGATGCTCCCTTTTTGGTGAGACAGTCAGCGAGTTGGCCTTTTTGTGTCAGACCAGAGCATCTCTTTGATTTTCTTGCTTTGTATAAGCTCCTTAATGCTGCTTATGTCCAACCTGAGTCTCTTCTCTGTGACCTGTTTAGTTGACTTAAGGGCATCGAACAGAGATCGATTGTCAGTCACACAGACCAGTGAAGGAGCATTCAGTTCAGCATTACCAGTGGTGAGCTCAGACATAAGAGTTGCAAGAAAAATAGCATTGTCTATACCATCTGACATAGCAAGTGTTTCTCCTGCGTTACAACACGCCTAATTCTCTTGGATTGCCAACAGAGGAGAAAACTTCCCTCTTTCTCCCATAAGAACTATCGATGTCCCCCCTGTGTACCACCATCTGGAAGATTACCAAGAGAAGCATCACTGAAAACAACCAGGTTGGAGAACATCATTGTCTCCTAAATGCTTGAAACTTGAGGGTCACCCTTTCTGACTTCAGCTTACGGATGATTTTATTTACCTCATGCATAGACTGCACCGTAGCATTTTTTTTGATATTAGATGCTAAACTACATGAGTCAAACATAACATCTGGTCTGGTCTGTTTGGCAACCCATAGGATCTGTCCTATTTTGACCTAAGCTGCTCTTTCTCAGTGTCATTAAGGGGGCATCCCTCAGTATATAGCACGTGTTGGTTGCATGTGAAGAGGTTGTAAATTCTCAATGTAACTGTGCTGATGTACCTGAACTACACCATTAACAGTAGCAAAATCCATCCCTACATAGCAGAAATGTTCATGCTCCTCGCGCCTACATGGAATGCAGACTTCAGTAGGGGAATCACATTTGTTGAAAAATCTTGCGAGCCTGCCCAAAGAAAATCATCTACATGGCATGCAAGTACTCCAGTAACCTTAAACTGCTTGTCTAACCAAAAAAAAAAGACGGCTGGATCCACCTGTGACATTTTACCACCTGTGCCCAGCATGATTTCTTTGACTTTGTTATACCAGTATAGAGATGCATCAGCAAGACCATATACACATTTCTTTAGTTTCCATATCACATTTTCACTGCCTGCCTCAGGAGGGGGCGGATATAAATATCCTGAGAGCTCCATGCCCTGCAAGAATGCAGATTTGATGTCCATAGAATGAACTTGCCACTGGTTTTGACAGATTACTGATAACAATAGCCTAAGAGATTCTGAGGCACAAGTTGGAGAATCTTTCTGTAACTCTTGCATATTAAGCTCTTCAAAACCCCTGGCTACTAAGTCGCTTTTTAGGCACAATACCCTTGGGAGTTTCCTTTGAGACTACAGACCCATCTGGTGGAGACACATTTTTGGCCTGCATTTTCAACCTCCTCAAACACATCATTATTGTGCCAATTCTTAATTTCTTCTTGTTTTGCTACATCAAATGAAATGTCTTTTTTGTTATGAGTACATCAGCCTCCCTGTCTTCTTCTGACTCAATGTTAAGACTATCAACATGTGACATATCAACTGACTCCTTTTGTCCCTCACAGCCATTAGGTTCAAGATGCTGTAGGTCATACCAGTTTTGTTCTTTCCTGTGACTTTTCCTGCTCTGCCTAAAAAACTCTGGCTGTATGTTGAATGCCATCATCTCTACTCACAAATGTTACAGTCTGACCTGTTCTTAACTTTTACACCTGCAAAGGGGCAGGGTTACCACAGGCCCTGTGTTCTGTTTCAGTTTGTGTCACATTAGTTTGTGTCATGGGTGGGTGCAACACTTCTCCTGTATTCACATCCATGTCACTGATGTTCTCCTGTTCATCGTCAGTATCCTGATCACTATCTGAGCTGTACTGCAGTGTTTGTCATGCCTTCCTCACTTTCTGCTTTTCTGTTAGCATCATCTTGTGCAATCTGCTTTGTCCTGCTCCTGTGTGTTCACCTTACAAAGCCTAGAGTGATGCACTCGAATAAGAATACCACCATGTCTTACAAATACAACAGCTCCATCCTGACCAATAACCACCCCTGGTCCCTTCCACTCAGTGCGCAGTCTTTCGTTTGTAATATACTCTGTCCCCTGTCACATATTTGTCATCTGTAGGTCTAAGCTGCTTTAAGCAAGTGCCCTCCTAATTTCTCTGAGCATTCGGCTTCAGTGAATGCTTTCCTGGAAACATGCAAAGCTGATATGTGTTCTCCTACCCTAGCACTTACAGGTACCCTCTAAGGCAGGTAGCTTATCAACTAATACAGAGGGAGGTTAGGATTCTGTCAAATACTAGTTGATGTGGGCTATAACCATGAACACTAAGCATACTGTTCTTGGCCATAAGGGCCCAGTCAAGAGCTGTGTGCCAGTCACATCCATTTTCCCGTTTCACTTTTTGGATGATTTGGTGAGTGTCTGATTGTGCCTCTCCAGAAGCCGTTGCTCAGGGACTGTATCCTGCTGTTGTTCTTGTCTCAATGTTGAAGTTTTCTGCCATGTCTCTGATTTCCTCATTATTGAATTCTCCACCGTTGTCACTGTATAGTCTCCGTGGGGGCCATGCACACTTATCCATGTGTGAATGAAGGAGTTGACGATTTCACAGGATTTCTTTGTTTTCACAATGTTTCCAGCACTGAAGCGGCGTGAAATGGTCGATGATATGGAGGTACCATCGCCTGGTTCCAACTCATGCAGGTCCACTGCTACCGTTTCATTATACTCTGAGGCCAAGGGCAAAACCTGCAGCAGGCTTTGGTTTTGTCTTGCTGTACCTCTTGCATATGTCACAGTCATGTACTATTTGTTGCAAAATAGTAATACATTCTTTATCCCTCATTTTCTTCTTCTTCAGTTAGCTTTACATGTTCACTCTTCTTATGAGGACAATCCTTAGCCCAATGAAACGTGCTCTGACAGATGGATCTTGATCTCTTACCGAATTTATCCAGTGGATTGGTACCTGGTAAAGGCTGCCTCTGTTGTCCAGTCTGTAACGTTGTACCGTTGTCCTCGCCCTGCTTTCTTTGCTCTGTAAAGAACGCCGCGCCCTGCTGGTTTACTTGTATTCCGTTTGACGTGCCTGGCGTTTTTCCTCCGAAAATCCTCTGAAGTGCTGACTTCATGTCGGCGAACTTTAAGTCGTGCTGCGCTGTCAGTGCAAGTTGCCTGTTTTCATCCAGACAAGCCGTGTCCAAGAGCTTAAATGCTAACACAGCATCGGGTAACGTCATGTGGTACTTTTTTCATCCGGTTATTTCGTTGCTCAAAGTCAATTATATAGTCCGACATGGACAGAGAACTGTCTTTGTAATGCTATCAAAATGGGAATCACGCTTCATATGCGCGGTCTTTTTCCTCCTTTAGGAACACACTATCTAGTTTTGTTAACAGCGTATTCATGCGGTATCACTGTCCAAGTCACATCTGCGGGTATTTCCATGGCTGTTCGGGCTCTTCCTTGGAGCCCCAGGGTAGTGCATGTTCTTTGCCGTCAGGTTCTGTAACCCAGCGTCCAGACGTTGATTTCATTTTCCAACTTTTCGTATGGCGGGTCTCGTCAAACTTCGGCGGAACTTTGTAACTAGCAGCCATCCTCTGCTACCAATGTTGAGCTCAAACTACGTTTTATATAACTTTAACCTTTATTCCAGTTCAGTGCAGAGCAACTCCGTGCTTCTACCATTTCACCTGCGACTGGTCCAACTAACTCATATCCCACAAAACACACAAGCGCATCGCTCCCGGGTCAAAGGTCAAACATAAGGAGGGAAAATATAAGTTAACAGATACGACGTGATACAACTCTATGTACAAATGCAGCTACTATGTGAAAGTGACATGAATACCTTAATATAACTTCATCTAATTCCTGCATCTGTGTGTCTGAATCCCTCTGTTATGTTTTTACGCATTCACATTCATTGTATATAGTATAAGTATACTGTAAGTATATACTCTTTTGATCTTGTGAGGGAAATTTGGTCTCTGCATTTATCCCAATCTGTGATTTAGTGAAACACACTCAGCACACAGTGAACACACAGTGAGGTGAAGCACACACTAATCCCGGCGCAGTGAGCTGCCTGCTACAGTGGCACTCGGGGAGCAGTGAGGGGTTGGGTGCCTTGCTCAAGGGCACTTCAGCCGTTCCTACTGGTCGGGGTTCGAACGGTTACAAGTCCAAAGCACTAACCAGTAGGCCACGGCTGCCCCCAATAGTTTGTCTCTTTTTCCCTGCATGGTCCCCTACTCCTCCTCTTCGCTCTCATCCATTTTTATTCATGTCTGCCCTTGACTCTGTCTTGCTCTCATACTTGTTTCCCTTTTTTATTTTGTCTTTCGGTGTCTACCCCTCGATCTCTCTGTCCCTCCCTGTGTCTTGCTGTGAGGAGGGTTGGACTGTGTATTTTGTTGTTGTTGTTGTTGTGGTTGTGGTTGTTGTTGTGTGGATATGCCATGGCAGTGGACTGCTGTGCATTGGTTCATCCTCATTTTATACATTTTTATAACCGTGTGTCCTGTGTTGACAAAGAGCTTACAGGTGGTGCTGTACATTCACATAGTGTCCTTACCGTTTCTTCTTTCGAGGTGAAAGAGAGAACGCTGCAAAACAGACAAGAGAACAGAAAATGCACAAGCAAAAATTTTATTGGAAAATCTATCGTTGGCTAATAACATGGGCACTTAAGCGAATGCTGCGCTCACCCCCAACTGCAGGGTATTTTGTTTTTTTGGCATCCTGACTAAAGAATTACCCCTGCGGGCTGTATGCTTGGGACTCGTAGCGACTTTCCACATCCATCTGTGGGAAGGTGCTGTCGCCTCTCTCACGTCTCTGCAGCAGAGAGAAAGGGAGGAACACGAGAGCCTGGCGCAGATTTTGAGGTCTCATCGAATCAGGCATTTTCACTTTATTTATTTATTTATTTATTTATTTATTTATTTATTGCTTTTTTTTTTTTTTTACTTTGCTCGAGGTCTCGCACAGAAGTTTCCGAAAGTCAGAGCAGGAGTTTTCAGTGAAACAAAAGAGTGACAGGGAAACAATAGAGAGAGAGAGAGAGAAGTGAAGAGGTGATAAGAGAGAGAGAGAGAGAGAGAGAGAGAGAGAGAAGACACAGAAACACAGCCTGCGTGCAGCTGGGTCAGTGCTTGACTCCTAATCTCTGTCAATGCAGACAGGTGGCGGAAAACAAAGCCATCGCCACTCGGCAGCACCATACACGCCTCCGACTCGCCACAACAGGTGACCGCCTCGCTCCCACGGTCCCTATACTTCCTATGCATGCGCTAACTCGTGACGCATGCTGCGGAACGCCGGTCCCCAGCTAGCCATTACATGCTCCATTACTGGTGCTCCTTGTGGAATATTAAGGCGTGAGATTTAGGGGTTTGAGTGCGGGGCTGAGGTTGTTGGGAAGTGGAGAATGAGCGTTGTTGTTGTTTGTTTTTTTGTGCGTGCGTGCGTGCGGGTGGGTGGGTGTGTTTGTGTGTGTGTGTGTGCGCGTGCGTGAGTACCTGCGTGCGTGCTTGTGTGTGGGATTGGTGGGTGTATGGGTGTGTGTGTGTGTGTGTGTGTCTGTCTCTCTCTCTCTCTCTCTCTCT